>NC_056737.1:316240923-316577486 GCF_019279795.1 Protopterus annectens | reverse complement strand
AATACTTTGTGTATACCTTGTTTAGGCCTGAGCACGACGTTGTTGGATGCCGCTCTTGTGCTAGATTTAACAAACGCACTATTAAGAGGAGGTTGACTGTGCCAGGTTAGTTTTTGGGAAGCGTTGTAATTATAAAATGCCGCCGGAGGCTCCGACGCCCGCTTTAGCCAAAAGCGCAAGGACAAAGCAGCAAAGCCTAGAGTGGAAGAACCGACAGTCCCAGACGTGGATCTTTAGAAGGCTCAGTGGAGCCGGAGGTTTTGCCAGGTGTTTCTTTGGAGTCTCAGAGAGAGACTTTACTGTTACAGGATGTATCCTCAAGAGGAAGTAGGCCAGGCTGAGGGCTTCTCAGGTGGCTGTTCTTCCCTCTCTTCCTAAGGTGGTTAGAGCCTCCTTCTGTTTCCAAGCTTCTTTGAGAGGCAGGCCAAGTTTAACTTCAGTGGGGTTTCTCCTAGTGCTTCAGGGTCTTTGCCTAGAAACATATGCTTAAAATGGCAGAGGATTTGATTACTATGATTAGAGGTTCTATGTCCCCTCCTGATAAGAGGCCTAGGGTGGAACCTGAGTTTGAGAGTTTTGAGCAATGTTGAGGCTTCTGAGTCTTCGGCTGAAGACTTGCAGGAGTATCCTCCTTATTCTGATTCTGATGTGGATGATTCTACTCCTTCAGCTTCTCCTCCTGAGGATTTTTCTATTTTCAGAGACTCTGCATTCCATGAGGGAGCATTTTAAATGGGAAGGTCAAGATTTCTCTGATTCCAGGAAGAGGCTTAGGGAATTCTTGTTTTACCCCAGCATAGGCCTTTAGCTATACCTCCTGTTCTGAATGTGGTGGAAGATGTTTTTGCAGAGGCTTCCTCAATCCAGATTCTTTGCCTCCTGCCCCAGTTAAACCGGATAGGTACTATAGGGTGCCTGAAGCTCATAAGTATCTTTTTAAGAGTCCTAGGGCAGACCCGGAAACTGTCTCTCAGGGGCCTAAAGGTGTGAAGGCCTCTGTTGTTAAAAATCCTGTTCCTCCTGATAAAGAGGCAAGGGCTTTGGATAGATGGGGAAAGAAAGTGTATACTTCTTCCACTTTTAGCCATGAGGGCGTTGAATTGTCAGTTTCACATGTTAAAATATCAGAATTATCTCCTTTCACAATTGAAATCTAAGGTGGATGCTCTGGCAGAAGGTATTGAGTGTAGAGAGTTGCAGGATTTAGTTCATGTGTCTGAACAGGTGGGTAAACATTCCTTGCAATGTGGTTTTGATGCTGTGCAGGCCTCCTCGAGGGTGGCTGCCACTGGTTCTGTTCTTCGTAGGCATGCCTGGTTGAGAGATCAGAATTTAGCTGAGCATGTTAAAACAAGGATTTTGGATGCTCCTTTGCAGTCTGATGTGTTGTTTGGTTCGCCTGTGGAAGCAGTCTTAAAGAAAATGGAGGACAAGGCTAAGTCTATGCAAACTGTTATGATTTTTGCAGGTGCAGCCTCCGAAGTTTAGTAGAAATTGGCCTACTAAGGGATGGACTTATCCTGCTTATGATTCCCAGTCTAGGGGTAGGTCTAGACGGTAGGGGCAGAGCTCAAGGTTCTTTAGGCCTAGGACAGGGAGTTCCCCTGCTCAGACTTCTGGTGAGGGCAGGGGTCAGTCCTTTCGTAAGCAGACCCAATGACCTGCCTTTTCAGCTGCCAGTACATTTCTCGCCTGGCAGCACCTTTGGGAGGAAGGCTGTCTCTTTTCAAAGAAAATTGGGATTTAATTACCCAAGACAGATGGGTTCTGGATATCATTCACCACGGTTACAGGTTTTATTTCCATACCATGCCTCCTTTCAAAGGCATGCCAGACATTCCTCCTCTACAAAGACAAGAGGCTCACAAGCAAATTTCTCTGTTGCTCCACATAGGGGCCATTCAGCCAGTTCCTGTGCCAGAAAGGGGCCTAGGATTTTATTCGCCTGTTCCTAGTACCAAAGAAGGGGAACACGTGGAGGCCAATTTTGGATTTATCTATCCTCAACACTTATCTGGACATTCCCAAGTTCAAAATGTTGACGTTACAACAGCTTTTACCTCTACTGGGCAAGGATCACTGGATGGTAACTTTAGATCTCAAGGAAGCTTACCTTCATGTGCCTATAAGACTAAGTTGCAGGAAGTATCTGCGTTTTCGAGCTGGAAATTCTCATTATCAGTTCTCTGCATTGCCCTTTGGCTTATCCCACTGCGCCCAGAGTATTCACAAAGGTTCTGGCTCCAGTGATAGCTTACTTCAGGCTAAAAGGAATTCAAATCTATCCTTACTTGGACGACTGCCTGATTCTAGCTCAAGAAAAGGAAGACCTTCTACAGCATTTGGATTATGTCATAGCAGTGCTAAGATGCCTAGGGTATTCTGTGAACGAAATAAAGTCCAGTCTAGTGCCCTCTCAAGACATGTAGCTTTCTGGGTGTGAGACTGAATACAGCAGCCCAGATGGCCTTTTTTAACCCCGGACAAACAAAAGAATCTTTCCAGTTACTTCCATCAACTATCTCTTCAGTCCGGGCTGACTGCAAGGACAGTCCTTCAAGCCTTAGGGTTCATGGCATCTGTATTCTGGTGCTTCCCAATGCCAAACTGCATATGAGGAAGCTGCAATGGTATCTCAAAAATGTATGGACACAGCACTGCCAGGATTTGGACACTGTCATTCAAATAATACCTTGCATTCAAAAAGGAATTTTTGTGGTGGGCTCAGGAATGTCACCTAAACAAGGGACTCTCAGTGACCCGGCCAGAGGCGAGTCAGATTCTAACGACAGATGCCTCAGACATTGCTTGCGAAGCTCATCTAAATGGAAAGTGGATACAAGACTAGTGGCCTGCCAGACTACAGCATCTACATATCAACATGAAAGAGATGTTAGCAGTCCAGTTTGCATTAATGGCTTTCATGGAGTTACTTCTTCCAGGGCAGGTGTTGATTCTAACAGACAACACAACTGTCATGTGGTACATCAACAAACAAGGGGGAACACATTCTTACCCATTGTGCAGGCAAGCAATGATTTTATGGGAGACTGCGCTCAGCTTGCAACTAACTCTTCAGGCAAGGTTTCTGCCGAGCACAGAACTCCTTAGCAGATGTGTTAAGCAGACAAATCATGGATCCCCACGAGTGGAAACTGGATCTTCATGTATTTCAAAATTGACAGTGTCATGGGGAACTCCAGACATAGATCTGTTCGCTTCTCCACTAAACCACCAGCTGCCAAAGTTTTGCACAAAGAGGTTTCATCACACAGCTTGGAAAGTGGATGCTCTTTCTTTCAGTTGGAAAAATCTTCATGTGTATGCTTTTCCACCTCTGCCTCTTCTCCCAAAGGTGCTTCTAAAGGTCAGACAAGACAAGCCAAGGATGATTTTAATAGCTCCAGATTGGCCTCGGCAGCACTGGTACCATTACTGAGGAGTCTGGTAAGGAAGCCTCCATGGCCTTTGCCCTTGATTCCACACCTGTTGTCTCAGAGGGACGGTCACCTGCTCAATGTCAAGCTTCAATCTCTTCATCTAACAGCCTGGCATATTCTGTTTTGAAAGACAGCAGGTCTCAACTTCCTCAACAAGTTTTAAATGTGATTATGGAAGCCAGAAGACCTAGTACAAGGAAAGTGTACGCAGAAAAATGGAAGAGATTTTTATTTTGGAGTGCAGCAAACAATTTGGAGATTTCTGAGCCTAATTTGAGTGTGGCTCTTCAATATCTTACTGAGTTATTGGACAAAGGTTTGTCTTTCTCTTCCATTAAGGTTCATGCTGCAGCAATTTCAGCTCACTATGATTGTGACCCACCATTGTTTTCGCATCCTTTGTTCAAGCAATTTCTTAGAGGGCAAAGAATATAAGACCCCAATGTAGAGCTCCTACTCCTGCTTGGGATCTCAATTTTGTGTTGGAGAAACTTACTCTACAACCTTTTGAGCCTCTGGCTACTGCTGACTTGAAATATTTGTCATGGAAGACTGCTTTTTGTTGGCCATTACTTCTGCAAGAAGGGTTTCTGAGTTGCAGGCCCTTATGGCGTAGAGCCTTTTGATTTTTCATAAGGATAGGGTATCTTTACATACTAATCCTTCCTTTATGCCTAAGGTGGTTTCTAGTGTGGCTTTAAACCAAACTATTCATTTGCCTACTTTTTATGCAGATCCCCAAAATAAAGGGGAAAAGATTTTGCACACTTTAGATGTACACAGGCAATTGCGTTATTATTTGAGCAGGACTAAGGATTTTAGGCAGTCTCAGCAGTTGTTTGTTTCTTTTGCTTTGGGTTCAGGGCAAGCCTGTGTCAAAACAAACTATTTCTAGGTGGATTGGGTTTTGCATTGCATTTTGTTATTCCCATCATGGCAAGGAGATTCCAGCTGGAATTAGGCCTCATTCCACTAGGGCTACTGCCACTTCTACAGCATTTCTAAGGGGTGGCCACTAAGGATATTTTGGAGGCAGCTACTTGGAGTTCAGTGCATACTTTCTCTAAGCATTATCACCTTCCTCTCTACTCTAAGTCTAGGGCTGGTTTTGCCACAGCTATTTTGCAAGGCATGTTGTCAGTTCCTGCTTCCTTATGATTTGCCAGCCTCCCTTACCTCTGCTTTGGGATTCTACCCAATAGTTAGGACTGCAGCAATGTGGAATGAAGAACATAGTACAGTTTTGTACCTACCATAAATGTAGATGTTCGAGGATCCACATTGCTGCAGTCCAATTTACCCTCCCTCCTTCCCCTCTGTGTTTAAGGGTGGTTGTGTAGGTGAGGTTGTATTCTGGTAATTTTGTATATATTGTACATATTTTTGGTGCAGGTATGTTTGGAATTTTTGGTTTTGGCCTTAGTTTTTCAGGGTCTTCTGACATCTGGGGCAAGAAAAGACTGAGGATATGACGTCGGTCATGCGCATTAGTACCCTGACGTACTGACGTCAGTCTAATGCGCCCTGACCGACGTCAGCCATATACTTTGGTATTCGGGCCGACTGGACAGCGGACTACCCAATAGTTAGGACTGCAGCAATGTGGATCCTCGAACATCTACATTTATGGTAGGTACAAAACTGTACTATCCTGCACCAGGCTGCTGGGAGAAGGACACTGAATGAGCAGGTCATCTTAGATGATGGAAAATCTGTATCCCTCAAAGCCTGCAAAAAGCAATGACAGGAGTGAGGCATTTGGTGAGTACCCTTGGGGTGATAGAAAGGCTAAAAGGGCAAAGCAGAGAATTGAAAATGAAGAAACTGAGAAACAAATATTTCCTGAACAGAAAGTGAATGGGGATGTGAATGTATGCATCCTTGAGGTCTAGAGAAACCAAGAAGGCCTGGGAAAGTAGAGAAGAGAAGGTAGCCAGGTCAGAAAAGAGACAACATCTGGAAAGAAGGGATTTTGAGAAAGTTGTTGAGTAGAGAAAGTTCCAGAATTGGTCTCCAAGTACCCTTTTTTCAAGAAACCAAAAACATTTTGGAGTAAAATCCATTTCCCACTTGGATTGGTGGAACAGGATGAATGATGCCCAGATCCAAAAGGGACTCTACAAAACCTTTGGAAAAAGAGGAAACTCTTCTTGAGGATGCTGTGGAATGCCTGAAAAAGGAGAGCAGGGATTTCCAAATCATGAAATATCCCTGACAAATGATGGATAGTACCCAAGAGTTTGAGGTGATCTAATGCCAATTTGGAGTAGACAGAAAGGTGGAGAGACGAAGGGACCTGGCCAAGGGGAAGAGGAGGCCAAATATCAAATGGAGGCAAGCTTGTCCTGAAAAGAAGGCTTTTGAGATGGCGTCTGAGACTGAGTGGATTTAGCAGGAGGATATGCCAAGATCCCTTCTTACCTTTGGGAGGTGGGTGAGTCTGCCTTCGACCAAAGGCTGACTTAGAATGACAGTTAGTCTGGAATTTGGGGCTAGGGGAGACCAAAATAGGTTTGAGTTCCTACAAGGCCTTACCCTTATCCTGAAGTGATTTACAGGTCAGCAGCAGCTAACTGAAAATATTTTTTCTGTCCAGAAGAGAATCCAAAAGTTTGGCTTTAATATTATCAGGTAAAGCATAAAGATGTAGCCAAGAATAATGCCTCATTACAGAAACAAAAGCAGCAGGCCATCAGAATCAGGAAGATCAGACACCACGTCAGCTACTTGAGAAAGAAGAGCCAAAACATACCTGGTCATGTGGGTTTGTTAATTGATAGCCCTTAAAGACAAAGTGGCAGCAGATGCTTTTTTACCCAACCATCCCATAGTTTGTCCTTATCGGAAGGATGGTAGTAGATGGCAAAAGCGTAGAAGGGTTATCAATGGAAACTGAAACCATGGAAGGATCAGCAGAAAGGTGCGTATGCCAAATTTTTCAGTCCTTAGGCACCTTGTAAAACCTAATAGGTATCTTAGAGCTGGAGGCTGATAATCAGGAGCTACAAAGGCAGCAGAAAAGGTGTCCAAAGGGCTGACAAAACAGAAGGATCAGCAGCAGATGGCTTAGGAGATTCCATTTATAGAAGCTCATAATACCACTTTTGAATATCAGAGACCTGGGAGCAACCCCATTTAAAGTATCCCATCATACGAGCAGTAGTATCCCCAAAGGTTAATTCTACAAAGAGAGAGTTTGGGCTCAAAGAATTCTCTTCCTCTGAACTGTAGTCTAGAGGAGAAGGAATTTTGAGAGTGGTAAGCAAGGGATTTCTTCCCAGAATCCATGTCCTCATCAGAGGAATCAAAATCCCTATGCCTCTTAGCAGGAGAAGACTGGAGAGAAGCAGGGACAGACACCATTTGAGGAGACTTCAAGGCATTCAAAGCATTGAACAGACCCTGAGTAAAATCCTGCCATTTATGTTGGGCATCTTTAGCAACAGGGGTAATGTGTTTAGTTTTTTGCTTTTTCTTGACTGGGATGTCAGCCCTAAGGATTCTTGGTGGTTCAGATCCTTGGCGGGATTCAGTAATCATAGTAAGAATCTCTTCCCTCACTGAAATTTGAAGAATCCCTCTTGCTTCCTTGGAAGTAGCTGAGGCTTCCCCTCAACATCTGGAACAAAGCCTCTGAGTACATGTGAGAAGTCTGATCCATGACAGCCTGTAACAGAGTTGCAGCAGAGGAATCCGAGGCAAGCACCAGATGGTCTTCAGGCTTTCAGTAGGTTTTAGAGAGATGTCTGGATGAGGCTAGACAACATCTGGATCAGATCTAGTCTTGGCGGACGTTTGATCCTCGGGAAGGGAGGATTCCGGCATAGCACCCTGAGATAACAGTTTAAGTCATTTGTTCTCAAGGTATATGAATAAGAAAGATAAGTGATCATGTACAGTCTTAGGGACAAGCCCTTGCCAGATAGAGCACTGCATATGGTAGTAGAAAGCACCTAAGCATAAAAGACTGGTCATGATGTCTTTTTAGGGAATCAGCCTCCCACACTGACATTTTCCCTTCTTGGATGACATGAACACAAGTACACTACAAAACTCAAAACGGTGGAGAAGAAACCCCAAGGGGGCACTTATCTGAAGACTGCTTGGTAACCAGCACAGCAGAAGTGTGTTCAGACTGACTTTTGATAATGGTGTTTGAACTGGTGCAAACAAGTTCTGAGTGTTTGCATTTGTATATCACCTTCATGCTGCATTTCTTAAGTGGGGAGCATGCATGCGATGTACTGCACCTATAAAATCTAAAAGCTTTGGTATTCTGGCTAAATGTTGGGCTATCCATTAGATCCCTTCTGTAAAGAATACTGCAACAGCGATATGAAAGGACATCTAGCAATTTGAACAGAAGATCGGCAATGTGTCAGTCATGAAGTTCAAATGCCCATGAATGGCTCATCAAAGTGAGAAGAGAAGCAGCATTGTGCAGTGCTGCCCTCCACAAGGTCTCTATTGGCAATAAAAACTGAAACATGTATTGCAGCAGTAGAATAGCTGGGACCCAAATTATACATGTATTTGAGATAGTTTGCAATTACTTGAAAACTGAGTAAAAGGAACTCAGATGGAGAAAGTGTTTGATTTGGCAGCATATCTCTTCAAAGTGGAAAGATTCCTGGTAGCCTCAATCACTTTTGTTACTCCTGCTGAGAGGTCTGACAGGATTATAGGGGACTTTGTAAAGAAAAGAGGCTTTGTGATGGCATCATCCCAAGCAAGAAGGATACACTTGGCAAAAAAGGAGATCCTCCTGCAAAACCTTGGACCCAACACACTAAAGTTACATTCTTCTTTGTCACCTAGGGACTCTATAATGAGGCATGGGATCAAAGGGAGTGGTAGGAATGTGTACATGAATCTTCAGTGCCAATGTCCATAGCAGAATTGTAGTAGTAGTACTGCATTCACCTGTGATACAAACAGGTTTCTCTAAAATTTCAAATTTGTGGATGATCCAGTTCAGACAGTACTTCTGAAACTTAATCCAGAAGGAGAGAGAAAGTACAGTTGTGTAAGATTCTACCATGATAGTAGATGTCCTACTTCTCCCTGTTGCAGTATTCTTTAACTTGGGATATCCTACTGAGGTTAGCCCAATGTTCAGCCAGCATACCAAAGCATTTGAACCTTCTGTCATTGTACACCAAGACATATGTTCTACACACAAGGCATAAGGTATATGTGTGACTTAAGGACATTAATCCTCAGAACTGCAGTGCTCCAGGAGAACTGGAGCAACCCCAGAGAAACGATACCTGCCCTTCCAGGAAGGGAAATAAAAAGAGATATGGATGCAAGAGAATACCCTTCAGCCAGCAGTAGGTAAAATGAAAAGAGGGCAGGAGTGAGGGACTCAGTACTGCAACAGTGATCAGGACATCTTCTGTTATTGTAAGATCTTGTACAATGTACTATGTCCTTCCTTATCACTGTTGTAGTATTCTTTAATGTGGGAGGAAGAAGACCGAGAAGAACCCCCCACAAAGCCAGGAAGGATAGCCCTGGCAAATCCTGCCCTGGAAATGCCATCCAGCTTATAATGCTTGGTAAATGGAAGACCACGTAGCAGCTTCCAGGATGGTTGCAGTATCCAGACCTTTGAAAAAAGCACCAGAAGAGGTTGCTGTCCTGGCAGAATGAACACAAAAAGAACCAATGGAAATGGCCTTATAGATCCAGGAGGAGGTGATTGCATTAATAACACGGATGGCCCCATTTTTCTATCAAAAAGGAAACCAAAAGCTAAGCCATCCACTCCTCTACAAATTTCCTCATACAGGAGTTGTTTACTGGGTCTGGCTCAGGGTTTAATTCAGGCTGTTGATCTTTTAAAGTAGTTTTGTTTCTGGTAAAAGAGATGGGCACCTTTTTTGCCAGAAGTTGTTCAGGATTCTGAATCTCTACAGGAAGATGAAAGGACAAGTGCAACATTTTCTCCTCAGATTTCTGATTCAGACTCTGGAGAACTCAGTTATTTATTCTCCCTCTGGGAGGTTCTGTGAGACTATTTCCAGAATATGCCAGTGTTTCCAGTGGGAGAACACAGAGGTTTTTCAGCCCCTCAAAGTACTAAAAGCTGTTACTGAAGGAATTTCCAGAACCTTCACCTGTTCTTCCAGTTCTGTCAGCTTTGGAGGATGTATGTTACTGCCTGCAGTTTTCCTGATAGTCAGCCAGCTGCCCCTAAAAAGGCAGGTAGAATATATAATGTTCTCCAGTCTTTTAATTTTTTATACACTTTTCCCAAACTTGACCTAGCAGCTATAGCTTTAGTTAATCCAGCTGCTGCTATGTATTTAGTTGATTCCAGTCCTATTCTTTCTGATAAGGATGAGAATATGATTGGTAAGTATTAGAAAAAAAGTGTATGCTTTTGTAAGTTAGATTTTCAGAATTTTGAATTTTCCGGCTCATATGTTTTTTTGGACTAATGTATGAAGAATGTTTTGTCTTCAGTTATACGAGTCAGTACTCATTGTTTACAGATTGTGTATGACTCATTTGATACTTCTTCCAGGACTTTTGCCACTAGTACTGTTTTGAGGAGGTTTGCCTGATTGCATTCTCAGAACCTCCTAGATAAAAATTAGTTTTTAAATTCTTCTTTTGGTAGAGATTTGGTTTTGGCCCCTTATGCCACAGAGGTGATCAAAAAGTGTGATGAAAGGGGGTGAGTGTTGCTTCAGGAAATCTCTAAAATTTTTCACCCCTCATTTTCCAAATTTCATACTGGTTAATGAACAAAAAAATCAGTTGCCTTTGTTTGTCAGAAAATTCTTTTGCTGTGAAGTTTCTCAATGGGGAGACTCTCCTGTGGATGATGGAGTCTCCTTTATTATCCCTGGATTTCAACAGTCCTGTAGGGTCCTAGTTGCTGTGACTGGAATTTGTGTTTTGCGTGTTGAGCCTTGTTTCAGGCCTTTAGTTTTAGTACAAAAGAAAGAAGAATGCATACTCATTTTTCTTCATCAATGGTATTCCTTTTAATGGCAGATGAGAGCTGTTAAGTTGACTGTTTACAAGTAGTTACAGTATGTGCTTATATTAGGATTTTTGAGGATGCTTATAGGGATGGCTCTTCCCATTACATCATAAGGGGCATGTAGGGGGAGGGTGAAGTGTAATTAGGCCCCTATGTTGTCATGGTGGGCGTTACCCTGTGAGTTTGGGGTTAATGAATAAAATGTAATTCTTTACGTAAAAAAGTTTTGCAAAATGTTTCAATCATTTTAAAATCATTTTAAAAATACACATACATTTCCACATCAAAAAGTCTCTAAAGCAAATTGTTTCAACTGTCAATTATGAAATGTAAAGATTTTGTCTGAATTACTAACAGTTCTCAATTATAGTTCTTATTTATGTAGGTCACTATTATTATTTTTTATTGTATTTTTTTATTTAACATTTGTTAAACGGGAAAGTCCAACTTGGAACGAAGCCAATTTTCAGCGGAGGCCCGGGGAGAAAGGCTCCACATGCATGTCTTTTGTAGTTGATTTAACTAATAGTAGTCCAGCCATTAATTATATTTGTCCATCTGATGAATGTCCTTGAATCTCATTTCACTTTTAGCATTAGGACAGTACGGGTGATTTATATTCAATCCATAGAGATAAAACAAGCATAAAAGTAGTGTAAACCAGAGAATAAACTAGAGAAGAAAAAACAGAAGTCAACTTGGCTCTGCTACGCTTTCATCGTTACTTCATCAGATCTGCCTTTTTTTAACAACGTGAAACATATACTGTGAAAAACTCTTGGAAACTAAAAGCAATAATGTAAAATTGGTTACAAAGATGAGAGCCAAGAAATGGAGTGTGTGTGGAAGTGTGTAACCTTTGGACTAGCCCGTAGATGCCTTAAATTAGCAATTAGGTGAGTTTAAAAATATCACTTTCCCCTGGAGACGGACGCATTACCTGGACTTGATACACGGACTGTTCTTTATTTTTTATTCTGTTTATTTATCGGCCGCTTGGGTGCACATGACCAATTTAGGAGAGATTTGGCTCCCATGGTATAATAGAACCCTAAAACTTTAAACCAAAAATATCTATTGTATATGAGGCTATATTTAGATAGTGAGTTAGGGAGAAGCAGGTGAAGTGCCTTATGGGCTGATGATCTATGTTCTATATGGCCAAAGGGATTGTATACCTTCCTGAGCTAACATCTTGGTCTTTAAAGTTGTTTGACCCAAGAATTTTGTTTGACCATAGTCAGTGGGGTCGGATGGGTTGGTGACATTTAAATAAGGGAGGATTTACTGGGGTTCTGCTGTGTCCCCAGTAGTCCACTTGTTTGTAAACTCCATTTTTTTTTTTTTTTTTTTTAACATTCTTGGAAATTCTTAACCGGCTGTCATGTGAGCTCTCGCCAGCCCTTGGAAATCCAGGGGAAAGGGTGCCAGGCTGTACCCATATCTGCATCAGGTCTCTAAGGTGAACAGCCTCTGGCATGTTAGAACAACGAAGGTAAGGGAAGTCGGCAAGCCAGATCCGTAACTTCGGGATAAGGATTGGCTCTAAGGGCTGGGTCGGTCGGGCTTGGGCATGAAGCACAGCTGGACAAGTGCTGTGGCTGGACAAGGTGTCACCCCCTCGCTGTGCCCTCCCTCCCAGGTGGGCCAGGGGAATGGCGATGCTGAACATGCACTGGGCCCTTCCTGTGGATCGCCCCAGTTGTGGGTGGTGCCAGTACCAACTGGTGTCCCACATTGTCCGGTAGCTAGCAGTTGACTTAGAACTGGTGTGGACCAGGAGAATCTTAACTGTTTAATTAAAACAAAGCATTGCAAAGGCCTGAGACAGGTGTTGACATGATGTGATTTCTGCCCATTGCTCTGAATGTCAAAGTAAAGAAATTCAGTGAAGCGTGGGTAAACAGTGGGAATAACTATGACTCTCTTAAAGTAGTCAAACGCCTCGTCATCTAATTAGTGATGCGCATGAGTGGATGAACGAGATTCCCACTGTCCCTACCTACTGTCTAACGAAACCACAGCCAAGGACACGGGCTTGGCTGAATCAGCAGGAAAAGAACACCCTGTTGAGCTTGACTCTAGTCTGGCACTATGGAGAGACATGGGAAGTGTAGAATAAGTGTGAGGCCTTGACCACCAGTGAAATACCACTACTCTTATCATTTTTATTCACTTACCTGGTGAGGCCGGGGGGGGGGAGCAAGCCCCGCCGGGTGCTCCTCCCATAGAGCAGAAGGGCAAAAGCTTGTTTGATCTTGATTTTTAGTATGAATACAGACCATGAAAGTGGGGCCTCATGATTCTTCTGGCTTTTTACATTTCATAATTGACAGTTGAAACAACTTGCTATAGAGACTTTTTGATTTGGAAATGAACGCCCACCAAGACAACGTATAAGCCTCATTAAAGTTAACTCTCCCCCCATATGCCCCTTATGATGTAATGGGAGCAGCCATCCCTGTATCCACCCTTAAAATCCTGATATAAGCGCAAACTGTATCAACCTGTACTTAGTCTACTTAGCAAAGCTCATCTGTCAATAAAAGAAATACCATTGATGAAGAAAAACTGAGTACGTGTTCTTTTTTCTATATTAACAAACTAAAGGGCCGAAACAAGGCTCAACAGGTGAAACACTTCCAAACCACAGCACTTAGGACCCTACTGGACTGTTAAGACACAGGGCTAATAACAATGGAGGCACCATCGTTCACATGAGATTCTCCCCCATTGAGAAACTCCACAGCCCAAGAATTTACTGACAAAGACAAGTGATTTTTTTGTCCATTCATTTTGCCTTGGAGACTTGTGGAGCCACTAAGGATTATTCTTGCCTCTTGCATATCACAGCAAATCTTTGGACTAAGATTGGACTGTGATTTATTTAAATTTCAAACTGGTTTTGTAACCCCTCATCCAATTTTGGGAAAGAAAAAAAACATAAAACAGTCTCAAGAAAATGCAGGTATACAGATATTAAAGGAGAAATGGCAAGAGGAAATGGTTTTGGGAGGTTCCAGAAATAGACATTCGAGCAAGTCAAAATGGCTGTTTAAGACCTTGTTCCCCCACCCACCTCGGCAGCCCCCCATTTCCCATCCAGAATGTCTGAATCTCTGTTCTTCATCTTTGTCAAAAGATAGTTTCATTGGTTCTGAAGATCATTCATCAAGGTTACAGATGACAGTGGGAGAAATTTCCTTCTTTCCATTGGGTAATTCCTCATCCACCACACCAGGCTCTCGTATTTCCACCTGTCATTCATAACATGCTGACCTAGTGGATAAAGGTTTTTATTCAAGGAGGTTTTTAGCGCTAAAGAAAGAAAGTGCTTGGAGACTAGTTCTGGATCTTTCCTAATCTTGTGTGATAGTGCTGAAATTCAGAATGATGTCTTCACAACCTGTTAACTCTTCTTCCTTATTCACATTTCCTGGTAACACTATATTTAAAGGATATTTATCACATCCCTATTCATCCAAACTTCAGGCATTTCTTAGTGTGATCCAGACACAAAAATACTTATCAGTTCTGTGCCTTACTCTTTGGGCCAACCACTGCGCCAAGTGTGTTCGTGAAGTGTTTAGCTGTAGTTATAGCTCATTGCAGGCTTATCTTTGCAGTGTGTTTTCCGAAGTATCATGAATCTCTTACTTGGGTGTGACATCTCTTAAGCCGGGATTCCAAGAGAACATTCAAAAGTCTTTTTTGACTCCATCTCACAGGATTGTGTTCCTGGGGTGTCAGCTAGACACTTCAGTTCAAAGAGCTTTTCTTCCACAAGAAAAGTTAGATTTAAGGGTTGGGAGGGTGGCCTAATGGTTAAGGTGTTTGCCTTACAAACACAAGGTACAGGGTTTGAATCTCACAGGGGATAATTGGCTAGGTTTAAAGTGTCTCACAAGGGCAGTTAGCCTAGTATTAATCTATGAACCTATAGCTAGATCAGTTTCTAAGGTTTTCTACTCGGACTTCAGTCACTTTAGGAGATTACCTCAGTATTTTTGGGTGTCATGACATCTTTGATTCTCATGATACCCCTGTCAAGACTCCGCATGAGAAAGATATAGTGGTATTTGAAGTCTCTCTGATCTCAAAAACCACATCCTGTCTTTTCAAACCCCAGTGCTGGGATTGTAAGAAGAGAAATCATGTAGTGGAGACAGCAAATATCCTTAAATCCAGGTCTCCCCTTCTCCCTTCCTGTTCCAAAACAGTTGGTCACCACAGAAGCCTCAGACTGTGCTTGGGGAGCAGGTTTCAGGAGGGATAAAAGTGCAAGTGGTGTGAGACACCAGGGACAGACATAAATGCATAAATATGAGAGATGCTTGCCCTGAGCAAGGCACTCTATCTGAATCATCTTTGGTCCATGGGACCTCTTCAAGTTGTTACAGTCAGTACTACAGTCATGTGGTACATCAGCAAGCAAGGGAGAAACAAGTTGTACCCTATCTGCAAACTAGCCATTTTCACTTGGGATATAGCTTCACAGCACATTCTCAGTCTACAGACAACCTACATTCTATAAGAGCAAAATTGTGAACTGAGTAGCTGAGTAGGACAAGAGCAGCCTGCCACAAAATGGAAACTAGAGCAGGCCATTTTCCAAGATTTGATCAGTCTGTGGGTATTTCCTTAAGTAAAACTGTTTGCTTCCTGTCTGAACAATCAGCTGGCAATATTTTGCTCCAGGACTCCATGCAAGAAGTCCCGGAAGACAGATGCATTTTCTTTTCCTTGGACGGTAATGTTTGTGTATGCATTTTCCCCCTTTTCACGGATATCCAGTGTACTTATGAAAATTCAGAAGGTATTGCCCAATATCAATGTGGTGACTCCTTTCTGGTCCTGAAAACAGTGGTTCCCCCTTTTTTTTTTTTTTTGTTTGGAAATGGCCAAGTGCAATTACCACAAGCTTCCTTAAAGACTGGATCTACTCACACAAGAACAGGGGTGTTTGATAAACCCTGATCCAATAAATTTCAACTGACTGCCTTGATGTAGGCACCCGTTTACTGAGGATGTGTAGCAGGTACTAATGGAGGCAAGAAAGCCAGCTACTAGAAAATCCTATATTAGTAAGTAGGAAAGTTTTCTAGTTGGTGCCAGCAACATAACCAGCTCACATTCAGGGTTAGTTGTTCTCTGGTTTTACAATATTTGTGTGAGTTACTATGCTATGGTTTCCTCCATCAAGGTTCATTTATCAGACATTTCAGTATGACTGCTCACGGATCTTTCTCTTGTAATGCATGCTCATGTCAAAATGTTTTTGAAAGAGGTTTTGCATAAGAGGCTTCAAACTGGTGGTTTGTTTTTTAGGATCTTAATTTTGTGTTAGAGAAGCTGACAGTTGCTACAGTTGAGCCAGCTAACCTGGCTGGTTTGAGGTTCTTAACATGGAAAACAGTTTTACTGATTGCTTTGACCACCGCAAGAAGGGTGTCTGAGTTGCAAGCTCTTAAGATGAGTCAACCCTGTCTCATTTTCCATAGACACGGTTTCTTTGATAACTAATCCTTCTTTTATGCCTAAAGTTTACTATAAATCAAGCTGTTCATCTCCCCATTTGTTTTTTTTCTGAACTTAAAAATGGAGAAATTATGCTCCATTCCTTGGATGTCCACAGACAACTCTGGTACTGTCTTGACAGAACTAAATCTTCCTGATCTTTGGATCATTATTTATCCTTTGTTGACCAGGATAGTCCTGCTAGACTAGTACCCCTTTTCAGGGGAGACCCAGTTGATGTCCTTCCATATCACTGTTGCAGTATTCTTTACAATAGAGATCCCCTCCTAAGGGCAGCTCGATGTCCAGCCAGTGTACCAAAGCCTTTTGGTTATAAAGGGTCTGCCATACATCACACGTCTGGTCCCCATGTATGGAGTAGGGCGTAAAGGTGATGTCCAGACGTACCATCCACTGAACTTTGCCGCCAGTCCGAATGCCATCTTTGATCATCAGTCTGAATGCCTGTTTGTTTGCTGATCCTACTGCTTTCAGATAGTGCCCCACTGGGTTTTTGATTTTATCATACATTTGCCTTGCAATCTGGTTGTTGGGTTTCATGTCATCCAGAAAGGAGAAATGCCAGTGCGGGAGACAGATTCCATAGACCGTTACTATCAATGTGTGTTCTGTTTAAGCACGTCATGACCATATGTCCTACAAGATTTGTCAGTCCTTTGTCCCTAAGACATTGAGGAGTTGGCTTTCTTCCCTAGCTTTTTATCTTGAGAAACAGTGACTTAAATTGTTGGCTAAGGAAACCATGGAAGGATCTTCTTGGCTTATGGCCAGCCATCTATGAAGAAAAAAGGTCAAGAAAGTTAGGTCTGATTCTTCATCTGTACCACCTCCATCAGACGTCTCTCTTGAGGCTGGTGAAAGCCCAGAGGAGCATCCGGCTTCTTTCTCTGATTCCTGTGCCATGACCACTTTGGAAGCTTCCATGGATCTGACGCCATGCACATTCATGGAGATTTTGTAGACGCTTGTCTCGGATGTACAGGGGAACCATGTCTAGTTATTATTGAAGGGCCTAGGTGTGTTCCTCAAATTTTAGTTAGGGAAGAAGTCCCAACTGCTATTATTGAGTGCTGTCAGGGATCAGAACCTCCAAAAAATTTTTAAGGCTGATGTCCCACTCAGGAAGAAACAGAAAACAAAACACATTTCACCTGCTCCCAAAGATTGGCAGAACATCACTCAAGGCTTGTTTAATGCTCTTATGGCTCTCAAGCCTCCACAGCATGTTTCTTTAACTGCTCCTCCCGGTCTTGTACCCCTCTTAAGAAGCCTAGAGAGTAGGATTCTTCTGAGGATTATTCTAATGATTCTGACAAGTAGTCCCTAACTTATCCCTCCCCACACAGATTCGTTTGCCACTTGACTATGGTTCTGTGGAAGAAGAGTCTATCTGTCCTGACTCTCCTTGGAGGAGATTTCATTTGGAGATGCTGTTTCCAGAATGATGGAATTTTTCAAACAGAATTATGCTCAAGTGTCTGAAAATAATTTTCTTGCGTGGCAAAAGCCAGGGTACTGTTTGCCTATGCTTATATAGGCCCTAGGGCCAATAGCCTAATACCTACCTATGAACCTATGTTTAGAAAAGGTACTATGAGCGTTTGCAAATGGATTCTCCTAGGCCCTCTGCTGTTCCTCCAGTTCTTGCTGCCTTACTGGATGCTTTTTCTACTGCTTCTCAGATTCCTGATTCTCAACTTCCTGCTCCCAAAAAAACTTATAAAGTGCCCCTTTGCTGACCCCTCTGTGATGTCTGCAGCTTCAGATAGGCTTTCCATATTGTTGCCTTCCAATAATTGCTGTCATCTGATAAGGAAAGGAGTACCATAGAAAGACTGGGCAAAAAGCTGTATACTTCTGCTGTCCTGATGTTCAGAGCTGTTAACTATCAGACACTCATAACTAGCTGCATTTTGGCCCTTCTCTCTCAAGCCTGTCAGGCTATTTCTGATCTTTTTGATTTTGAGGGGAAGGCCTCTACCCTTGCTTTGCTTGGGACATCCTCTCAAATAGCCCACCATTCCATTAAATGCAGCTATGATGTAGCTGATGCTTCATGCAGGGCTGCTGCTTTTGTGTCTGTTTTGAGGTGAGGAGGTTTCTTGGCTTAGACTTCAGCCTTTACCTTATGATATCAAGGATAAACTGGTGGATGCTTTTCTGGACAATAAGCATTTGATGTGAAGTTGTTCTATCGCCGTTCATTCTTACAGATGGGTTCGGAGCTCAGCTCAAGATCAGGAGATCCTCAGCTCCGAGGTGGCCTACTGCAAAGCTCGAGGTCTTCAGACAGCTTGAGGCCAAGTCCCTATCCCATGATGCACCTAGAGTTACCCCAGATCTAGTTTGCCGCTGCAGTAGATCGGAGGTTCCTCACATAGCTCAGGCCAGTACATATTTCTTTTCTAAAAGTTTTTGTAGCTAATATTGTTATTTCTCTAACTTTAGAGTTAGTCTTTAATACCTTTAGATTTTATAGCTTTATAGTGATATTCTCTTTCCCTTTGGTGTGCTTTTTCATCATTATATATAGCTCTCTTTTGGCCTTCATTTTTCTGTAGGCCCGTTATATTTAGAGTAGTTTAAATAAATAGTTTGTGTGCTTTAGAACAGTGACAGTTTTGTTCATTATGGCTGACCAGAATAGAGATGAGCATCCCAAGTCAGGCTTTAAAAAGTGTCCAAAATGTGGGCAGAAAATGTCTGTTACAGATAGCCATGTCAGTTGCGTGTATTGTCTGGGAGCCTTGCACCTTCAGGAAAGCTGCTCCGTTTGTCATTCTTTTTCTTCTAGAGTTCTTCAGGAGAGAAAAAGCTTAGATAGAGGACTTCTGAAACCGTCCTTTCAGGAAGCTTTGACTGACCAGGGCAGGTCTAGTAAATCTTCAAAGTCTTCTAAGGCTTCTTCTTCTACTTTGGAAGTTAAAAAAGTCCAAGAAACCATCGACGTCAGCTCCACAGCCCTTGGAGCTGTGCATCTTGTTTTTATTTCTTGTTTTTTCAGAGCCAGTCCCCAGTCTTGGAACCGGTATCTGAGGTCCTGAAGTCTCCAGTTCTTCATTGCCTCCTTCCATCCATCCATTCTTCTCGGTCCTCGATCAACCTATCTGATTTGGATGTGGATTGTGTGGTGCAGAATTTGCTACTGGCACTGGCGTTTGCAAAATTTTTATCAGCTCCGACCCAAGCAGTTTCGGAACCAAAGACTGTATTGCCATCGACTTAATTTCCTCCTCCTCAGAGCCATACCGGTCCTTCGGAGCTGGACGAGTTAGATCTGATGATTGTTGAGCCTTTGGAGCCGACTCCTGTTCCACTGCCATCGGTTCCGTTTACTCGGACTTCCTTGGCGCCAATTGAGGAGTCTAGGAGCAAACACTGTACGGTCGGGTCCAGGGAGGATAGTCAGACTGACTTGTCAGTTCCGACTTTGCCTCTTGGGGCTTCGGCTCAGATGAGCTCTGCTCCTACCTCTGGTTCAGAGCCCACTGTCCCAGTGCCAGGGGAATTGATGGTTTCCTTGGATCCAGCGGTCCCTCCTCATCGGAGCAGAGGTGCCTTTGAAGCCATGAGGAAAGTGATGTCTCGCAAAACATCCTACAACTTCAGGTCCAACTACCTCCTCCCCAAAAGGGCCTGTGTCCACTTCTACATCACAGATCCTGTCGAAGCATAGAGACCCTGAGCCCACTGGGTGGCCGCTGCTCTTCTGAGACTTCACCAGAACCTCCCACTGAGGAGGTTCCCAGGAGGAGAATTTGTAAGAGGAAGCACCTAGACTCCCCACAGGAGTCTCTCATGTCCAACACCAACTTAGATGAATCAGAAGGGTCCCCACGGCCCCCCTCTGAAGATATCTAATTTGCTGAGATATTAGAAATCTTTAAGCAGAGGGGTGGCTGGAAGTCCACCAACCCTAATGAAGATGAGTCTGTTCTCCTGAAGGCTTTTGGGGCTTTTGGGTCTCAACCCTCCACCTCTTGGATGTCTCCGCCCTTCGATGAGTTCATGGAGCTGGTCTCACAAAGAGCGTGGGAGTCTCCGGACACCATGGATCCTGTCCCTAGGAGGCCCAATAAATTTATTTCTGCCCCCCCCAGGAAAAGACTTACCTCACCAAAGGAGTGCCAGTTGATGCCATGGTGGCAGCAGCCACCAAAAAGATGATGTCAGAAACGTCATCTATCCATCCTCCTAACAGAGACTCTAGGATCATGCCATGCATTCACTGACCTATCTCACTCATTTTATGAGACTTCAAAGAGACCTTAAAGAGCTTGGAGATACTCTTCAGGGTACAGTAGCTGCAGGGGCTTCAGACAGTCACCTCCCAGCTTGCTACCCTCAATTCTGTAGTGAACTCGTCCATGCGTCTCATTTCATATGTAGCTGATGGAGCGAGTAGGGCAGCGGGTACAGGAATTGCTCTCAGGAGACATTCCTGGATGTGCTTGTGTTCCTTCACAGAGGCCTTTAAGTCATCCTTTGTCAACATCCCATTTGATGGCTCGTCCCTTTTCTGGCCCAAAGGTAAGGAAACTTTGACCAGGTGTGAGCAGGAAGGAAAGACTCTGCCTGCCTTCGGAGTCCCTTTTTCCACCCCTACTAGACCCTACCCCAAGGGTCAAAAGGGAGGAAAAATGTGGTTCTGAAAAGCCCAAGGTGCCTTTCTGGACACACTTGGTGAACCCCCCCCCCTCCAGGGGCAGAGGAGGGGGCAGTAATGGAAGACACCGACCTCGCGGCAGAAGGGGTCTGCAAAATCAGGGCAACAGAGACCAGTTCTTTGGGAAGCCCTACCAGCGCTCCTGAAAGGAGACCCGACTGTCCTGCTCTGGAGGCAGTTGGGGGTTGCTTATCTTTATATCCAGATGCCTGGCTCAAAATAGCAAACGACAACTGGGTACAAAGTATAGTTTCCAGAGGATAATTCATTCCTTTCGCCACTTCCCCCTCCATTGTCAACAAAAATCTCAGATGTTCCACCCAGTTACAGGGAACAAGCAACAGTAGAGGTCCAAACGTTGCTAAGAAAAGGAGTCATCCAGCCAGTCCCAGCATACCAGACAGGATCCGGAACTTACTCAAGATTCTTTTTAGTTCCAAAAAAGACAGGGGACTGGAGACCTATTTTGGACCACAGCAAACTAAACAGATCTGTCAAGAAAGAGAAGTTCCGGATGGTCACACTTCAGTCGATACTTCCCTTTTTTGGGAAAGACAATTGGATGTGCTCGATAGATCTACAGGATGTGCACTACCATATAAAAATGGCCAAACCATCCAGGGATCATCTGCGCTTCTGGGTGGGAGCCAGTCATTACCAGATTCGAGCCCTGCCCTTTGGTCTCACTACAGCCCCCAGAGTGTTCACCAAATGTATGACAGTGGACACGGCTCACCTGAGGCGTTTAGGATTCCAGGTGTTTCCATACTTAGATGATTGGCTCCTCAACGCCACCACCAGGCATCAGCTAATACAAGCCAGGGACACCACTCTTGCTCTCTGCAATCATCTGGGCATTACAATAAATTCAGAAAAAGTCTGCCTTGTTGCCATCGCAACATATTGTTTTTATCAGAGCAGAATTGGACACCACCATCACCACCACTTTGAGACTTCCACAGAAAGAGTTTTACTACTTCGTCAGCAGGTCCACAACATCGTATCCAAAGACAAGGCTCCAGCATCAGAAGTGCTAAAATTGTTAGGCATGATGGCAGCTGCAGTATTAGCGATACCATTGGATAGCATGCACATACGGATTCTGCAATGACTGTTCACTCAGTGGTCTTATCAAGAGCTTCCAATGTCTCATCTCATAATGATCACAAACACATGCTAAAAGGATCTTCAGTGATGGTTGACCTCTCTTCATGTCACGATAGGTCGTCCTTTTGTCTTACCCCCACCAGCGGCCGCAGTGATCACGGACACTTCCCTGATTTGGGGGCCTTTTCAGGGAAGAACAGCCCAAGGCACATGGACGAACAGGAGACGCATCTGCATATCAATGTCCTGGAGATGAGAGCGGTACTTTTGGCATTGCAGTATTTCCAGGAGACTCTTTCTCTGGGAACAATTGTGATTCAGACGGACAACATGTCGGTGGTCTGGTACTTGAACAAACAAGGAGGAACCAGGTCCTATCCCCATTGTCGCTAGGCTCTAAGAGTATGGCAGTGGGCTACATCCACCCAGCGCTTTTTGTTAGCAATGCACATCCCGGGGAAATCCAACGTGATAGACAAACTGAGCAGGGCAATTTTGTTGCCTCATGAGTGGTCCCTCAAGAAAGAGATAGCGGCGAGAATTTTCCACAGGTGGGGCCAGCCTTGCTGTGACCTTTTTGCCAGCCACATGAACACAAAATGCAGAATCTACTTTGCCCTGATTCCCCCTCCGGGAGAAGCCCCAAGGGGCGCACTCATACACAATTGGCCTCCAGGTCTCTTCTATGCATTTCCACCAATTCCAGTGATACCCAAAGTATTGCAAAAGCCCTGGGAAGGACCATCATTCTAATATCCCCCCATTGACCATCAGATTTGGTTCCCCTTCCTTCGACTTCATCTGTTGGACTAGCCTTGAATTCTGGACCCAGTTCAAGATCTTCCAACACATTTGTTGGGGGCTCTTCATCCCTCTCTTCAGTCCCTGAAATTGACAGATTGGCTGCTCCAGTTCCCAACGTAACCAGGTTCCATAACCTCTCAAATGAAATGCAGCATATATTGCTATCTTCTCATAAGTCCTCTACTAGGAAGCTGTACCTTAGCAAATGGAGAAGATTTTATATTTGTCTTCTCAAAATAGCATTGATTCCTACCAAGCCCCTGTTTCCTCCATATTAGAGTTCTTGACTATGCTTTTCAATCAAGGAGCTGCAGCAGCAACAGTTCAGGTACAACTTGCGATCTCTAATTTTCACCTTGTCTTTAAACGATTAAACATAATGTCGCATAAGCTATCCAAAGCCTTTCTCAAAGGGACCTTTCATCTTAGACCACCTGTGAAATCCCCTTATACTCCATGGAATCTAAATTTTATGCTTTCGTGCATTATACACCCACCTTTCGAACCAGCTTCCTCATGTGATTTGAAATATTTGTCATTGAAGACTATCTTTTTAGTAGCCATGACATCTGCCTGTAGAGTGTCAGAGCTTCAGGCCTTGTCCATAAAGCCTGTTTGCTTGATTTTCCATGCTGATAGTGTCCCTGTGAACAAATCCTTCATTTTTACCCAAAGTCAGTACTAAACCTAACCTTAACCAGATCATAGATTTACCAGTGTTCTTTCCCAAACACACCAACAGCTTGGAGTATATGCTGCACAAGCTTGATGTTCATAGACAGCTCAGATTTTACCTGGATAGAACAAGAGAGTTCAGAAAATCAGAACAGCTTTTCATTTCATTTTCAGATTCCAGAAAAGGTATGCCAGTGGCAAAAACAGCACTGTCTAAATGGTTATCTGATTATATCACATTTGCTTATTCAGCTGCTAATATACCTTTACAACACAAAGTTAAGGCTCATTCTACCAGAGCAGTGTCCACATCTTCTGCCTTTGTTGCTAGGCTTCCTATAGACATTTGTGCAGCAGCCACTTGGTTAAAACCTCATACCTTTATCACTCATTACAAAGTTGACAAGGCCTCCAAGGACAGGGCCTCCTTTGGGTCTACTGTCCTGAAAAACATACTCCTGTGAGCCACCCGAGAAAGATGGTGCTTGGGACGCTACCCATCTGTAAGAATGAATGGCAAGAAAGAACAACTTCACATAAAGAAGTTATGTACTCACCATACCGTTCCATGTGAGTTATGTACTCTCCATACCGTTCCATGTGAGTTGTTCATCTCGTCTTCATTCTTACTTCCCACCCTCCTTCCCACTCCAGGGTTTTTTGAGGACCGAGATACTAGATTTTTCCTGGTTGCTCGATCTTTCTATGGGTTTTCTCCTAAAGAGTGATAGAATGGCACATGGTGTTATTATACACAGCAAACAAGATCTGAGGTAACTCTAGGTGCATCATAGGATAGGGACTTGGCCTTGAGCTGTCTGAAGACCTCAAGCTTTGTAGTAGGCCGACTGGGAGCCCAGGATCAGCTCCAAACCCATCTGTAAGAATGAAGGCGAGTTGAACAACTCACATTGAACGTTATGGTGAGTACATAACTTCTTTTTTGGTGGTGCTTCTGCAACAGAATTTAAGTCCCTGCAAGAAAACGGGAAGGCCTTACAGTAGTTGAAACATTTTTGTTTCCCCGCGTGCCCATGTTTCAGTGGAATTATCTTAATAAACCCGCCTTTGTTCATAGACGGTTTCACTCTCCCCCCCAAAGGTAAGAAAGGTAGTGGTTGGGCTTCCCTGCTAAGGCTACCCAAACTCCTCTTACTTGGAAGCCTTCTTTTCCTGACAAGCCAAGTGCTGTCTGACTATCTGGTTCTTGTCAGTCACCTTCCTGTTTTTCTGCATCTTTCCTAGTCTCCCTCTTTGGGTAAAGGTCACCCAAGACTCCTGGGTTATTTCCATAATTTTTCAGGGTTATTACATGGTTTGGAGATCCCCCCCTTTTTGGGCATTCCTCAGCCTCCTCAGGAACAACTGCCCTTTTTTCCAGAGGTGCTTTAAGGCCTGTTGGCTCAAGGAACACTTTAATAAGTTTCAACCCTTTAAAGGGGGGAGGGGGGTTACTCCAGAATGTTCTTGGTCCCCAGGAAAGAAGGCACCTGGAGACCTGTACTAGATCTCTTGTTTCAGTTAAACACTCTTTTGATTGTCCCTTCCTTTCAGATGTTATCCCTTCAAACCCTGTTTCATCTACTAATTCCACAGGCTTTCTTTAGTTTGCCTGGATCTCAGTGATTCTTGTCTATGCATTCCTATTCAACCCCTTTTCAGGAAGTTTTTATGTTCTTTGTTGCTTCTTGGCATTTTTGATTCTCTACTTTGCTCTTTGACCTCTCTACTTCCACAAGAGTCTTCACCAAATGCCTCGCTTCTGCAATTGCTTTCTGCAGGGTAAGGGGGTACAGGTCTTTCCCTACCTGGACGACATGCTTATTCAGACTTCCTCTTACGAGATCTTGCTTCAGTATTTACACTTTACAATTTCTTTCTTGCAAAGTCTGGCATTTGTAAATTTCCAGAAGTCATGTCTGACTCCTCCTCCTCAGGATTGTTTTTCTACGTTGCAGGATCCTTGACTGTTCCAGTGCTGGCATCACTGCCTTCTCCCGAGGCCTTAACACTCATTGCTTTCTTTCAATCCCTTCTTCTCCTCTGGCTTCAGTCACAGCAAGAGAATTTCTGAGAGTTCTGGGTTACATGACTTCCACTATTCCTATGCTCCCTCTAGCCAAACTCCACATGAGGAAGCTTCAGTGGTTTCTAAAGTCATTTTGGCTTCAACATTTCCATCCTTTAGAATTTCTAATCCCTCGTCTTCCATGCCTCAAGCTGTAACTTCATTGGTAGATTCATCAGTTGTGCCCCAGGGCTTCCTTTTCAGCCTCCAATCCCCTCTCGGGAACTTTTCACAGATGCATTGGATGTGGGATTGGGGTGCCCTCCTTTGGCTCTCTGAAGGTACAGGGCCTTAGGTCTCTGCAACACAAGAAAGATCACATCAGTGTGAAAGAGATGAGAGCTGTTCTACTGGCTCTTCAGGTTTTTCATTCTGTGTCTTTCAGGGCCCCTTGAGATTCTCACAGACAATGCCACAATGATGTGGTATTTCAACAAGCAAGGGGGAATAAGGTCTTATCTCCTGTGCAGGTTAGCCCTTCAGGTTTGGGAGCTGGCTATCCAGTAAATGGTGATCCATCAGGCAGTTTACATTCCCTCAGATCAGAACACAGTGGCAGTTTTTCCGAGCAGGTCCATAACACTATCCCATGAGTGGATCCTTCACAGGGATGTGTTTGTGGACATTGTCCACCAGTGGGGTACTCCTCAGGTAGATCTGTTTGCCTCCCATCTGAACAGACTTCCTCTATTTTGTGCCAGAGTCGCATGCTGTCTGGCCCGAAAGGTGGACCCACTCTCTTTTTCTTGAAAGGGGATGTTTCTCTTTATGCCATCCTTCTCCCCTTCCTGTCATTCCGAAAGTCCTGTTCAAGATAAAACAGGATGCTCCCAAAATCTTGCTGGTGACTTCCTTTTGGCCCAGATAGCATTGATTACTACTTTTGCATCTTGTAAAGGACAATCCTCACAAGTTACCTCACATGGTGTTTCTTCTTGCACAAGACAAGGGATGTCTCATCCATCTCCTACTGTCCACTCTTCAGTTGATATTGTGAGTGAATAGGGTTTTGATCCATACAGATAGCTTTTTTTCTGAGGACATGATTTGGGTACTGCAGAAGGAGCTTTTTTTCTGAGGACATGATTCGGGGTACTGCAGAAGGAGCTTTTTTTCTGAGGACATGATTCGGGGTACTGCAGAAGGGCAGGAAGCCCACTGCTAGGAAATCCTACTTATCCAAATGTAAGAGTTTTTCTGTTTGGTGTCTTTCTTGTAACCTGAACCTACTTTCTGTGGATTCTCCTTTGGTTCTCTCTCTTGTGTGAATTGCTCAATGCTGGGTTGGCCTATTCTTCTGTTAAGACCCACCTATTGGCTGTCTCTGCTTGCCTGCCTTTGATTTCTCCTTTACCTCTAAATTTGAGGCCAAAGAGTTTCTTAAAGACTTCCTTCACATTAAGCATCCCTCCTGGGACCTTAATTTTGTGTTAGAAAAATTGGCTCCAGCTCCTTTTGAGATTGCTGCTTCAGCTTCCTTACAGTGTTGTTCTTGGAAGACTGTTCTTCTTTTGGCCCTTACTTCTGCCACATGGGTGAATGAGGTGCAA
This sequence comes from Protopterus annectens, assembly GCF_019279795.1. NCBI lineage: Eukaryota > Metazoa > Chordata > Ceratodontiformes > Protopteridae > Protopterus > Protopterus annectens. The sequence goes on along the minus strand of NC_056737.1, from coordinate 316,550,641 downwards.
GTCCTTGTGGCTATTCCTCCTTTTTTAGTTTTCCATAAGGACAGGGTGTCCCTTTGTACCAATCCTTCTTTTATGCCTAAGGTGGTTAATAAGTTGTCTCTTAAACAGTGTATTCATTTGCCTACTTTTTTCCCCTTTCTACAGTCTGCTAGTGAGAAGGGTTTGCTCACCTTAGATTTGCATGGACAACTCAGATATCTGGACCAGACTAAAGCTGTTCATAAATCTGAACAGATTTTTGTTTCTTTTCATCGCAGGTCTTTAGGTTTGGCTGTTTCTGAGCAAACCATTTCTTCTTGGATGTCTAAATCCATTTCATCTGATGTCAATCTTCATTTATCCTTTACCTTTGGGACATGGTTCCAATCCTTAGAACTAGTTCAGCCATTACATAGCTCGCACCAGCCAAAAACTCTCAAGCTAAGACTCTAGCTACAGTATCCCTCTCCATATTACCTCAGATCTCATTTGCCACTCTTGTCGCAAACTGAGTCAGTTGTTTTCTCTCGCAGCTAAGTGAAATTTTCTTGTGTTTTTATAGTTTAATCTAACCCATCTATACTTGTATATTCTTTATCTCTTCTACCCACTTTCTTTGTCGAGTGAGTGTACTTTCCTTATCATATGGTATTCTATTCCTGCCATTGTTGGTAATACCTCTCCCTCTGTTTCTCTACCTTTTAGGTAGCTTTAACCTACCATTGTTGGTAGTTTTTATTTTCCATCTGTCTGTGTGTGTGTGTGTGGGGGGGGGGGGGGGGTGCTGCCTGTTGACCCCTAGTTTTTTTTATTGGTGTCTGTTAACATGGCTGAGAAATATAAATGTGCACTACGGGCTTTAAACCGTGCCAACATTGTGGATGGAAGTTACCCAATTCTGACGGGCATTCTTCCTCTATATATTGTTTAGGCCCAGCTCATCTTGATCTGGACTGTACTTTCTCTATCTGCCAGGCCTTCAGCAACAGGACCTTGGTTGAACGCAGAAATTAATATTAAAAGAGCTAATTAATTCCTCTTTTGAGGAGGCTTTATCCAAGACTGACACGTCCCCCACTAAATCTTCCGACGTCTCCTTTGGTATCGGTGGCAAAAAAGCATAAGCCTTCCGCTCCCACCACTTCAGCGGAACTGAAGGCTACGGCTCTGAAACTTTCAGAACCGACAACATCCTTGGCACTTCTGTGGCACCACAAACCTCTGTGCAATTCTCTTCGGTACCAACATCTTCAGCTTCCCGGTTGGTACCCACCTCTCTTGCTACACTTCTACAGACATTAGAACCTCCATTGGTGCCAAAGTCACGCAACTTTTACACCCAGGACAAGGTATTCACCCTCTATTGACCTCTTTTTGGGACAGCTTCCAAGTCCGTTTCTTGGAAGACCAGAATCCTCCTCAGGTTTATCTGTCCATTCCTCCAGGAGTCTTACTGAACTCAATGTCGTGAGTTTGGGGGATAATCTCCTAGTGGCCAGGGGTGTTTGTCTCCTCCGTGACCCCTCTCCCTTCTGGAGTTGGGATGTTTTCTCCCTTAGTCCATCAAATCTTCCTCCTCTAATCTCCTCTGAGGGCTTAGAGCATCTCACTCCGCTCCCCCCAGTTCCAACTGCTCTGGTGCCTGACAGTCTTTTCCCCTTTGGTTGCAGGATCTGCCTTGACTTCTTTGGTTTGTTTGGAACTGATGGAATCCCAGGGCCATGACTCCACTGTAGGGTCTGAGAGTTTCGGAATGGCTCGGGTTTTTTATTCAGAGTCGTCCTTCACTCTCAGAACCTCGGCCGATGTGAACTCTTCCTCGGCTCCTGCTTTGGAGGTGGGTCTCTGAGCTGGGTTGTCCTTCTTGGTTCCGGGCTCCCATCCCTCTTCAGGGGGGAGGACTGCCTTCAAGGTAGTGCAGAGGACATTGGCCTCTGCAGGCTCTCAGCTGGCCCCTTCTGTGTTGGAGTTTTATCCCAAGACGACTCCTTGCCTAGAGCTGCCACCAACCTCCATGTCCAGACAGCGGGCACCTAGGCTGCAAGATACCCCTGCACAGGGCCCCTCTTCTTCCGAGTCCTCCTCCGAGAGTCCCACTGAGGACCCACCCTGGAAAAAGATATGTAAGAGGAAACACTTGGATTCCCCGATGAATCGGTCATTGAAGATGAGGATTTCGATGGTAGGAGGGTTCCCTGGTCACCCTTGGAAGACATCTCCTTCGGAGACATTGTAGAGGTTCTGAAACAGAGCGGTAGCCGAAAGTCCAGAGACCCTACCTCTGAGGTGTCGGTGTACCTGCAGGCTTTTGGTGCCCACCCATCTACTTCTTGGGTGATCCCTCCTGCTGAAGATCTTATTAAATTGATTGCACAGCGGGCTTGGAAGGCTCCTGATTCCATAGAGTCAATTCACCAGAGACCTGACAAAATACTATCTGCTCCAGAGGACCACCAGCATTGGGCAAAGAGGTTACCAGTAAATGCTTTGGTGGCGGTAGTTCTTCTGTTCATCCCCTTAATTAAGAGTCCAGGGCGATGGACAGATTTGGAAAGTGGGTATGCACTTCATTGACCTTTGCATTAAGGTCTTTGAAGTTTGACACATTTCATTAGGCTCCAGCTGTGTCTGAGGAGGTCCAGGATAAAGTGACCTCCCAGCTAGCCACCCTGGAGTCTTATTTCCAACTCTTCCATGAGACTTATTGCACATTCAGCTGAAGGGACGACCAGGGCAGCTGGTTCAGGCATTGCCATAAGGCATCACACCTGGATGTGCTTGTGTGAGTTTGCAGAGCCATTTAAGTCTTCCTTTGTCAATGCTCCTTTGACGGATCTTCTTTATTCGGCCACAAAGTCAAAGAAACTCTAGCCAGGTGTGAGAAAGATGGAAAGACCCTATCTGCAGTGGGCATACATTTTTCTGCTCCCCAATGGTCCTACTGTAGGAATCAGATGAGTGGGAAGATGTGGTTCAGAAAATCCCAAGGGCCCTTTCAGGACACACATGGTGGAGGCTCCCTTAGGTCAGAGGGGAGAGCTCTAATAGAAGATGCTGACCCCGTGGCAGAGATGGCTGACAAAATTGGAGCTCCAAAAATTCTTTCTCTGGACAGTCCTATCAGCGCTCTTGAAAGGGGGCCTGATTGCTTACCTCTGGAAGCAGTTGGGGGAATATTTTACTGCATTGAAGAGCCTGGCAACAACTTCAGATGCTTGTGTACAGAGGAACATTGGCAGAGGTTACCATATTCCCATCACTTTTTTCTGAGATCAAAATGAAGCCTCCCCGATGTTCCACTCAATCAGAGAGATGAAACAGCCTTAGATATTCAAAAGCTGCTAGAAAAAGAGTCATCCAGGAAGTCCCACCAGACCAGATGGGATCGAGATTTTACTCAAGATTCTTTTTTTTATGCCAAAAAAGACAGGAGACTTGAGACCAATATTAGATCTTAGCCTTCTGAAAAAGTTTGTTCAGCAAGCAATATTCTGGATGGTCATGGTTCAGTCTACACTTCCCTTTCTAGAGGAACATGTTTGGATGTGCTTTATAGACCTTCAGGATGTGTATTGCCACATAAAAATGGACAAATGCTCCAGAAGGTTTCTCTGCTTTCAGCTAGGAGCCAGTCACTTTCAGTTCAGGGTGCTGCCCTTTGGCCTTAACACAGCCCCCAGGGTGTTCACCAAATGTTTGGCGGCAGTAACAGCTCACTTGAGACTGCACAGATTCTGGGTGCTTCTTTATCTAGACGACTGGCATTCATCACTGCTCCCATCAGGCATCTGCTGTTTCAAGCAACAGATTTTATCCTATACCTGTTTGCCCATCTGGGTATTACCATGAGTCACTCAAAATCTCAACTAAGTCTCACTCAGGATCTGGAGTTTATAGGTGCTCGTCTGAATGCCATCTCTTGTGTAGCTTCCCTTCCTCTTCACAGGCTATAAAAAAATAAAATCCCAAGTGCAGGCCGTTCTTTCCAATGACAAGACTCCTGCACTTCTGATCCTCTGAGCTTTAGGGTCCATGGCAGCGACTATTACCTTAGTTCCACTAGCAAGATTTCACATGCATCTGCTACAATGGCTTCTAGCATCCCAATGGTCCATCCTAACCCATCTCATGATGTAGCCAATTCTTATCAACAGTCATTGCAAGAAGGACTTAACCTGTTGGATGGAATCTGATGAAATTCTTTTAGGCTGTCCCTTTGTCCCTTCTCAACCCAAGGCCATAGTAACCACAGATGCCTTCCAGGTGGGATGGGGGGGGCATTATCTGGGAAGAACAGTCCAAGGCACTTGGTCTCTGATAGGGGCCAACCTGCATAAAAATATCCTGGAACTGAGGGCAGTGTTCTTAGTTTTGGAAACCTTTCAATCTGTCTTCCCTCTAGGAATAATTGCAATTCAGTCAGATGACATGTCTGTGGTCTGGTACATCAATAAACAGGGCAGAACCAAGTCTTATCCCCTGTGTTGAAAAGCGCTTAGAGTGTGGGAGTGGTCAATATCCTCCAACCACTTTCTAATAGCAGTGCACATCCTGGGGAGTTCAAACGTGATAGCGGACCGACTGAGCAGATACATTCTCTTGACTCACGAGTGGTCCCAGAGTGCCAAAGGAGATTTTCCATCACTGTGGCCAGCCTTGCTGCAATCTCTTTGCATCACCCCCAAAACAACAATTGCAGCAGCTATTTTTCAATAATTCCCCCTGAAAGGGAGTCCCCGAGAGATGCTGTCATTCACGATTGGCCCTCGGGTCTACGCTATGCCTCTCCCCCACCCTTCCCTCTGATTCCTCTCTTTTTAAAGAAAGCCAGCAGGTTGAGAAGCAAGGTAATCCTCATTGTGCCCTTCTGACCTTGACAAGTTTGGTTCCCCTTTCTGTGGCTTCATCAAATTCTCACTGTCCATGGATTCTGGATCTTCTGTCTCAGCCGCAGGGACTGGTGCACCCCACTCTTCAGAACCTCAAGCTTACAGCTTGGTTCCTCCAATTCAGTTAGTTACCAGGCAGAAGAATTTATCTTCCCCAGTCCAAAAAATGTTACTGGCTTCCCATAGACCTTCCACCAGGAAGCTGTATCTAAGCAAGTGGAAACAATTTTCTGTTTGGATGTACAATAATTGTCTCAACCCTTTCTCTGCACCAGTTGAAAAAGTTTTGGAGTTTTTTGCTATGCTTTTTGGTCAAGGAGCTTCTGCTTTCACTATTAAAGCCATCTAGCTGCTATTTGTAATTTCCAGAATGACTTCAAAGACCATTCACTAATTTCCCATAGATTATTTAAAGTGTTCATGAAAGGGGCTTTACAGTTAAAACCTCCATTTAAAGACCCTCTAGCTCCGTGGGATATCACCTTGGTTTTTGCAGTCTTTGGTGCTTCCTCCCTTTGAACCAGCGGGTACATGTCACTTAGTTTCTCTCATGGAAAGCTATTTTTCTGATGACCATTGCCTCCACCAGAAGAATTTCTGAGATACAAGTATTATCTTCAAAACCCGCATATTTGTTTTTTCATAAGGATAGGGTTTCAGTAAGAACTAACCATTTTTTCCCTAAGGTGGTCTCAGAAACTAATATTAATCAAACCTTTGACTTATGTTTTCTTTCCTAATTTTTCCAACAAAGGTGAATATTGCTTACATTTGCTGGATGTTCACAGACAATTACGTTTCTACCGCACCAGAACTAAAGAATCCAGAAAATCGGACCAGTTATTTGTATCTTTCTATGGTCTATCTCTGGGAAAAATCTGTTTCAGAAGTTCTCTTGTCAAAATGGCTGAGAAGACTGTATTACTTTCATATGCAATAAAAAGAATCTCGAGTTACCAGCGCCAGTGAGAGTGCACTCCGCTAGATCAAAAGCCATGTCTGCTGTTTTCCATTCCAAGGCTTCCATGGATGAAATATGTGCAGCAGCAACCTGAGCTACTCTGCATACCTTTATCACCCTTACAAATTGGATCTGGTCTGCAGGCATCCTTCGGCTCTATGGTTCTCAAGAATATCCTTCCATAAGGCCACCCAAGATCTAAAGTAGCTGGGGACTTTGTCCCAAAGGTAAAGGATAAATGACAATTGACAACACATATGGAATGTTATGATGAGTACCCAACTTCTTTTTTTTTTGCTATTCTTTTCATGGGAAGAGCCTTTCTTCTGTTAAGGCTCATTCCACTAGAATTGTGACTTCTGGTGCTTTTTTCAAGGGTTTGGATACTAATTCTATTCTTGAGGCAGCAACCTTTACTTCTGTGCATACTTTTACTGAGCACTGTAAGTTGGATGTGGTTTCCAGGGCCAGAGCTGGCATTACCAGGACCATTCACCATGGCTTTCTAAAGAGCTGTGCTTGGCCCTTCCTCCTCCCAATCTTCTTCCTGATCTTTTGCACTCTCCTTATTGTAAAGAGTACTACATCAGTGATCTGGAAGGACATAGTACAGTTGTGTAAAATCTTACAATAACAGTAGATGTGTTTCTCCTCACTGTTGGAGTATTCACTCCCTTCTTCCCTCGCCCCGATCCTTTTTCCTACGCTTATCCTTGGACTGTCGTTCCTACTTGGGCTTTTCAGTTTTGAAGATGATACGCCCAGATATCACCTTTATGCCCTACACTGTGTGCGGGGAGCATATGGCGTACCCTTAACAAACAAAAGGCTTTGGTATACTGACTGGACATCCGGCTGCCCTTATCAGGGGAATCCCTATTGTAAAGAATAATTTTTCAGTGATGAGAAGTACACCTACTGTTATGGTAAGATTTAAAACAGCTGTACTGTCATTTCTTGTGAAGGAAAGAAGGATCAACCTGTATCAAAATGTTTTATTTCCAAATGATCGTCTAAAGCTATTACCTTTTCTTATACTCCTCACAACAAAACAATTCCAGGTTGGGTCAAGACCCACTCTACAGAGCCTTGACTACTTCTATGTATTTTTGGAAATGGTTGGATTCTAGACGTATTCTAGAAGCTGCAACTTGGTTCTCTGTTCATACTTTACAGGCAGTATAAGCATGATTCTTTCTCTGGGTCTAGATCTGGCTTTGCTAGGACCATTCTCCAGGGCCTTCTGGAACCTACGCATTCCCCCTCCCAAATGTAGTAAGCTAGGGCCATCTACTCGTATAGCTGAGGCTTGTGCAGCAGTGATCATTAAAACATCTACTGTTATGTTAAATTTATATCCACACTTGTACTGTCTCGGCTCCAGTTAGGTCAGAGTCCTCACTGTCTCTGTCTTCTGCTTTGGAGCCAGGGATGTTATCATATCCGATAGGTTCCCCAGGAAGGGGGTCAGTAGCAGCTGGTTCTCTGAGGTGGAGCTCTGAAAATGTCCTGTGCTGCTATCATCCCTCCATCTTTTCTTTTCAGGTCTCCCATGAGCATTTTGGACATACACTGGAATCAGATGATGAAAGCTTTTGTCAATGACCAGCCAGACGTGGGTGTCATATCCCCTTGTATTTCCAGGGCAGATTGGGTTGGCCTAAGGACCTGTGCTATTTCTGCTCCTTTCTGACATTTCTTGGTACCAGTGGTTTGAGAGCTGATAACTATCCCAGAGCACCCCTCGTCAGTACCAGTTGGATTAGATTCATCAGTCCTAATGTTGCATCCGGCTCATTTGACATCAGTCTAGTTGGTGCCAAATCTGCAATACCAATTCCTCAGTACCATTTTTAGTGCTGACTTGTTTAATACTCTTCCCTGTATAGGAGACTTCAGCATTTGAGGTGTTGGTGCTGATCTCAGAACTGGAGCCATCTGCCTCCTTATCTAGTAGGATGGAGTTTGGCCCCAGTGGGGTGGTTCCTTAGGGACATCAGGGGCAGCATCAGCCTTTAAGTTCTTTGAGAGGATCATTGCCTGTCAGTCTATATAGGAAGGGGAGTGAACTCTGTCATTTTTACCCATTGCCACCGGTTTGAGCCCTCATCTTTGACCTAAGTAGTATAGCAGCATTGAGCAACTTGAACCCTCCCCTTTATCAAGGAGCCCAAGATGCTTCTGAGACTTAAAATCCTCTCTCAAATTCCCAGGAAGTATATTTGTAAGAGGAGATGCATAGAATGTTTAACAAAACACTACCTTATTTGCATATGGGTAGTAGTGTCCTGCTACCTTCCCTCTGGCAGTCTGTCAAAACTCAGAACTCCTCCAGCTGCCTGTCGGTGAGTGAGGAGGACCATTCACTTTGCAAGACCAGAATAGCCCTTCACATTCACAAACAGGATCCTTTCAGTTTTCTTGTGTCACAGTCAATGAAATATATTTTGGGGTGTTGTGGTATCAGCTGTAGAGCTCAGATAAGAAACTCCTTTTGTTTTTTTTTCCCTCTGCCTTTTTCTTGTTTGTGCTTCAGTAGTGTATTGAGATGATTTGTTTATTTTTCCTTGTGTAAAATATACGTATACTTGTTATTATTTCTTTTACAGTATAAAACTTATTCTGTGTATTTTAATTTAATTTTATTTTGAAAGCTTTGACAGGAAAACTTGCTTGGGGGGGGGGGGTCAGTTTTTTCTTTGAGGTTTGGTTGAGTTCACCAAGCACATTTACAGTGTTTTAAATGATTGATCTGGTGTTGTCAATTTTCATTCATCCTCACGAATGAGTACCGGATCCAAAGTGGAATCTGACTCTGCCATTACTACAGCTCGTGGAAACATTTGAGCTCTCCCCTACCCACAATACACTGCTGCCCTGTCACCTGAGATCTCATTTGCTGCTTTTGTGACCAGACGTGGCTACTGACAACTGTCTAGCTTTGTTATTGTTTAAGTGATATTTACTTTATTTTTTGACATATTCTACCTTTCTTTTTCTTTCAGGTTCTCTCCTTGGTTCTCGTCTCCCTTTGTTGTAGCTTTCTTAAAAAATAAATAAATAGAGAGAGACTTTCCTTACTATCCTTTTTAGTCCTCTACCATCCTTTCTATTTCTTCCTTGGGTTTCCCTCCTTTCTCCTTTGACTTTGCCCAAGAAGGGGTTCAAAAAGTGTACCTGTTGTAAACGCAAGATGCCTGTTTCTGACAGGCATTCTCTTTGTCTATATTGCCTAGGACCTGAGCACTTGGACCTATACTGTGAGATATGTGGGGCTTTTAACCCTTAAGCTGTTAATGAAAGGAAAAATAAGTTGATATTAAAGGGATGCTGCCCTCCTCTTTTTCTATGACTTTGCCAAGACATCAGCCCTCGACTTCTACTCACAATCTTGGAAAAAGGCCTAGGTTGGCTGAGATTCCAGCCTCCTCAGAGCGGACAAACAAGATGTCAAAATCAAATCCAACCTCTCTGACTGTATCAAAGGTCTCAGATCAGAAGAAAGCCTCTTCGTCTTCAGAGCCAAATAAGCAGGTAGATTTGGATTCAAAGTGTTTGGATCTGAAACCCATGCCTCGGCATACTTATTTGCCTTCTATATAGATCTGGCTCCATTTTGGCTGCCTTCAACTTTTTTGGAGAGGCATTCCAGGGCTGCCTCTGTTGTGTTCTCTCGTTCGGCCTCACCGAAGCAGATGTGGTGAGAATGGTGAGAGAGCTGGTCACCAAGTGGATCCAGAAGTGTACCTTGTTAGTTCTGACCACTTTGGATCTGGGATGTCCTCCATATTCCATTCCTCCTGTAACTGACTCCTTGCTTTCAGAGTTCTCAGGTCTGTGTGTGCTGGGCCTGTCTTGGTTGGCTCCAAGGAAACTGGTTTCATTAGATCTGACTGACTTTGAGCTGCTCTGACATGTTTGGATCCAGTGGTCTCCAGGAGCAGAAGCCTCCATGTTGGGTCTGGGGGGGGGGGGTGTGAGATTGATTCCAATGTTTTCTGAGCCTTCGCTCCCTTTTGGAGCCTCAATACTGGATAACCTGGCTCCAGCTTCCTCCTCAGGCAGGTCGGCCTTTGGGAGTGGGGGGTCAATGGGCCAGAGACCCTTCTCATCAGCTCTGTTGGTTTCTTCCTCCCCATGGAGGTCAGCCTTCAAGGTGGTTCAGAAGGTCTTCTCTGGATCTTTGGAGTGGACTGGTCCTCCCACTTCAAACCTATCCCTGGCTTACCCATATGTTTCTGTCATATGATCCCCAGTATTCTGCACCATGGGGACAGCCAGCCGAGGGCCTCCAGTCTAGGATCCCTAGCTCTTCCAATACTTATCTGTATAATCCCACCAAAGAAGTTCCTCAGAAGAGAAGGTATAATAAAAACACCTGGACTCACTGGAGGAATCTGGTGCCACAAATACTGATTTCGACAAAGGGGAAGGGTACCCCAACCCACCATCCGAAGACTTCTCCTTTGGAGACATCCTTGAACTCCTAAAACAGAAGGGTGGTTGGTCTGTCCACACCCCTTCTTCTGAGGAATCAGTATACTTGGAGGCTTTTGGCGCTGACCCATCTTCTCCTGGGTCACCCCACCTCCTGACAAATTAGTGGATTTGATTTGTCGGAAGGCATGGACATAACCAGATTCAGTTGATCCTATACCAAAATGATTTGATAGGTTCATGGCACCCCAGTAGAAAGGCAGTATTGGAGTAAGCACATATCGGTTGATGCCATGGTTGTGGTGGCAGCCACAAAGAAAGAACTCTCAGAAGAGAGTTCAATCAACTGTGCACCCTCCTAACAGGTAGTCTAGGTTGATGGACAGATTGGGGAAGTGAGTTTACTCTTCAGCAACGTATGCTGTCTGCCTAATTATTTAGCCCATTTTATGAGACCGCAAAGGGACTTAATCAAAGAACTTTCCAGCTCATTGGCAAAGGTTGTGACCGAAGAGGTTCAAGCTTCTGTTGCTCCTCAGTTGAATAGTTTACAGACTGTGGTTAATTTGTCCATGTGGTTGTTGTCCAACACTACAGAGGATGCCGCACAGGCAGTGGGTTCAGGCTTAGTCATGTGGAGACAAGCCTGGATACACCTTTCCGACTTTGTGGAGCCTTGTAAGTCTTTGTCAATGTACCATTTGACAAATCATCACTCTTTGGCCCTACAGTGAAAGAAATCCTTTCCAGGTGTGAGAAGGATGGGAAGACTCTTTCTGCAGTTAGAGTATGTTTTTCAATCCCCCCCCCCCCATGATCCTTTTCAGGGGATCAGCAAGGGGGTCATAAAATGTGGTACAGGAAGTCACAAGGCCCATTCTCTGACGCACATGGAACCCGTTCTCATAGAGGCAGAGGGGGAAATGATAATAGAAGATGCCCAAGAGGCAAAAGAGGCCTGCAAAATAATGCGTCCAGAGAAACATTCTTTGATAGACCTTGTCGGCACTCCTGAATGGAGGCCTGATTGTTGTCCACTGGAGTCAGTGGGTGGGAAGTTTTTCTCTGCACCATTCAGCCTGAGTAGGTTTAACAAATGGTACTTGGGTGCAGAAAATTATTACCAGAGGTTATTCCATACCATTTTCCCTTCCTCCTCCGATGACAAACAAGCCTCTGGCCATTTCACCCAGTCAGCCGGAGTCAGCAGCTCAACTGGTCTTACAGTTGCTAGAAAAAAGTATGATCCAAGAGGTCCCAACAGACCAGAATGTATTTGGGACTTATTCAAGGTTCTTTTTAGTTCCAAAGAAAACAGGGGACTGGAGACCAATTTTGGATCTCAGGGTGTTAAACAAGTCAGTCACACATACAATGTTTGGGATGATCACGGTGCAGTCAGTTCTACCCTTTTTTAGGCAAGGATGATTGGATGTGCTTCATTGACTTCCAGGATGCGTACTATCATGCAAAAATGAACAGATGATCCAGGAGGCACCTTCGCTTCTGAATGGAAACCAGTCACTTCCAGTTCAGAGCTCTGCCTTTTGAACTCACATGGCTCCAAGAGTGTTTACCAAATGTATGGCGGTTGTAGCAGCTCACTTGACTTCAAGGAGTCGGGGTGTTTCCTTATCTGGACGACTGGCTCATTACCACCCTAACCAGGCATCAATTGGTACAAGCGACAGATGATGTATTACAGGCTTGTTCGATGCTGGGAATCACAATAAATCATGCAAAGTTTTAACTGCAACCCACGCAAAGCATAGAATTCATCAGAGCACTCTTCAACACATCATCTATAGTTGTCTCCACTCCCTGTCCTTGTCTTCTCTACATCAGAAACCAAACACGGAAGATAATTTGCAGTTCAAAAACTTTGGTCAGGAAAGTGTTACAAACTCTGGGTTCAATGGCGGCAGCCATTGCTCTAGCTCCTCTGGTGACAGTGGATGCTGCAAACTCAGTGGTTCTTCTTCACCCACCCCATGTCAGCAACAATAAGAATAACTCAAACATGCAAGGACCATCTCAAATGGTGGATTTAGTCATATCAACCCCAGCAAGGTCGCCCATTCATCCTGCGCCATGCCAAGGATATAGTGACCACAGATGCCTCCCAGATAGGGTTGGAGGGCATTATCTGGGAAAGACATGTCAAGGCACTTGGTCCCCCGAATAGCCCAATTTGCATATAGATGTCCTGGAGATGAGAGCGGTGCTGTTAGCATTGCGAGCATTCCAGGGCTGCTTCCCTCTGGCAATGATTGCAATCTAAATGGACATGTGGGTAGTTTCTTATATCAACAAACAAGGAGGAACCAGGTCTTACCCTTAATGTTGAGAAGCCCTCAGAATATAACAGTGGATGATAGCCTTCAGTTGCTTTCTGGTAGCAATGCACATTCCAGGAAGTCCAATGTGACACAGTTCATATTGGTGTAGGAATGTTGAAGATTTTATGTTAGAGGTGTAGTGGATGGCAGGGATGGGTGATAGAGGTGTAGTACTGTGGAGTCTTCTGTATTAGAGTTGTAGAGGATAGCAGGGGTAGGTAATAAGAGTTGATAGAGGTGTATTATTGTTGAGTATTCTGTTTTAGAGGTGTAGAGGATGGCAGGGATAAGAGATAGTTGATAGAAGTTTAGGGTTATTGGAGGTTCTAAATTAGAGGTGTAGAGGATGGCAGGTGTAACTGCTAAAGTTGAGAGAGAGGTAGAATTTTTTAGCAATTTGTATTAGAAGTGTAGAGGATGGCAAGGGAAGGTGATAGAGCTGATAGAGGTGTAGGATTGCTGGAGTTTCTGTATTATAGGTGTAGAGGACAGGAGGGGGTAGTTGGTAGAGTTGCTAGAGGTGCAATATTGTGGGAGGTTCTGTACTAGAGATGTAGAGGATGTCAAAGGTAAGGTGATAGAGTTGATAGAGGTGTAGGATTGTGGAGAGTTCGGTATTAGGGGTGTAGAGGATGGCAGGTGTAGCTGATAGAGTTGAGAGAGAGGATTGCTGAGCATTCTGTATTAGAGGTGTAGAGAATGGCAAGAGTAGGTGATAGAGGTGTAGGATTGTTCAGGGCTCTGCATTTGGGATGTATTAGATGGGAGAGGTTGATAGATTTGATAGAGGTTGTAGGATTGTTAAGGATTCTGTATTAGAAGATGTAGAGGATTGAGTTCAGTGGGTGGTAAGTCATTAGGCATGTAGGATTGTGTAGGGTTCTGTATTACAGCTATCAAGGATGGCAGGGGTATGTGATAGAGTTTATGAAGGTGTTGGATTGTTGGAGGTTCTGTATTAGAGGTGTAGAGGAGAGTAGGGGTAGGTGATAGAGTTGATACAGGTGCAGGACTGTGAGATGCTCTGTATTAGAGATGTAGTGGATGGCAGGGGTAGGTGATAGAGTTGATGGTGATGTAGGATAGGATTGTTCGGGGTTCTATGTTTAGAGGTGTAGAAGATGTCAGGTGTAGGTGATAGACTTGATAGAGGTGTAGGATTGTGGGAGGTTCTGTATTAGAGGGTGCAGAAAATTGACGTCAGTAGCTGGTAAGACTTTAGGGGTGGAGGATTGTTGAGGGTTCTGTATTAGAGGTGTGGAGGATGTCAGGGGATAGATGATAGCGTTGTTAGTGATGTAGGATTGTTGAAGGTTCTATATTAGAAGTGTAGATGATGGCAGGTGTAGGTGATACAGTTGATAGAGGTGTAGGATTGTTGGAGGCTCTGTATTAGAGGTGTTGAAGTTGGCAGGTTTAGGTGATGCAGTTGATAGAGGTGCAGGATTGGTATGGGTTCAGTATTAGAAGCATAGAGAATGGCAGGGGTCGTTGATAAGAGTTGACAGAGGTGAAGATTGTTGATGGTTCTTTATTAGAAGTGTACAGAAAGGCAAGGGTAATTGATGTTGTAAATAGAGGTGTAGGATTGTTTTAGGTTGTGTATTAGAGGAATAGACAATGGCAGGGGGTAGATGATAGACTTGAAAGAGGTGTAGGATTGTTGGAAGTTCTGCATTAGAGTTTTAGAGTTGTAGAGGATGGCAGGGGTTAGCTGATAGATTTGATAATGGTGTAAGATTGTTGGAGGTTCAGTATTAGAGGATGTTGAGGATTCAGTTCAGTATGTGGTAAGGCGTTAAGGGTGTAGGTGTTATGAGGTTTTGTATTAGAGGTTTCGAAGATGGCAGGGGTAGGTAATACAGTTGATAGATGTGTAGGATTTTTGAGGATTCTGTATTAGAGGTGTAGCGGATGGAGGTTTAGGATTATGGAGAGTTCTGTATTACAGAAGTGGAGGATTGCAGGGATGGCTGATAGAGTTGATAGTGGTCTAGAACTGTTGAGGGCTATATCAGAGTTGGAGAGGATGGCAAGGGCAGGGGTAGGGGGATAGAGATGAAAGAGGTGTATGATTGCTGGATGTTCTATATTAGAGGTCTAGAGGATGGCAGTTGTAGCTAGGCAGCAAAGCAAAAGGAGGTGGAGTTAGACTGTATATAAAAGACATGCACACCTCCAGGATGGTCAGATAGTATGACACACAGGAGACGCTCCAGGTGCAGTTAACCGTTGACAAGACCCCTTTTTGAAATCATAGCTAGCTATAGGCCCCCAATTTTAACTCAAGATGCCTACCCCCCCTATCTGGACCTCTGTGAATCTATCAAGATTCAACCCTTTACCCTGATCATGGGTGACTAAGTATCCAACCATAGATTGGAAAAACTTATCATGCCAAAACACAAATCCCCAGAGATTCATTGATTTTGTCAATGCAAATAACTTGGAACAGTTGGTCGACACCCCCTCATGAGGTGAAAATATCTTGGACTTGGTATTAACCAACGTGAGTAACCACTGTTGCATCCCTGTAGTGTCATACTCCCTGGTAAGATCTGACCACAAAGTGGTCACTTTCAAAGTTACAATCTCCCCCGACCCTTCCCTAGCCTAGGTTAAACAAAAAAAAATTCTTCAACATGGTTACAACCTCTTGAGGGAAGGTATAAACAGCATCACAGCCCCCTCACCCCTCCATACGAACTGGCACATATGTCCAAACCAACACCAAAGTACCATATGAGCATTTATATAGCTGCATGGAATCAGAAATACCCACCAGGACAAAATCATCCTCTTCACTCTTCAAGGAAGAATAAACCTGTCTGGTGGACATCTGCAATGAATAAACTCTACAATAAAAGGAAATAAATTGCCGTCCAGGACCAGGAAGTAGCAACTGCCTGACTGGGAAGCAATTTCTCCTCAGCCTGAACAGGCAAATAAGAGCACTAGTGAAATCCTCCAAAGCAAACTTCAAGTCCAAACTGGCTACATCTATAAAGACAATCATAAGGCCTTCTTCACATATGTCTGCAATCTCAAAGGAAGCACTCAGATCTGCTCAGAACTTGTGGTCAAGGACACCACCTACACGAATGCCATAGATATAGCCAAACGCCCGGCAGACTGGTTCAGTGAAAACATCCTCTTCAAGGAAGAATAAACCTGTCTGGTGGGCATCTGCAATAAATAAACCCTTTAATAAAAGGAAAATTCCAGGACCAGGAAGGACCAGCTGCCTGATTGGAAGCAGTTTCACCTTAGCCTGAACAAGCAAATAAGAGCACTAGTGAAATCCTCCAAAGCAAACTTCAAGTCCAAACTGGTGAAATCTTTAAAGACAATCATAAGGCCTTTTTCACATATGTCTGCAATCTCAAAGGAAGTACTCAGACCTTCTCAGAACTGGTGGTCAAGGACACCACCTACATGAATGCTGTAGATATAGCCAAACTCCTGGCAGACGGGTTCAGTGAAAACTTCACCCCTGTGTCCCCCCATCAGTAAATCAGGACATCCCCAGCACCTGCCCTCTTCCCCTTATCTGTAGGGAGCAAGTCATTACTGCCCTCTCAAAGGCAAAACATACAGCCTCCATGGGACCTGGTAACATCCTGGGCTGCATTCTAGATGAATTCAACCAAAGCCTGTGTGCCGGCTTCATCCCAGCCAAGTGGAGTACAGCCACTGTCATCCCTTTGCACAAAGGTGGAGCATCCACAGATCCAGGAAATTATAGATCCTTCAGCCCAACTTGCCTAATTTGCAAGGCCATGGAGCAGATTATAATGGACCTCATTAGCAAGGACATTGGAAACCTCCATACACTTGATCCCACATGGTTTTGTTTTGTTAAGGGGAGGTCATGTCTTTTAAATCTGGTTGACGACTTTGCGACAATCACCAAAGCCATGGATGAGGGGAAGACAGTGCACATCACCTACCTTGACCTGGCCAAAGCCTTCAATACTATTTTCCACTCTGGTGTAATAAATGAACTCTCTCATCTAGGCATCGGTCCGTATGTTACCAGATATGTAGCAAACTGGTTCACTGATAGAACCCACCTAGTCAAAATAAGGAAAGCCACCTCAAGCAGTAGACCCGTAATGAGCGCTGCACCCCAGGGATCATTCTTGGGGCCTCTATTGTTTTGATGTACTTTGCCGGGGTGCAGGTCAAAACCAGTGGGCTACGGCTGACCATGTTTGCAGATGACTGCAAGCTGGGAGCTGTCATCAGTTCCCCTAGTAATGTGGACATGGTGCCAGAAGCATGGCCTCAAATTGAATGCCAAAAAATTCACCATCATCCCCTTTGGGGAGAGTGACACCCCCTCACATTTTCACATTAAATAACAAGATCCTAAGCACGCAATCAGTCATGAGGGACTTGGGCACCCAGGTTGATAGCAAACTGACTTTTGACCATCATATTGCCTCCATTGTACGGAAGGCTTTCTACATGGCCCACCTCATTAGTTAGGGTATCTCATCCAGGGACAAGATGGTCATAACATCCCTGTACTCTTCTCTTATAAGACCCATTATTGAGTACAGTGCCCCTTTCGACATGTACCTCACAAGGCACTTGCAGCACCTGGAGATACTACAGAAGTTCCTCACCAGGAGAATCCAGGGCCTCAAACATCTTCCCTACACAGATAGGCTGAAGGCCCTGTCCTTCTACTCAGTCATATAGACTTCTCAGAGGTGACCTCTGTCTGGCATACAAAGCAATCTCAGGCCCCGTCTTGATGGGACTGCTGCATATCCGCAAGTCAAGCTCCACTCGAGTAACCTGCACAAGCGATCTAGACCTGGTCTGGGACATCAATAGGACTTCTTGGTGAGACAGATTTGTGTCCGAGAGACTCTCCCTTCTGTGGATTAGACTCCCTCTCCATGTCAAGCAGAGTACCTCATTAACCCCTTTTAAGTACAACCTGGATAACTGGATGGGGAACAGAAAATACACCCCTGGAATTCCACCTGTGTCCCTGCTGACAGGGGCATCGGGTACTGACTTGTCAGAACATGGGCTAAATTCTTGGCTAGGCTTGTTAGGGCCTCGGGGCCAATAGCCTAGTAACTTTCTATGATCCTATGATAGCGGACAAGTTCAGCAGATCCATCCTGTTGTCTGACGAGTGGTCCCTCAACCACCGAGTAGTGAAAATGATTTTTCATCAGTGGGGCCAACTCTGCTGCGACCTATTTACGTCCCCTTTGAACAACAAATGCAAAGCCCTAATCCCCCATCTGGGGGAGTCACCAAGGGGCACTCTTCTACACAATTGGCTCCCTGGTCTGTTATATGCCTACCCCCAACTCCCCTGATCCCCATGTTTTTACAGAAAGCATCCAGATCAAAGACCACAATAATCCTCATTGCCCCTTATTGGCCTCAACAGTTATGATTCTCCCTTCCTGTGGCCTCATCTCCTATCTCCACCATGGATTCTGGATCTAACTCCAGACCTTCTGTCGCATCAAACAGGATTGACTCCTCTGGATCTGACAAATCTCAAACCGCATAGTTTTGCCAGTTCCCATGATAGCCAGGCAGTGTACCTTGTCTTCCCGTTTCCTCCATTTTCTTATCCTCCCATAAACCTTCTATGAGGAAATTATACAAAAGCAAATGGAAAAGGTTTGTTATTTGGGCTGAACAACACGATTTAGAGCCTTTCACATCACCCACCTACATTGTTCTCTAATACCTTGCAGAATTGTTGCACAAAGAAGCTAGTGTATCTACCATTAAACTCAGTTAGCAGCGATCTTGATTTTTATATTGGAATTTCAATTTCTTCATTGGCATCTGCCAAAATTTGTAACATATTTTTAAAAGGTACGCTTCTGCTAAGACCCATTTTGAAGGATCCTGCACCTCTTTGGGAGCTTTCCTTAATGCTTCAGCCTTTAACTGCTTCTCCCTTTGAACCGGCAGCCAAGTGTGTATTACATTTTTTTTTTCCTGGAAAACTGCTTTTCTGGTACGCATAACCTCTTCTATGAGAATTTCAGAAATTCAAGCCTTATCTTCTAAACCCCCTATATCATTTTTCACAAGGACAGGGTATCCTTACAGACCAATGGTTCCTTTCTACTGAAGGTGGTGTCAGAAACCAACAACAATCAAGCCATCAGCCTTGCCAGTATTCTTCCATACTACAGTAATAGGGGCAAATTCCTTCTCCACTCAAGAGATTCATAGGCAGTTAAACTATCTGCATAGAACTAAAGAATTCAGAAAAATCAGACCAGCTGTTTGTTTCCTTTGTGCATCAAAAATTAGGCCAACCTGTTAAAAAAGTGGCTATAGCCAAATGGATAACATAATGCATTACCTTGACTTGCACAACCTTAAATGTTCCTCTACAAAAACCATGGAATTTCAGTCTAGAGCCACCTTAGATGATATTTGTGCAGCTGTTGTGTGTTCATATCCACACACTTTTATCAATCATTACAAATTGGATTTGGTCTCAAGAGATAGATCAGTATTTGGCATGACCATTTTCCAGTATGTCCTTCCTTAGGGTCCACCCATGGCTCAGTAGCTGGGGACTCTGTCCCATTTATGAGGTTGAATAAAATTGACAATGTCAGATAAAGAAGTTATGTACCCACCATAACGTTCCATCTGTGTTGTGTATTTTCATTCAGACTCTCATCCCCTCCCTCTGTCCCCCGTCCCTTGCCTTTGTCTTTTTTTTTCTGTTTTGTAGTGAACATAAGGACACAAGAGATTTACCCAGATCTTGAAGGCTAATCTCTGTAAACCTGGGATTGTATATTTTTTCGTTCTAACCTAGTTATAACCAGTTTCTTTTTGTCAAGACAGTTTAGTCTCTGCTTTGCAGGTAATTTTCTATTATATGTAATACATGGTCTTTTGCATGTATTTCTTCTGTTTCTAAAGCTGCGAGTATAATCTGAGGTGACAAGGCGGCAGTGCATTGTGGGTAGGGGAGAGCTGGAGAGCTCAAACATTTCCACGAGCTGTAGTAATGGCCGAGTCGGATTCGAAAACTGATCCGTAACCCATTCATGAGGCTGAATGTAAATAGACAACATAGATGGAACGTTATGGTGAGTACATAACTTTTTTTTTTCATTTAAATTGCAATTTGAGTGCCTTTTTGTGTATGAAACATTTCTGACTGGATTTTTTATTATATTGATATTTAATTCCTTGTCTAAGGTTTGGATTTTTTATTATATTGATATTTAATTCCTTGTCTAAGGTTTGGATTGATTATTGTTTGTGATTGAATAGATTTGCCAACTTTTTAAACAGATTTCTCATTTAAATTGTAAATTGGTGCCATTTTGTTTGTAATATTTCTGACAGGAATTGTACTTGGTATATAATTAATTTCCGGTTTAAGACTATTTTAGACTTTCTATTTATGTTAGGCTAAAACTCTATCCTTTACTTATTTATGTTGGGGGTTTATTATATGTTTATTGTACATTGTGCTGAGTTACTGAAATTGCTGTCTTTTTTTCCCCCAGTAGAGTATTCTTTAAATTTTCTCTGTAGAAATAGACTTCAGTTTGCTATGTTGTGGGAACTTTGTGGGATTTTGTCCATTTTTTTGTTGGCTGACCATGCAACCAGTACTTGGTATAAGTCTGGCTAGTTTATGCCACCTGTTGTGATCATTTCAGGTATGGTTCCCCCCACCATCTCCTTTTACACCTAAAAAACAAAAGAATAAACAAAAAAATACCTCCCTACATCGCTTGCGAATCCACAGTAGCCTTAGCTTCAAGCAGGCTGTTGGATCACTTGCTTTTTGCTAACTCCAGGTCCCCTGTTGTGGTCATAGTATCACAGCTGTGTGTGACATGAAGGTCAGGTACATAGTCTGGTTCTATACCATTGCATGCTTCTGGTATGGGAGAACCTAATCCTTTAAGTGCAGGGGTTCAGATTCTGTTGCCAGTGTTGATACTCCCATCCTGAGGATTCTGTTATAGGTGAATACTAGGCTAACTGCCCTGAAGGACCATTTTAAGCCTAGCCAATAACTCAGTCAGACTCAAACCCTGTTTCTTATGTCTGTAAGATGAGGACCTTAACCATTATGCCAAACCCTTGTGTAGGGTATGCTAAAAACAGACAGAATTCCCTTCATGTGTTGGGGCAGCAGGCTGTGACTGGATTTCCCTCCTGAGACAGTGGCTGTTGATAGTGCCTTTGGCTCAGGCAGTTGGTTATAGGGTGCATACCTGGATTATAGTAATGCTGACACTTCCACATTCAGTCTGCTAAGGATCCTCCTTTTGAAGGGGATCCTGTGTCTGAGGACTGACTTGTCTCTGTCAAATCAGTTGGTTTCTTCTGATGATGAACAGCTAGAGATCCAAAAAAGATGTTTTCTTTCCCTCCTTTGGTCACTGCATTAGGCAATGTCTTCTAAAAAACTTGTAGCTCTTCTCTGTTCATTGAAGCTTTGCCTAAGGAAGGGAGTTTAAGAAATTTAGAGTGTATTTAACCTTGTCTGGCCTCCAGGTCCTTTTGTTTGAGGACCCTGCTTTGAGTCCCCAGTGGCATTTGCTAATTAGAAGACCATGTCTTCTTTTTATGCAGCTCCTGTAGATTAACTAGACAAATATATAAAATCTCAGGGAAAGAAGCTGGTGCATCACAGTAGCTTTTTTAAGTGTTTAACTACCAGTTTGGGCCCGTTTTTTTTTTTGACGTGTGTACAGTTTACATGAGTTTGTTACATCATTGCCTACAGAACAAAAGGTCTACGTCAAAGGTATTGGTTTCAGTGTTTCTCAGGTGTCAAAGCATGCTATAAAAAGTGCCTTTGCAGGGGATGGTAATTAGGAGGGTATGCTGGGTTACACACAGAATTTTTCTGACTAGTTAGAAATTGAGATCACGAGTGCTTCTTTTGAGTCTGATTGTGTGTTTGGCTTATCAGCTAATTAGATCCTTACAGTGGCATAGAGAGGTAATTTGATGCTAGGAGTATTGAAAATGTTCATATTCCCCAGTTCTCTTCCTTTAAGCAAGATAACTTTTGGCAGCCTAACCAGAAGAACTCCGCCAAGCCTACCAAGCAAGGTTCCTTTCCTAGAAAGGCTACCCTACTTCCAACTTGTGACTGTGCTGAGACATAGCACCCATCTTGATATAGTAAGACCCCTGTCAGTTGCCTCATTTCTCTAGTTAGCTCTCAACAAGGCAGCCTGGCCGTCAGTGGTTTCCAACAAATGGGTGCAAAAATATTTTGCAGGGGTTTCAGATGGAAGTTGAAAGATCTTCTGCCTCCAGTCAGGGGAGTTCCTTCTCATCTACAGGAGGAGACTTTTATTCCCTGCTATTCTCCAGCAAATGCTGGGGTCATAGAACCAGTTCCTTCTTTGGAAAGAACAAGGGGTTTCTTCTCTAGTATTTTTCTTGATTACCCAATATGAGCAGTTGTAGATACCGGTGTGGCACCTTTCTTTTTTGAATGCATTTGTCAAGGTCTCCAAATTATGTAGACAGTGCTGCCTCTGTTTCTGGACCACTGCTTCATGGTGACTGAGATCTTGACTGATATATCTCCATTGCTCATCACTGCAGGAAATATCTGAGATTTGTTGTGTCTGGTTCACACAAACAGTGTTCTGTATTGCCCTTTGAACTATCCACTAAAACAAGAGTGTTTACCAAATGCCTTTCTCCCATAGTGTCCTAGTGATGGACTCCTGGCATTTATTTTTTCCAGATGACTCGCAGATCCTTCCGCAAAAGTCTGGCTTTTTTTTTCCCTGAAGGCAAGCTCCTGTCATTGCAGATGATATTTCTGGAATTCTCACAGAGAAATGTTGCCTCTGCAAGAGAATAACTAGAAATTTTTTGACTGATGGCATCCATGATTCTCATTTTACCACTAACCTGCCTTTACATGAGAAAATTTCAGTGGTGTGTCTTTGGATACAGCATCTTCATTCCCTGGAATTGTAGTTGATGGTGCTGCCCTTCAGACAAGGACTACATTGGTGTAGAGATCAGTTGAGTATCAATCCAGGATTTCCTTTCTCCCATCCAGTGCCAATACAGTCTGTCCAGACAAAATCATCCAACTTTTCCTTGTGAATTGTATTAATGGGTTTGCAAGTGCTAGCCACTTGAAGGCCCAAGGATGCATGGAAGCACACCTGTATCTTTGAGATGTTGACAGCGTTTCACTCCTCAAAATTCCCTCACCACCTTGGGATTCCATGTCCTCTTTTGGTAGTTATAGACTTAAGTGATGTGAAACCTCAACAGACTAGGGGTTACAAGGTCTTACCACCTGTACTAATTGGCAGTTATATCCTGGGAGTGGGCTTCTCAGTATTCTCCGTTTCTTCAGGGTTCATAAATCCTGGGCAGACTGACACAAGGGAAGCTCAAGGCAGTGGTGTTCCAGGATGTAGTACAGATGTGGGGAATGCCTGTAACAGAATAGTTTGCCTCTTTTCAAAATAAACAGCAGGAGAAATTCTATTCCAGAAATTCATGCTTGTAGGCCAGATGCATTCTTGTTCCCTGGGATGGGAATGTTCCTGTATGTGTCTCTACCCTTTCCACTAATTCACAAGGACTTCTGAAAGTCCAAAGAGAAATACCAAAAATCTTTGTTTATGGATATGGATAGTAGAATGTAAGCAGTCAAAATGTTTTAAGTTCCTTTAGTTTTATATAGAGATCAGCCACTATTTTATCAACTAGAGGAAAAGTTGTGGACAAAACAGTTGAAGGAATTTATCTTTGAGGGAAGGAAGTCAAGAGTTAAGTGGGATAAGTTGATCCTCCCAATAGAACTAGATGGTTTAGGACTGCCTGGACTGAAGGGATATTTTAAAGCTACACTGTTAAGACTCGTATACATAACACAAGTAGGAGGTTATAATTCAATGTGGAAAGGGATGAGAATGAATTGGGGGTGGGGGGAGTTCAATAAATAAGGAGAGTGTGATTTTTGATGCAGATCCTTAAGGAGAATAATAGCCACCATATAGAACATTATATTCATAACAGTACTGAAAATGTTCTATGAACTAAGCCAACATGAATGGAAAAAAGAGATTTTCCCACTAGCATTGAATGCAAGTAGTGGTTTCAGAAAATAGGCAAGAGGGCACCAGAATTTGGTGGAGAAAACTGACAAAAGAAACAGGATATCTGTTGCATATAACTAAAGAGGGAATGTAATAAAGTGAGATGAGGCCAGGATGAAATTTGGACTGGTGATAAGAGACTGCCTTCCATATTGGGAATTGATGTCAGACTATAGGCAAAGAGAAAGCTAGGGGAATCCCAAGTGAAAGACCTGCTCTGGTAGTAAACCTCTCAAAGAAACTAGCAGGAGTCTTGTCAGTCTCGAATTCATAGGATCCCATCTAGACATGGGGTTAAAAGTTGCAAACCTTCCAAATGACAGACCTTTGACTCACAGATGACCACCCCTTCTGCTTCTCTGATTCTTCAAGCATTGGGTATGATGGTATCCACAATCACTGTAGTCCCTCATGCCAGATTGCATATACAAGTATGGCAGTAGACCTTCAACATGGAGTGGTCATAAGTGTCTAAATCCTGTCAGTCATGCACTGTGATTTTAGGGCAACCTTTCATTCTACTCCCTCCATCTGCTATGGTCACTACAGATGCATCTCAACAGAGGAGTGAGCATTTCAAGAGGAGAACAGTGCAAGAGATGTGGTCTTGACAAGAAGCCCAAAATCACATAGGTGTCCCAGAGATTATGGCGTTCCCCAACCATGCAGGATCTACAGGACTTTCTTCTACAGGGTGGACAACACTTAAGTTTTGTGGTACATCAACAAACAAGGGGGAACTTGCTTGTAGCCACGCTGTTGAGATGTCATGACAGTGCTTTTGATTGCAATGTGCATTCCATGTTGGACCAACCTTGTAGAATATAAGTTCTCAATTTCTTGCTGATGCCTCATGAATGGCCCTTCAGTTTTTCAGTAGCACAGATGCTTTTTTGCTCCCAGAACCAGTCTTGCTGCAACTTCTTTGCATCCTCAACCAGCACCAAGTGCAACAGCTATTTGCCCTAATCTCTTGACAGGGCCAAATACCCAAGATTGCTGTGGTCCATTCTTGGCCTCCTGGTCTTTTAATGTCTTTCTCGTCTTTCTGTCATGACAAAGTTACTGCAGAAGTCTTCCCTCTTTGTGGACTCAGTTACTGTCATTGTCCCCTTTTGACCTAGGCAAATGTAGTTCTGTATATTCTGGCCTCTCCTAATGAAGCATCATTGGAATGAAACATCTTTGGCTGCTCATTTCCATTTCCAGATCTGCTATCTGTCCAGCAAACCTTACCTGAATGTAATTTTGTTTGAAATTAGCAGCATGGTTCTCCAAATTCCATTGATAACCAGATATTCTTCCTTTTCTTCCATGGTCATTCACATCTCTTCATCATTCCAGAAAGACACCATTTATAAGATTAGATGGGCAAGATTTATACTTTGGGCAGTACACCAAAGCCTGGATCCCTTCTCACCTCCCCCCTTTGGTCTTAAAAAATTGTAATTGTCTGATTTGACTCTAGCTCTAGTTATTTCACTGTCAGTGTTCAACTGGAGCCATCTCCAAATGTCTTGTCAGCACAGTTACACAAGACCAAGGTGAAGGTCACATATCAAAGTAGGACAAAACTCCATAAAACAGAACTTTTTGTACACAAATGCTTCTAGAAGATGTATACATGTATGAGGGCTTTAAACAGTTGTGAACATGAGTAAATCTGCTGCAGATTGTATTCTGTAAAATAGCAGTACTGTATATAATGGTGGTTGACAACCATGGCCTGCCACTACTCTGCAAGTTTCTGACAGATATTGCTAGAAATTTCATTGTCATTATCTGAGAAAAAAGGCAGGTTACTTTCAGGTTAAACGGATTTACTCATCATAGTAGTAATGTAAACTGTTGTCAGTGGTTCAGTCTTGAGAGTACATCATTTCTTTTAGCTGGTGCTTTTTAAGACTGATAGTACCATACACCCTTCTCAGTCCAGCTATAGTCCCATCATGGCTCTATCTCTGCAAAACTGAGCCCTTTGTATGAATGTAGTGTAGTGGAGAAGCTCTCCCTTGACACTTTGCACACTGGAGCTGTGTAACATAAAGCACCATTACATTACCATTTAATTTTTTTACACAAAGACTTTAATAGAAAACATCCAGGACAGTCTGCTAAGCAATATGCATACTCTTTTCTAAAAAAGCAGAGTAGCTAGTAATGTTCATGCTAGAGACAGTTGCTCCAGTAAGTTTCATGGTAAGTGAAAATTTAGTTGCAGGAGACTGTTCTATCCAGCTGACTTCCAGAATGTTGGATGCCCCAGTTTGGACTGATCTCCTCCCCACACCAGAGGCAGAAGCAGAATGCCATGTAGAAAGAGAAGATCAGCATTTGCCAGTTCCATTTCTTTTTGACTTGATGACTGGATGTCAGTGGTCGTCCATTGGTCTCATCCAGGTAACTTTTGTTGTGATGAGTACCTGTTCTGGGATATTGTCTTCATGTTTTTTCTTGCACTGTATGATGTAGTTTTGGCCAGTGATGACATTTACATGATTGCTCCTTTTTGTTTATTTTACTAGGGCTTTCCAAGGCTAATTGCATCCTGAGAAAAAATTGCCAGGATGCATCTATGGTTGAAAGATCGTCCAGTAGGCTAGTTTTGTCTTGGAGGAAGATCTTCCCATTTCCACCCACAAAGAATACTCACATTTTAGAATAGGACCAAAATCTTAAGACTTTCCTGGAGCATCTGCATCTCCTATCTGTGAGCCAAAGGATGCCTTTCCCTTCAGTTTCAGCAGCAGGGATGCCTTCTCCAATACAGCCAAGGACATTCAAAGAAACGTGTCACTACAGGATGGACAAACTGAGGAAGGATGTTTTGAAAGATGTTGGCATGGTGTGCAAGGCTGTTAAAACCTAGTTAGACCCACAGAGGTACCTTCAAGAACGAGAAAACAAACTAAAGCAAACCACCGCCAACTCTGAATAAACCAGGATGTCAATACAGTCCACTGTTGAAATATTTCCACAACGAGAAGACGAACACACTCAGTAAATGAGAAATAAAGAATTTTATTAAGCTATATTCCAAAGCTTTTCGTTGGCGCCTTGCATCAACTTCTTCAGATAAATGAATAAATACATTTGCGCCATTACAGCTGATCTTTAAGTATTTAAAGCAAGTAAAAACATGCCCCCTATCCATCTGATAAAACATTTAAAGGTACCATTCTTTGAAACCGAGTAAT
Organism: Protopterus annectens; assembly: GCF_019279795.1. Classification (NCBI taxonomy): domain Eukaryota; kingdom Metazoa; phylum Chordata; order Ceratodontiformes; family Protopteridae; genus Protopterus; species Protopterus annectens. The sequence goes on along the minus strand of NC_056737.1, from coordinate 316,523,716 downwards.
ACTAAAGTGTAATTGTAAATCATCGTAAATGTAAACTTAGACATATTAAACTTATAAAAATGAAATCCGATACTCTTAGCTAAACTATGTATAAGAAATTAACAATAAAAACAATTCACTCAATAGAAATATAACAAAGAATATGATAAAAATATTTATAAATAAATGAATATGTGACAGGTTCCTAGCCTCAAAGAATATAAAGACATTTATGCGTTGTGATGACTAACATAAAGACAATGTCAGCTCTTATGTACAAGATTTGAGCATTAGAAGTTTGCATCATGCATACGTACTATATTAAAGATATGAAATATTTTGGCTATATAAGATAGATCAAAACGATATTACATACACCAGTCAGCATAACTAAAATAAAACTATATCAACAAATCTACATCTAAAAAATTCTATAAAGAAATTCTATATGTAAAGATGATAATAATAAATATAAATATAAATTCTGTATATAAAAATCTATATATAAATATATATATGAAAATCTAAATCAACGGAAAAAGACTTATTCAGTTGAAAATTCATTACATTGCTAAAAATTGTTTACATTATTGAAATACTGAAATACATTACCAGCTGCTTAAAATTATAGATAAGACTAGTACCGAACCTACAACAATTAATAGAATGTTGTTAAGCAAATCCTTGTTAAAATTGAAAACAAGATATTGTTAAGTTGTTAATAAGTAATTGTTAGATCAGGGACTTGAAATGCCTCACCAATTAATACAAAATCTATAAACTACTCAAAAGAGGCACCTATCATCAGTAAACTCGTTACCTCCCTAAACGTCTAAGTTTAAGAAAACAACTGATGGATAACGAGCTATTGGGGCCAGGGGAGTGATAAGCATCCAACATCAACTGCCACATGAGTTCTCTACACTCCAATCTGAGTGACTCTGACCCCACTGAGTTACCAGCATACAGTTGGTGAATGACTAGGAATGTGAACTCATGATTTGGGTTATCATGAACATGTGCAGCCAAGGCATTGTCCATTTTCTTTCTCTTAATGGCATACAAATGCTCATACATTCTGTTCTGTAATTTCCTGTCAGTCTTACCAATGTAAAAACCAGGACAATGATGCACATTGAGCAAGGTATACCACTTGGCAACTGGCACAGTTGAACCGCCCTCTGGTGAGGAACTTCCTATTTCTTATTGAAAAAGCTGTGCCCGCCTTGACAAATCTACAATACCTACACATGTTACATTTATACATCCCAGATCGTGAGGTGACAAGATTGTGTCTTGATTCCAAAATATCTTTAATGTTGGGGCCTCTCCTGAATGTCACCAGTGGAAACTGGTTGAACCCTGGCCCTCCGAATAAATCAGATGATAACAAATGCCATTTCCTCTTAATTATGGCCACTATTTCATTGGCATCCAAGTTGAAAGTCAAGGTTAGATTAGACCTAGGCTTACTATCCTGAAGGTCCGGTCGAGGTCTTTGAGGGGTTACTTCAAGATCAGAACGGCCTAAAATAGGTAGAAAATGGCCGTTAGCCCTCTTAACCCTAACTTCAGAACACAACTCGCTAATCAAGGTGCTAATCAAGGCTTCCGGATATCCTCGGCACAAGAATAAGTTGGAAATAAACCCACACTCGTCTAGGAAGTCACTGTCATCTGACACCATCCTGGCAGCCCTGACAAGCTGGCCCTTAACTATAGCTCTCTTCTGATGGGTCGGGTGGTCACTATCATAATTACTTGTTTTAAATACTTAAAGATCAGTTGTAATGGCGCGAATGTATTTATTCATTTATCTGAAGAAGTTGGTGCAAGGCGCCAAAGAAAAGCTTTGGAATATAGCTTAATAAAATTCTTTATTTCTCATTTACTGAGCGTGTTCGTCTTCTCGTTGTGGAAATATTTCAACAGTGGACTGTATTGACATCCTGGCTTATTCAGAGTTGGCAGTGGTTTGCTTCAGTCCCACAGAGGTATTAGGGCTCAAACCATACCTTTGGAGAGCTCCCACCAAGCACTTACACCTTTTGTACCATTACAGCCATCTAATGGAGTCGTTTTGGGGGGTGACAGGTGAGACATTGCTTGTGTGCTTACACCAGGTGTCTCTGTTAATTTTGCTTTACAACTGAGCACTGATTTTCAGGTGTCTGCTGTTGGGCAGCATGTGGTGCAGGCCATACAGCAAAGGCCTTTCCTGAAATATCCTTTTTCTTTACTTTTTTTTATACATTTGCAATCTGTTTCTGGGTTTATTCTGATTATTTCTAAATTATAAACAGAGTCTCTCTCCACCAGACTTGAAGACTTTTGATTGTTCCATTTGAGAGTTTGGCCTAATGACTTGTGTCCCCCTGACACCTGGCTTGGCCAACTTTGTTTGTAGTAAGTTTGCAGAGGAATAAGTAGTCACATGACAAAGGGCTAATGCCACCTTATTGATTGTTATTGTGTCCAGGCATTGAATAATATGAGAACTTGGCCTATTCATCCCAGACGTAGTCTTGTCTTTTGTATGACACTGATAAGTGTGTCCATGTCTTTCAGTGACATTCTGAACCTTATCCAGTAACATTTTATGTGGAATTCTTAGATGTCAGTTTTAACCAAGAGATACTTGGAGCAGTGCCTGGCTCTGTAATGCAGAGGAATGAAGCCGTTACTTTCATCAAAGAGACCAGGATTTGGATAGTAGTCCTAGCACTGGAGGGGCCAGGTAAGGAAGGAAAGGAGTAAAGGAGCATGGCTTGCTCACCTTTCCTGCATGGAGAGGAGGATTGCAGCTGTTCGAGAAACACATAGTTGATGTAAAACAACAATGACCACAATTGAAGTGATTGAAGCAAACTGTTTGCATACTCATTTAAACACAACCAGCTATACCCAGCACACACCACACACACAGCACATGCAATAAAACCATATATACAGATGCTCAAACAGCCCACTCATCAAGACACACATATTCCACTATGTGTTTTTTTTTTTTTTGGGGGGGGGCAATTCCCCTTGCCCCCCCCCATTTGGGAAGGCTGTGATCTCTACTACTTTACATATACCAATTTAGAGATCCCACAATAGTGGGATAATAGTATATTCCTTATTCCCACAGCTGCGTGATCTCATACTTATAAACGCCAGCTCCTTTTGATCAGCAGCCAGCAGAGTATTTCTTCACTTCTCCACTTCTAACTAAAGAATACAATAGCATGCTGCATTATAATGCAAGGCAAAAAATGCAAGTGCAAAAGCATCATAAATATTGTCCTTGCACTAAGGTATATATAGCTAACACGTTTTGCATGTCGCAACATTTTCAAAAAAATGCTTAGATAATGGCCATCATCATTCAATTCATTGAACAACTTTTCCGCAACTTACTGTTGGATCAGTACACAGCTGAGCACATTTTATTTCATCTGTGCCCTCAATTACCCAATGACTTGTACGTAATTTATTTGTAAACACGAGGTTGTATGTGTAGATTTGTCTGCAAACTGGGGTAATAATCCGTGCAGCCTAAGGTCACAGCTTATCAGCAGTGCAGTTGTCACTAACATGCTCACATGCTGAAAGTAAGCTCCATTATTCACATCCAGAACTGAAGGTGGTATATGGACAACTTTCGTGTTGGTGTCTCTGTTATGGGGAGGAAACCATCTTGCCTGGGAACTTTCCAAGGTCTGAAAGTCAAGCTAGATATATGTCAAACTGTGGCTATGTCTCACTTATTATGAGTAATGCTGCAGAGGTGATCCTGTATTAAAATGTGTACTGCTGTGGAAAATTATTACACAAATGTGCTGTCTTTTTTCTTTGGGGTAGGACACATATAATTTTCATATGCTTACTAGATTATTGATAATGAAGATCTTTAAAAGCCTAGCTATACATTTCCATGAAGTTTTTAGTCCTTCTATATGGTACATATGAATGGGAGTGTAGCAGAATATTTATATTACCCCATCTATGAGGGTTGAGTGACAATGTGGGCAGCCACTGGGAACCAAGGATAGCACAGGAGGATGTCACAGATATTGATATCTAGAACGTAAGATGTGGTCAACCATTTTTCTACTGCTTTTTTCTTTAAACAAATATAAAAATGTTTATACCCCATTGAGCATCTACTAAAAAAGAGTCAAGAAAGGAAAAGTGACAAAACAGAACCCCCCCCCCCCAAAAAAAAGTTTTTTGACTTTGAAAAAATGCACAAAAAATGCATAACTGTACACATATCATGTTCTCCACTCCTTTATATCCTTTAGCTATGAAATCGTTCACAAATCTTTGATTTGTTTGCATGTTTACCATAACACAACTTTTTTGAAAGGTGACAATAAGAGAATTAGAAGTGGGTCTATATCACTTCATTGAAATCTACTTGCATTGAACTGCTGTTCATCGAACCAATATTATCGAGCTTCCCTTCATCGAACGTTTTTCCCAGGTAAGGAAATTAGTTGGCCAACATATGGAAATTTGCCCTTTTCTCCACTGTAGTGTGATCTCAGAGTTGGTATATATAAGTAGGGGTGGTGTAGCCCCCAAGTTTTTTGGGTTTAATTTAATGTTTGTTTGTTGGTGTGCTGGCCATCTAGTTTCCTTACCTGGGAAAAACGTTTATTGATTTGAAGATGATGAAGGGAAGTTCGATGATATCTGTTTGATGAATAGCGCTTCAATGTAAGTAGATTTCGATGAAATAATATAGAGCCTTAGAAAACATACTGTTTGAAGGAGGAATGGTGAGAGATGTTACTTAATGAGGAAAATAATTTTTTTTCTATCATTTAATGGCAGTGATTTGACTAAGTGTATGGCCACTGCTTTTCATGCCATAATTAAAGAAGCTACTCATGAAAGGAAGTGCTTTCAGCCAGTGAGATTATATTTTGTGACTTAACCTCCTTATCATTCATGCATAGATTTTCTGTGGCTAGGTACTTGCACATTAATTTGGTAATCGAAAAATAGCAAACAAATAGGTTTTCATTTGTGTCATTGAGATTTTTTAATGAATCATGGTTGTAAAAGCCTTTTCAATTGATCTAGTTTTAATCTACATTTTTTTCATTTATGGCAAGGCTGTGGGACTTCAGGGTATGTTGTATTAGTTAAGAGTGTTGGGAAGCCCAAAGTCCACTGCAGTGGGGGAAGTGAGATACTGGCCCTGCTTCACCCAAAATTGCAGATATGAACCTGCTCAGTGACTTGAAATCCACTTGAAAGTGTATGGATGATATAGAACATGCTCCTTTCTTATACATGGAAAATGGTTTATTAATTTTTGCTACCTTGGATTTTTTGTTGCAGAATGAAAACATGGTATTTTAAAAGAAAGCTATTTTATTTTCATTTCAGTTAATAACTGTGTATTTTGTTTAAATAGCGTGAACATTGTGCAGTTCAGATTGTAAAATTTAAAGGTTCGAAATGGCATTTTCAAGCTAGAAAGCTTTAATAAAGAATCTGGTCTCTTGTTTGCCTTTTGTAGGTATGGTGTTCTACTCTATCTCAGATGTTGTTGAAAAACTTCTTACATCATGTGGTGGGCCATCTTCAGTACTGCTAGAGGACTTCTGGCTTAGCAAAGTGCAGTTGGAGCAGCATAACCCTCTTCTGCGGATTCTGGAGGCCCTAAACCCTTCAAGAATGGTTGCCTTTGACCTGGCTTGCAGTCAGAGCCAGCTGTGGAAAACCTGCAAACAGCTGCTGGAAATAGCTGAGCGAAAGCTGCACTGTAGTCTGGAGAGTAGAGGTACATAGTTTCTGTTTTACTAAGTTGTAGCTGGGTTAGGATTAATTTTGTAGTTGAAGTCATTGATTGTATGAGGCAAATGTTCATGTGATGATTTTTTTGATAGAATAAAACTTAAATGAAATTTTGGATCTGTCAAGCTAATAGGGAAATGGAATGTTTTCTAGGGGAACTTTTTTTTTGTAATTTCAGCTTGTAGGCAGGATATTAAATATCCATTTTTTGTTGTAGAAAGTTGAGAAAATACATGTTTACAAAGTCGAAGAAAATGAGGCATATGGCAAAATATCTTATAAAATAAATGTTTTTATTGACTAGGTCAGTACTGACACAACTGCTAGCAGAAACTTTCTCTAGGGTTTCTAAAATGAAGCATGCTTAAAAATAAAATTAGTACCGTTAAAGGTACAGCTTACTTATTTATTTATTTTATTTTACATTTGTTGACCAGTATAGTCCAACTGGATCGATGTCCATTTTTAGCGGAGGCCCGGGGAGATAAGCTCCAACGAATACAACTACATTAAATGACTGACAAGACATAGTTACAGATATGATAGTTCAAACAGATACAAAGGTAACAGGTTTACAGGATAACAGTTACCCCTTCTTGTAGTCAGGAGGAATTAACAGTAGCTAGTTAATGGATAAATCATCATCATACAGAGCATTTAGCCAGGCTTGTTACAGTGGCATAGCCAGTTTAATGCCAGGTGTTTGATTTTTGCTTTAAATTGGCCTAGGGAGGAGAGCAGAGTAATATCGGCTGGAAGCATGTTCCAGGCTCTACCTGCTGAGTTTGCGAGCAGGGCATTCCCAGCTGCATCAATTTTAATTGTCTGAATTTGTAGTTTATTCGAGGATCGGAGTAGCCTTTGATTATTATGGGGGAAGATAATATGTTTGAGGGCTGGTGTATTATCTGGGTTATAGAGAATTTTGTTAGCCAATATTAGCAGATTATATTGGATTAAATTGGGAAGTTCCAGCCACCCAAGCTGTTTGTGGTTGATGCAGTGGTGGGTTCTAAATGGCTGGCCTTTCGCGAACCTGGCAGTGTGATTATAACAGGTTGAGAGTCTATTGAGTTCAGATTTGTTTAGATTGTAGAGAAGGGGGGAGGCATATAAAAGTGTAGAAAGAAGGTGGGAGCAAGCAATGGCCATCTTAGCTGATGGGGTAAGGAAGGCCTTAATTCTATAGAATGACCCAAGTTTTTTATTGATGTTTTTGATTGTAAGACTCACATGTAGGTCAAATTTTAAGTTATTGTCAATAATGACACCCAGTAGTTTTGTATGGGGGTCGGGAGATATAACTGTCCCATCTTTTGCATTTATGGTAAAGGAGAAGGGAGCAGACTTTTGGGTTGGTGAGAGTAAGAGCATTTTGTTTTGTTTTTTTGGGATTAAGTAGTAGCCAGTGCTTGGAGAGCCAGTTTTCTATGGTATAGAAGGCAGACTGGGTAGCAACCCTCAAGTCTGTGGAAGATGTAGCTGAGCATATCATCGTGGAGTCATCAGCATATTGGATACAGCTGATGTTTGGTATGATGGTCGGCAGGTCATTAATAAATATGGAAAACAGTAGGGTTCCTAATATGGAACCTTGAGGTACTCCAAGGGTATTTGGTAGTAGTTTACAGAGCTTGTTCTGGCAGAGGACAGCCTGTTGCCTCCCATTAAGATAGGATGTGAGCCAACAAAGGGCTTTGCAATCTAGATAGAAAGTTTGCAGTGTACGAATCAGAAGTTGATGAACGACCATATTGAATGCCTTAGAAAGATCCGAGAAGAGGGAAGAGGATGTGAGATTATTGTTGCGGTTATTGTTTATGGTATTGGTAAAGGTCATTAGGGCTGAGGTTGTGCTATGGTGTCGACGAAAGCCATGCTGGGTATCAGCTAAGAGGTGATTTTGGATTAGGTGATTCATGATTTGTTTGTGTATCCATTTTTCCATGATTTTTGCTAGAGGAGAGAGTATTGCTATGGGTCTATAATTGGAATATTCAGTTGAGGGACCTCCTTTATGTAGTGGGATTACGTAGGATGTTTTCCATATGGTGGGAATGTTAGTTTCTGATATGGTGCAGTTGATTAAAATTTAGATTGGATAGGCAATGGCATTTGCTGCTATTTGCAGGTACTCAGCAGGGAGTTGGTCAGCAGAGAGCGTGCTGGGTTTTAATTTTTTGATCAATTTACAGATAAATGATGTAGACACTGGTTTGAAGCTAAATGAGAGTTGATTTTTAGTGGTGGTAATGTCAGGGCCAGGGGAGCTGGGAAGTAACTGGGTGGCTAGGGCTTGAATAGTTTTGGTAAAGAAATGGTTAAAACACAGGTTTGAGGGCCTTAACACTGATACCCTGCAACTCTAACTATCGGTCCGGAAGCCACCATTTTAAGCTTAAAATAATACCACTGAACCATAGTGGATTTTTCCCTGTGGTTTTCTCCTGGCCCCACAGTACAGGCAACACAGGTTTGAGGACCTTAACAGATACCGTGCAACTCTAATTATCTGTCCGGAAGCCACCGTTTTAAGCTTAAAATAATACCACTGAAGTATGTGTCCCAGTAAATAACTACTACATAAGCTAATCTTTTAATTAATGCTAGACATTATAAGCACAACAAGAATTTACAATGTATTTTTTTGCTAGTTGCCATGAAAAGCAGACACCAGCAGCTCCTAGCCTTTCTCTTTGTTTACCCACTATCCTCATACTGTTTCTGTACATTCTCCTGTTCTGTACTTTACCCTTCCCTGAATTCATTTCTAGCCTCACTCATAATTGCCTTTCCTAGTGCACCTGCACTCTTTTACTGTCTTCAGACTCTTACATATTAATGTTTTTTTTTGCCCTGCTTTTAGCTGCTAGTAATACCTCTCTCTCTCCCCCTCCAAAGCCCCTCTCTATTGTAGCTTATTTTAACCATACAGCACTGGGTTTGCTTCAAGTAAATCTACTTGTGTAGCTTGAGGCCAGTGTCCTTCTCTAAGCTTACGTCTGCTCATATTTTATTTCTTTTTATTTTATTTCTGGTGACTATACCTTTAGAAATTTTATATCCTTGTTTCTCAAGCTAGATTTCACTATCTTTTTCTGATTGTTTCTATGACTTCATCTTGACCAGGGTGCTAGCCCCGCTCTGTTCGCCCTCGCTATGCTCGGGCTCACTTCACTCCCCTACCCCCGTTCTCACTCACCCCATTGCAATTACCTTTATACCTAACTATCCTTCCCCTTCCTGTCCCACTAGCCACTACAATTCCACTTCCTGCCTATTGCCACAACCACCTTACTAATCTGTCAATCTTGTCAACACTACTGCCTCTATACCACTGTCTCTCTACCTACTGTATCTGACCATATTTTATTCCAACATGTATTATTTTGTAATATCTTCTGCACTATTCCTTATTCTATCTCCACCTCTTACCACTCCAGTCTCTCTGACCCACTCCTATGTTCACCAACTTCTCACTAATACAACATATATCCAACTACTTCATCTTATACTATCTCCCCTAATCTCTTTACTACCACTACCTCAATTCTATATAAGCTATCCATAATACAGGTTTTTAAACCTTCCCACAAAGCTAAGTCAAAACTATACAAACTCCATCTAGCATCTACTACACACTCTCTCCTCACTAAAAACCTATTTTGTTCTAGAGATATCCATCCCAACCCTGGCCCCTCTTCTCTCCCCAAAACTACTTCTACACTGCCCCCATCTTACTCCTCTTAACAGTCACCAACCTCAGTCACAACAATCATCTCCATCCAAATACTTTTACTCATTGAATATTCAGAGTCTAGCAAATAAAAAGTCACTGAGCTGCACTCATGGATAGCTCTCAATACCCCTCACATCCTCTCCCTATCTGAAACCTGGCTCAAGCCACAAATCTCAAATAATGAAATACTCCCACCATGTTATAATATCTTCCAATCTGATAGACCTGTAAAGAAGGTGGTGGTGTGGCCATCCTCTACTCAAACATTCTTAACCTCTCACCATACCTTTCCCCAATTCCTCCCAGCTGAAACCATCATCCTTAACTGCCATCTGAATCCCCACAAAAAAACTTAGTTGCCTCTGTCTACCTTCCTCCTGGTAACAATCTGCCCATTCTTGAAAACATCCTATCCTGGTTCTCCCACAACATACCATATGAGACACTTATCCTTGGTAATGTCAACATTGATTGGACCAAACTCACAACTGACTCCCCCCAACTCAGTATCCACCTACACGGCTTCCACCAACTTATAATATCTCCCACTCACTTCCATAAATATTCCACTTCCAGCTCCGTCATAGACTGGATCCTTACCATTTCTCCCCACCAATACCACAGTCCCACCACCTTACCTGACTCCCTCATTGATCATCTCCCTACCACCATCTTAAGACACTGCTCCCATATTCCTAAACCCCACCTTATCAAAGACTGTTGAAAACTATTGACTTTCAATTTATCCCAATTTAACTCCATTTTCCACAACATAGATTGGTCCATCCTAAAACACCTCCCCCTAAACGATGCTGTAAGCACTTTCAATAGCATCTTCATGAATACTCTAAACTCCTTAGCTCCCTCTAGGAAGATCAGAGTAAAATCAAACCATGTTCCCTGGCTCTCCAAAGAGACTAGGCCCCTTATGAAACAGAGATAGTGCTTGGAAAACCTGGACTAAAACTAAACAACCACCTTTTCTTCAAAAATATAGGCAACTGAGGAACCTTGCAAAAAAACATACAACTAATGACAAAAAGTTATACTATAGCTTTGCTAAGCTTAACAATAAATCCAATCCTTGAAAATTTTGGTCAACTCTCAACAACATCCTCTGTCCTGGAAAGCCCGCTAATCCCTCCCCATACCCTAATACCCTAACTCTTCCTCTCAGGAAACAGCTACCCTCCTGAATAAACACTTTATGTCTTCCATCCAAAATCTGGTAACCTCTAAGCCAAACTCTAATTTGACACCCACCTGTCCAAGTCCCACTAACACAACTTTGTTTTCTTTTGAACCAGTTCCCATTACTTACATCAAGTCTCTACTACTTAAGCTAAAACCTTGCTCTTCTTCCACTATCAATCTATCTCCTACATTCCTCAAACTTGCTGCTGACTCAGTTGCCTATCCTATATCCATACTAATTAATTGATCTATTCTGGAATCAACTGTCCCCACACTTTGGAAATCTTTGTTCACTATCCCTCTTCATCAAGGTGGAAACTCCACTGACCCCTCAAACTACCGACCCATTGCCATTCTGTCCCCCCCTCTCCAAGATAATAGAAAATGTGTTCACTCACAGCTTTTCAATCACCTCCTCACACACCACTTACTTACCCCTACCCAACATGGATTTCGCCCTCACCACAGCACCACCACTGCCCTCCTCTCCTTCACTCATATCATTGCAGAGGCCCTAGACAACAATAAATTTATTTCATGTCTCTTCCTAGATCTCACCAAAGCCTTCAATACTGTCTCTCATCCTCTACTACTATCCAAACTCGCAAATCTCCACCTATCCCCCTTTGCACTTGCCTGGTTTAGTAGTTAATTATCTGGCAGGGAAGAATCTGTCAAATGGCTCTCATCCTCCTCACCTTTTCTTCCCATCTCCACTGGTGTTCCCCAAGGCTCCATCTTGGGACCCCACCAATGATCTTTACACCTCATGCAAAGAATCATCCCATATTCAATATGCCGACAACTCCACACTTATATCCATCTCAAATAACATTCCTGAACTATACTCCCTGACCCAGCAGGCCCTATTATCCACTGAACAATGGCTCTCTCACAACCTATTGATCCTAAATCCCAAAAAGACCAAACTCCTACTTTTCCTTCCCCGTTCTCTTTCTCATCACAAAACCTCCTTTTTTTATGGCATCTTCTAACAATACAACTATCCAGTCTGACACCCACACAAAACTCCTAGGGTTCATTATCGATGACTAACTTAAGTTCAACCTACACATACTCCAATGTATAAAAAAACAAACCAGAAACTAGGTCTGCTGTATCAGAACAAAAAATTCCTAACCCCTGAATCTAGACTTATCCTGGGCCAAGCACTCATCCTCCCCTCCCTCTTATGCACCACCCCAGCTCTTACCAATATCCAGACCTCCACTCTAAACAAACTCCAAACAGACTTACCATAAAATAGCCAGATTCATTACTAACTCCCCATACAATTCACACCACTGCATTTCTTTAAACTTTCTTCAGTGGCTTGAACTTCCCTAATTTCTGCTATCCTATCAATTTCATATGCTACACTGTATTCTTTATAAACCATCCTTCTGTCCATCTCTGTCTTCCTTAGTCTCCATCTACATCCCATCCCGGACCCTCCGTACTTCTAACCAACAATTGCTTGATATCTCCCACCCAAAAAGGTCAGTAGGCAAACTACTATGCAAGCACTCCCTTGCCCATGCTTGGAACAAACTTCCCCTTGACTTACATTCAATCTCCCACACCTGACACTTTAAAAATGAACTAAAAGCTTATTTTCTCAATTCCAGAACCTGCCCTTGCCATGACCCTACCTAGTCTTCCTTCCCTTTATGTACCCTCAAAAGGACCATACTTAGTACCTCATTACATCTCTCTCTCCAATGTGTCTACTATGCATTTGCATAATTTTATGCAAACAAAAAATGTTTATTGTTGACCTATTGAACTGCATCAGTGTAAAATATCTTCTTTTTAATGCAACTTTAACTTTATGCATGTAACCCAACATATGTGAATCGTTTTGCTATAACTGCTGTTATATCAATATTGTTTAAAATTGTACTTGTTTTAAAATGTATTACTAGAGCTTTTCTCCTCGGGTCTCCACTGAAAGTGGGCCACAAGCCCAGTTGGACAAACCCGGTTAACAAATGTCAATAAATAAATAAAAACATATCTGCAACCTCCTCTTGGGGTTTGTCAGTGGTGGCAGCAGGGGTAGGTATAGATGTTTTTTCAGGATGAAGTAGATTGTTCAGCCCAGCCTAGAATGTCTGAAGTTTGTTCTGGTTAGCTGTCTGTAATTTACAGTAGTACAGTTTTTTGTCCTGTAAGATTAATCTTTTAGTTTCATTCCTAGCATGCTGGTATTTAACATGGTCAAGGGGGTCTGTAGTGCTGCGCCATGTAGTCCAGAGTTTATTTCTACTGGTAATTTTTAGTCTAGACTCTTTAGAGAGCCATGGTGCGTTTTTTCCTTTTGTTCACTTTAAGCGGGCAGGTGCATGTAGATGAAGGATTTCGAGAAATTTATTGTTAAAATAAGTAACTGCCTCCTCTTAAGGGGAGGCGATTGAGCATAGACCAGTAACAGGAGCTCAGTTCTAATTGGAACTTGTCAGGGCCAAGGTCTTTTTTTGCTTCTTACCTGTCTGAGTAAGGGTTGTTGCGGACTAATGGCTTTATGCTTAACTATGTAAGTGAGGAGGTGGTCACTTAGCTCATCAGGGAGGGTACCAGCAGTGTATATTTGAGGGTTGCTGTTAATGAGTATCCAGTCGAGAATACTTTCTTTTTGGTTGGGTTTACCTAGTCAGGTAGGGGTGTTTATGGTTTGAGTAAATGCATGGAGGTTGATGTGGGTAGGTGGGGATTCTTTGGAACAAGAACCCCAGTCAATAGTGAAGTCTCCTAGAATTAGGGTTTCTTGGGGATAATTACCTGATAGCCAGTGAAGAGTGTCTTCAAGTGTGGTTACATTATTGCCTGGGGGAATATACATACAGATGATGTTGATGCTTTTATTTTTGTTGAGTTGCAATTTGGTGGCTAATATTTCAGAGTTATTAATCTGAGGTGGTTGAATAATTCTGTGGTTACGTTCAGCTCAGATTTATAGAGTACAGCTACCCCCCCCCCCTTTCCTGGAAGCATGAACCAGCCTGTGTATATTATACCCAGGTGGTAACACTTCATTGTCAGCAGTGGAGGGTTTTAACCAGGTCTCAGATAAACAGAAAATCTCTGGGGAGTAGACAGCTAGGAGAGCATGCAGATCTTGTATCTTATTGTTAATGCTCCTGATGTTAAGATGACATACCAGGAGAGAGTTAGTTGATCTGCTGTTTATATTTTTGTGGTTTAGGTTACAGGTAGTAGGGGTATATATATATTAGGGGTTGATGGCCCTGGGTTGGGGTGTATATCACCACTGAGTATAAGGCTCAGTCGATATTCAGTAATGAACCTTAGGAGTTTGTTTAACAATTTGTAGTATTGTTTGGATTTAGTGCTAATGTGCCAGGGGTTGTTATGTTGCAGTAGTGAAAATGATGTAGGGTTATACCCATAGTTTGTAGTGTAGGTAAAGGTAGGATATTCTACAGCTAGGGGTGTGTTGTGGCCTGCAGGGAATTGGTACTCAGTAAGCTATTGGTTTTCATACATAATGAGTACATAAGAGGCTAGCAGAATAGGTAGTAAATAGTAGTATAGCATAATGGAATAGAGGATTTTGGTGGCTAATATTTGTTATTTAGACAAAGGTGAGATCAGTAAGAAGGTAGTAAAGTGGGTGGAGATATAGGATAATTAGAGCTGATAGGGAGTTTAGGTAGGGGGAAAGATGAGGATGGTAAGGCTGATAGGGTGTAATTAGAGGGGTGTAGTTTAGTACCTATAAAGGTGTGGACACTGGGGGTGAGTGGGAATTGGGGGTAGGGAGAGGAGCAAAGTGAGGGCGAGCGGAGCAGGGCTAATACTGACTTCAAGTATCAGGCTATGGTAAGTAGTTAGTGTAAAATAAAGAAATACAGCTTAAGTTTCATAAATAAATGCTTTATAGTTTAATCTAGTGCTGTTTTATACTAGGGTCTTAAGCTGAATTTTTAACTGGAATGGTATCTAGGTATGGACTAAGTTTATAATATGTGTTGTACTCAAGCAGGATATTTGTTACAGGATAGGAATTAGACTTCCCTTTTAATATGCAGAGTTCAATTTACCTTAGGTTGTACAGGTATAGAATGCTAATGGCAGCTAGGTTAATTTAGTGTTTTAGAGGGAGCCAGATTGCTATAAGGGACAAACTAGAGGTGCCTTTAGACCCAGGGCAGTGAGATACTGACTATGCAATTTAAATGCAGTTTTGAGGTATTAACCTTAAGCAGAGGTAGAACAGACTCCAGGTAGATGGTTTGTGTGGGCACGGCACTGTATTCAGGAATCCTTATTTCAGGTTGGTGAACCTTTAGTAGGTTATTTAAATGGGGGCTACCTAAAAATAAGTATACATACAGAGTGAGACTCTCAGGTATAAACATATAACCACCAGACAAGCAAGCTTATTCAACATGCACATCAGTTAGAGAGAATGCGGTACACAGCAGTTCCGTGGAGCTGTAAGCAGTAAATCAGCTCCGTTTGTACAGTGTTTATCTTTTATCACATTAATATACAGCTAGACATTACTTAGGGTCAACAAATAGCTTTATTACAAGTAGTAATCCAAGAAAGCACTTACATTAAGTCATATGTGTTAATACAGTTACTAGTTCCTCATATAGCAGCCTGTGCCCATTATAAAATAACTTTCCTAACATAGGTTAAATAGAGTTGCCCTTTTGCTGTAACACGAGCTATCAGGATAGCACTGAGATGCCTCTGTTTACTCTAAAACAAGCTATTTATTAAAAGTGCATCCACAGTAGTGTTCAGTTAAATTCTAGGGTACAACACTCACTAATGCTAGATAAGCCGTTTCTGCTGGAATACGAGCTGCCAGGACAACACTGAATGCCTCACTTTACTCTGAGAACAAGCTATTGAATAAATGCACATAAACAGTAGTAATTGGTTAATACAAGAATAAAATACATGCAACTCAGTACTAACAGCTGGCAATATCACTTGTTAGGCATAAAACTGAACTGAAACAAGATGCTAATTCTCCATTTCAAGTACACGTGTTACGCATTCTAAGTACAGTTTTAAACAGAAAGGTCATAGTTAATGTAACTTTTACTGCTCTTGATACACAGAAGGACCATCTAGAACTGTTTTAAACAGAAAGCTTTAAAGATTTAAACAATTTAAACAGAAAGTTCATAGTTAATGTAACTTTTACTGCTCTAAATACACAAAAAGGCCATCTAAAGCTGCCCGGACTACTGTCTGTTCACTTTCAATGTTATAAATAATAGAAATTCCCCTTTTACAAAGACATCATCAATTAAATATCAACGTTTTTAGAGACAACATACCAGATGGAGAAACTAAGTTGCCGACTGAGTCTGAAAGCACCTTACTTCAAGATTACCTCTTACAATCAGGCCAA
The DNA here is from genome assembly GCF_019279795.1 of Protopterus annectens. Taxonomy (NCBI): domain Eukaryota; kingdom Metazoa; phylum Chordata; order Ceratodontiformes; family Protopteridae; genus Protopterus; species Protopterus annectens. Next base: position 316,507,613 of record NC_056737.1, on the reverse strand, counting down.
ACCTAAAGCAGTTATGCTGTACATGAGAAGAATTGCAAGGAAGTCTGGCACCCAAGGTGACACACACACTTTTAGTGCCCCATCTATAAACAGTAGTATAATGACAGCCTGTGAACTGTCGTACTATTTAAAGGCAGCAGCAAGGTTTTGGGTTGCTACATTAATAACCTTTTTATAATCATTTTGTGCTGTCAGGAAGCCTGACAGCAAAAAAAGTTTAGAAAAAAGTTTGAGTAATCTTATAATTTATTGTAACCTTTTAAAGAAAATAATAGTTTGACAGTTTACAAGCTGTCAGTAAGCAGTCACACACAGTGACATCTTAAGTGTGAAGTTGTTTAAAGTTTCATATGTTGCTCAATGTCTGTTTCAAAATGGTGCCTTGGACCTCCTCTACCCCACCCTAACTATGGCCCTATTATGCATGAAGTCATCGGAGCTTGTGGAAGTATCACTAGCCATTAATGTACTACTCAGGTCACTCCCAGTGATACCTTTTGCTTCTGTCTCATGTAAGAGTTTGCAGCCCTCATAATTTTTTTCCCATCATTTAATATTTTCTGTAAAGTTCTTCATAGCTTTATTTTCTGCCATATGGTTTGAGAATAAAAGTCCCAGTAAAATCTGTTTGGTTTTTATTTATTGCTTTAAGTCCTCACATGGGTTTGTAGAGAAATAAAATTATGTTTTATGTAACAAAATGATATTTTGTCACTCAGCCATAGCTTTTTGTATTTGGAGATGCAGATGTTCAATAGCTTCTGAGTTTTAAAATAAGTATTTTTATCACCGTTTTGCTAAATTATACTCCTGTGGTCCACAGTAGGAAGCTTATCTGTAGAGAGTGTTTTGTGTGTGTGTGTGTGGGGGGGTGATGATACTAATTGCTTTGGTCAAGATCATGATCTGCAGTCCAGTGTTGAACTCTAGCAGTTTTAGGAGGCCACCAGAGTCTACTCTTAACAAAAAAGTTGAAGCTTCTTGAGCATTATGGAAATGCAGCCCTGGAAGTCTTTGGTTGGTTTCTTGTTTTTATTGGGTTTATGTTCTTCCAAAGACTTATTATGCCTCCTCATGACTTCAGGTTATGGTTTGTGTTATCCTTTTCAGCAGGAGACACCCCTTGCCTTACTAGGACAACTATTCAACTACTGATTTCTCTAACCATATATATATATATATATATATATATATATATATATACACACACACACACACACACACACACACACACACACACACACACACACACACACACACACACACACACACACACACACATATACATATACAGAGAACATGAGCAAGCAAGCGAGTGAGAGCTGGATATCTAATACATTCATAAAATGTATATATTTTGCTTGTATGTATAAGATGTCCAGTTTATCATGCTTAATAAAATCACAGTGTTAGTTTGCTTTCACAGTTATTGTGACAGCACTTTAGTTTTTATTTCTTGGATTTACATGTGTAGACCAGGGTAGTTCAAGTGAGCCAAGAATCCCCTTTTCAGTGGAGTCCTAGTGTGAAAAAAATCCACAACAAAAGACACATTAGGTAGATAGTGCAGTTGAACCTAAAACCACTGACTTATGAATACTACAGTAGTATAACTTCAAGATGGTAATTATCAAAATTTCATAAGAAAAATTGTGACGTCTAATAAAGTTAATTGTAACAATGAATAATTGCATAGGTTCCACATACTCTTGCAAAAAAGATAGAAAGAGAAGTAGAGGTAGAAGTCATGGAAGAGGGTGGGGATATTACAAAGGGGGTAAACGGGAAGAAGAGGTTTGAGTGGAGGAGACTAAAATCAGTAATTTGGAAATTGACAAATGTGGGATTACAAAACAATAATAATATTTGTGAAACAGGACAGAACAAGAACATTTGGAAATATTGGACTTATTTAGACTGTTAAACTTGTAGGTGCTGCTAAAGCATATGCCCTACTTCATGTCATTAATGTTTGGAAAAACACTCAGGAGAGAGGAGAAGAGGAGGGTGAGAGTTAACTGTAAGAAAAACAAAATTATTTTCTTAACTGTATTAAGTGGTACATGATTTTCTCTGCATGTTAATTTTTTTTTTCAGTTATTTTAAATGTAATGGGGATACTAATGTAAATATGTGCTTCTGTTTATTCTTTTTGTCTGTCTTCTCTTTCTCCTTGTTCAGCATTAAGAAATGTAGGCACTGCAATTTAAAAAAAGGAACTGGTTAAAAGAGCATGACAAAAGAAAAATTAGTATGTTTTTTTCTCATTCTTGCATGGGGGGTGACTGGGTTAAGACCATTAGCTTTTAAATAGCAAGTAGTGTTAACAGAAAACAAGTAAATGAAAAAAGAAAATTGAGTATGATAAGGTCATTTTTTCTAGTAAACAGTCCTGTATCTGGTTCTCATGTCACTAGCAGACAATCTAGTAGATCCACAAGAAAGCGCAAACTGGTGAAACACAAAATTCGGAAAGAAAACAGTCTCGCAAACCCAAACTGATCCTGAACGCAATTTATTAGCAAAGATAAAATAGCGTTTTCGCTTCTCTAATAGACGGAAGCTTCATCAGAGTAATCAAAAAGCACAGTGAGGCGCCAAAACTCACTGGGAATTTAAATACTAAAAATACATCACCTGTTACATCACTCCCTGAAAGGAGCGGTGTATATTTAAAAATATATATGCCTTTATATTAATAAAATGACAGCAATATAGAAGGTTATTCTTAACATATAACCATCATCGTTGCTGCAGACAGTTTTGTAAAAAATATATATATGTATACATTTAAATCAATCTCACGCTACAAACCATAGCTAGTGTACACACCAGAAAACATTATACCCAAAACATTCAAAAGGAATGTGTAACAATTACCATGTATACATATACTTAAAAACATCTATAAAATATTTGTAATTTAAAACTAATTATGTTAGATACCAACAGTGTAAATGTTCCTAATAGCATTATCTAAGAATACTATCAACAGTTCTATAATTTGATACATATAAATCAATAAATGAATTGGAAAGGACAACAAAGCTAGAAGGGCAATGACTAAAAAAGTGTTGTAATCAACCCCTAAGATAAGCCTTATATTTTAATACTGGGGCAATATTACATGACTCATTTAAACCAGGAAAATTGAAGGCATCCAATCTTAGTTGCCACTCTAATTCCCGGGTCTCCAATAATAGGGATGTAGGACCCCCTCGGATTGATGACATTAAACTATCAATACCCATGAATTGAAAACTGTGCCCTGGATTTTTATTTATAGGTTTAGCCAGAGCGTTTTCAGTTTTACAATTTTTTATTGCGTAACAGTGTTGATACACTCGGTCTCTAAATTTTCTGTCGGTCTTACCGACATAAAAACTAGGGCAGCAAACGCAAAATGCTATATAAATAACTGACTTAGTTTCACAGTTTATCCTAGTTTTAATTTGATATTTGATACCACTTATACTAAAGGAATTACCAGTGCGAATATTGTTGCACAAATTACAAAACCCGCAAGGGAAAGAGCCTTTTAGTCTAAAAAATTGATTAGACGCAGTATCACACTGGAGCAATTCCTTGATGTTTGTACCCCTCTTGAAAACCATTCGGGGTTTTTCACCTAGTTTGTCATACAAAAAAGCATTATTGGAAATAAAATACCAGTTTTTTTGTATTATTTCAGTGATTTGTTTAGAATTGCTGTTGTATGTTGTAATAAAACTAAGGGGTAATGGCTTAGAATTATTATTCATCTCTATATTCCCCACGCTACTCATATCTGTCAGGTCAGTTAACGTATCAGATAACGTCAAATTAGCGTGGTGTAAGAGAGGTTTGTAAAAACCAGTACTCCTTTTCCTTGTTACTTCCACTATAAGTTCGTCAACAAGTGTCTCGGGGTACCCTCTGTTGATAAACATATTTTTTAAGAGGGAACACTCGGCAAGAAAATCATCTATTTCACTACACATTTTCACAGCTCTAACTAATTGCCCCTTGACAATTGCCCTTTTCTGTCTAAAGGGGTGGGAGCTCGTGTAGTGGAGATAGGAATTAACATATGTTTCTTTCCTAAAGATTTTTGACTGAAATTTGGAGTTTGATCTATCTTTTGTAAGTTTAACATCCAAATAATCAATCTCTTCACTAGAACCCTGATGGGTGAATCTAAGAAAGTTTGTTGTACAATTAATATAATCGACAAACTCTTGAACCACTTCTTGATCACCTTAAAATAGAATGAACACATCATCCAAGAACCTGGTATAGTAGCAAATGTGTTGCTTCCAATAAGGGTTGTCAAAAATATGGTGTTTCTCCCAGTAGGCCATGACCATGTTGGCCACACTGGCACCACAAGGTGAACCCATGGCAACCCCTTGTTTTTGAACAAAATATTTGTTATCAAATAAGAAAAAATTGGAAGCAAGCACTATATCCAGGAGCTCTGTGATGTTGTCTATTTCGCCTTTAGGGGCCTTTAAATCATGTAATAACAACGCAATCCATTCTATTGCCTCCTGGTGAGGGATGGAGGTATATAAGTCAGCTACATCAATGGTAAGGAAATAGTAAGTACTGTCAAAATTAATATCATTGATGTTAGATAGAAAGGTCCAAGAATCTTTACAGATGCTGGGAATAGATTTTATGTATTTGGACAGCAAAAAATCTATATATTTTGAACAAGGATAAGTTATGGAACATCTCCCATCAACCAATGCCCTTAAAGGTGGATTCTTACGGTTTTTGTGGACCTTGGGTATCCCGAACATAATCGGGACCCTTGGTTGAGGGATGTCAATGTCAAAAAATAAATAAAATATGTTTATCAACAGAGGGTACACCGAGACACTTGTTGACGAACTTATAGTGGAAGTAACAAGGAAAAGGAGTACTGGCTTTTACAAACCTCTCTTACACCACGCTAATTTGACGTTATCTGATACGTTAACTGACCTGACAGATATGAGTAGCGTGGGGAATATAGAGATGAATAATAATTCTAAGCCATTACCCCTTAGTTTTATTACAACATACAACAGCAATTCTAAACAAATTACTGAAATAATGCAAAAAAACTGGTATTTTATTTCCAATAATGCTTTTTTGTATGACAAACTAGGTGAAAAACCCCGAATGGTTTTCAAGAGGGGTACAAACATCAAGGAATTGCTCCAGTGTGATACTGCGTCTAAACAATTTATTAGACTAAAGGCTCTTTCCCTATGGTTTTGTAATTTGTGCAACAATATTCGCACTGGTAATTCCTTTAGTATAAGTGGTATCAAATATCAAATTAAAACTAGGATAAACTGTGAAACTAAGTCAGTTATTTATATAGCATTTTGTGTTTGTTGCCCTAGTTTTTATGTCGGTAAGACCGACAGAAAATTTAGAGACCGAGTGTATCAACACTGTTACGCAATAAAAAATTGTAAAACTGAAAACGCTCTGGCTAAACATATAAATAAAAATCCAGGGCACAGTTTTCAATTCATGGGTATTGATAGTTTAATGCCATCAATCCGAGGGGGTCCTACATCCCTATTATTGGAGACCCGGGAATTAGAGTGGCAACTAAGATTGGATGCCTTCAATTTTCCTGGTTTAAATGAGTCATGTAATATTGCCCCAGTATTAAAATATAAGGCTTATCTTAGGGGTTGATTACAACACTTTTTTAGTCATTGCCCTTCTAGCTTTGTTGTCCTTTCCAATTCATTTATTGATTTATATGTATCAAATTATAGAACTGTTGATAGTATTCTTAGATAATGCTATTAGGAACATTTGCACTGTTGGTATCTAACATAATTAGTTTTAAATTACAAATATTTTATAGATGTTTTTAAGTATATGTATACATGGTAATTGTTACACATCCCTTTTGAATGTTTTGGGTATAATGTTTCCTGGTGTGCACACTAGCTATGGTTTGTAGCGTGAGATTGATTTAAATGTATACATATATATTGTTTTACAAAACTGCTTGCAGCAACGATGTTGGTTATATGTTAAGAATAACCTTCTATATTACTGTCATTTTATCAATATAAAGGCATATATATTTTTAAATATACACCGCTCCTTTCAGGAAGTGATGTAACAGGTGATGTATTTTTAGTATTTAAATGCCCAGTGAGTTTTGGCGCCTCACTGTGCTTTTTGATTACTCTGATGAAGCTTCCGTCTATTAGAGAAGCGAAAACGCTATTTTATCTTTGCTAATAAATTGCGTTCAGGATCAGTTTGGGTTTGCGAGACTGTTTTCTTTCCGAATTTTGTGTTTCACTAGCAGACAATCTGATAAAGAGAAATGTCTTGAAAAAATGTTTTCTGAAAGCATTCAAGTGTTTTCCCAGCTGGGAGAGCGCTAAAGATCAGGCAAAACCAGACAGCACTTAGTAGAATCACAGTCTCTACCATGAGTCTTAGCATGGATGATCTTTCTTTCTGTTTACCTTAAGTCTGAGTGTGTGGCTGTCATTTTGGAGCTTTTGTTCCTATTAGGGGGTAAAACTTCAATATCTGAAGATGTTCTTAGTTTTGTGTCTGTTACTAAGTTAGGTTTTAGGGGGTATTGGTGGTATGTATATATTTTTGAGGGTTTTCAATAAAACAAAAAGTCTGCAAGATATGACATAAGCTGAAAGGGAGATGACAAAAAGCAATAGTATAAAAGGTTGCCCTGCCAAACAGTGCGTTCATGTAACACAAAAGGTGGAACTAGACATTTAAAAAAAAAAGCTGTTATACATAAAAGGTGAGAATAATAATCCCTCAAGAATATGATTCTATCTATAATGTCTTTAAACGTTAATGGTCTTGCAAATACAATAAAGAATGAGTAGTGAACTACATTAAAAAATGTAGAGTCCAAGTAGCTATGCTACAGGAGACGCCATTGGAAAGAACTACACATGTGAATTTGATAAAGAAGGGTTTTCAGGATGGCTATTCAGTGGAATACCTGGGAAAAAGGAAGAGAGGAGTACTTACATTATTTGCTAGAGGAGCTCCAATAGTAATAGAAGAGGATGAAAAAAGGCAATAATGGTAGATTTGTAGTACTAAGGGGCTACTGGCAAGGGAGGAGGATTACATTGGCATGTTTATATTCCACTAAAAACTGCTGTAGTGGAGCTAAAGATGATTCTTGGAGAAATAACCATCTTTCAGCAAGGAATATTACTTATAACTGGGGACTGGAATTTGATTTCCAACAGGGAAGATGTGTCTGTGTGGGCCAGATAGTGAAATATAACAAAGGAGGGTAGATTTTTAAAGGAATTTATGAAAATATTTGACATGGAAGATGTGAATTCAGTACTTAGAATTCAGAGTGAATTTATGTCTTATTCCCCAAGATACATTAACTGGGCTAGGCCAAACAGAATTTAACATTTCACAGGAACATGTGCATTTAATTGAAGGTCTTGATACACACCCAATAACAAGTTCAGATCATGTGCCAGTAATAACTAAAATAAAAACACAAAGTAATGAAATAAAAATGAGACACTGGTGCTTTCCTACCTATCTGTTGAAAAGAGAGGAATTTAAGGAATGAGTTGAGGAAATTATTCAGGAGCTATTGGAGAAGATAGAAACTTTTTATGAAAATATAGCTGGGGAGTGGAATAAAATTAAAGTGGAATTTTCAAATAGGGTGGTAATAAAAGAAAGGGAGATATGGTTAAGAAGTAACAAGAAATATTTAGCGGGACTGACGATTGAGTTGGGAGGGTGGCCTAATGGTTAAGGTATTTGCCTTACAAACACAAGGTACAAGGTTTGAGTCTCAAAAAGGATAATTGGCTTGGCTTAAAATGGCTCGCAAGAGCAGTTAGCCTAGTACTAACCTATGAACCTATGAATATTAAAGTATTGCACAATAGGGGGGAATCTCACAGAACAAGAGGAGGAGCAACTACAGAATGCTAAACAGAAAATATGTGATTACCTCAATAATGTGCATGAATTTAGAAAGATTGCTGTTAAGCAACTGGTTTTTTTTTTTTTTTTTACTATAATAACTTTAGAACAGCAACACTTTTGGCACACCGACTTGGGCAACAGGAAGGATAAAGGGCTGTCACCAATCTTAGTGAGCCTATAACAAGGAAGATAATAAGGGATACTGTAGAAGTATTAGAAATATTTCGGAAATTCTATGAAAGTCTGTGTAAAGCAGAGAAATATGGAAATCAAGAAAAGGTACAAATGGAAATGTTTATGGAAGAATTAAATATGCCAAGGCTGGAGGGAGACGAAGCTGAATTACTAACAGGATAGGAGGAGATGAGATAAAAATAATGATGTATAACCAGTCTACCGCAAAGTCCCCAGGAATAGATGATATTCCTGTGGAAGTTAGGAGGGAAAAAACTGATACAGAAGGTTTTGTTTAACAGTATTTTAACAGGAGGAGAAGTACCAACATCCTGGAAGAAAGAGGTAGTAGCTGTAATAGATAGAGGATAAAGATTCATCAAATCCAGCTTCATACAGGCCCATTTTAATACTAAATCATGATTAGAAAGTGTTTGTTTATAATGGCTAAAGGAATGGTGAAAGTGATGCCAAAATTGATAGATATGGATCAGTGTGGTTTAGTGGAGGGGAGACAAACATTTGACAACATAAACAGAGCAGTGATTATACAGAGGGAAGCAGAATATAAGAAAACACCACTATTGTTGGTGGGTTTTGATGCAGATAAAGCATTTGACAGAGTAACCTGGTATTTTATGAGCAGAGCAATGGAAATATTTGCATTCCTTGATAAAATTATAAGGTTGGTTATGATGATACATAAAGGATTGGAGGAGAAATTTAAAGTGGATGGGGTCCCCTCTAATCTCTGCTTGAGCAGAGGAACCAGGCAGGGTTGTCCTCACTTCCCTTTGTTATTTGCATTCTATTTAGAACCATTGGCAAAGAAAATAAAGGACTCAGACATTAAAGGATATAATTGGTGCGGTAGTCAAGAAAAGCTGACTGTGTTTGCAGATGACATTTTTATACCTGTCAAAACCAGAAAGGGGACGTTAACAGTGCTGTGGTGCATATTTAGACAGTTTCAAACCTTTTCTGGACACAGTTAATGAAGTCAAAGCAAAAGCAATAGTGGTAAGTTATGTACCCACATAGGTTCATAGGTATGTACTAGGCTAATGGCCCTGGATTACCCTGGCATTGTGCCACCTGACCTTAGTTCCCAGTGCCTCTGTCAAGTAAAGCCACTGAAGTGATCCCTGGGGTGAATTTTCTATTTCCCATCCACTCATCAAGTTTTCTGTTGAAGAGGGCCAGTGAGGTGCTGTGCTTGGCATGTATGGGAAGTCTATTCCATAGCATGGGCAGTCTCTGGGTTATGAACCTGTCCCTCCAGCATGTTCTGTTGATTATGGTAATGAGGTTAGGTTGAGGTCTCTGGAGTGTGTAGTGCGGAGGGATTGAGATTTCTTTAGATGTAACATTTCTAACAGAGTTTGGTCAGACATGGCTTTGTAAGGCAACCAGAGATCGCCTCGAAGTAGGCGATATGAGACAGAGAATAGTTGGAGTTTTTTGAGTCTGTCCATATAGGACAAATGTTTAAGGCCTAGGATCCTCTTTGTGAGGTTCATTTGTAGCCTCTCCAGTTGTTGCAGGTGTTTAGTGAGGTACATGCCAAATGAGGCATTATACTCAATGACTGGTCTAATGAGGGAAGAGTAGAGGGAGACAATGACCTCTTTCTTCCTGGATGCAAAGCCCTTAGTAATGAGATGTGCCACATAGAAGGACTTTCTGACCACCGTGGCAATGTAGTAGTCAAAAGAGAGGTTGCTGTCACCCTGTGTTCCCAGATCTCTTACAATGCCTTCTGTGTTCAGTGGACTATCATCGATATGATAATTCATGGGAACTGGGTTTTTCCCAAAGAGGATGACGACACATTTGAATACATATGAATTGTTTCAGCAATATCCATATTTATGAGGACATGATAGAATGAAGTATTTAGGAGTATGGAGTAAAATGATACCAGTATGGCTGCTAAGGATATGTGGGAAGAGACTAAAAGATAATACAAAAACTGAGGAAATGTAAGCTCTGTTATTTGGATAGCAATAGTAAGATACAAGCAGTTAAAATGTTTTTAGTCCCTTTAGTCTTGTAAATCAACCAGAGAAGAAGTTGTGGATAGCAATTAATAAAGAGCTGAAGATTTTATCTGGGCGGGTAAGACGGCAAGAGTCAAGTGGGATACGCTTATTCTTCCAATAGAACAGGGCAGATTGGGATTACCTGAGTTGAGGGGGTATTTCAGAGAAACATAGCTAAGGCTCCTATATATAGCACAAGCAGAAAACTATAATTCAAAGTCAAAAGTGATGATGGTGAAATGGGGAAAGCTCAAGTAACAGGGAGAGACTGAGATTTTGGATGCAGACCTTTAAGGAGAACAACGGTAATCATACAGAATATTATATATATATTCTAAGAGCTAAGCCGACATTGGAATGAAGAAAGGAGATTTTGCTGATAGGGGTGACTGCAATTAGGGATACAGACAATAGGCAAGAGGGGGCAGGAATATATTTGAGAAAACTGGCAAAGGAAGAAAGGTATTGGGAGCAAATAACTAGAGAAGGAATGGTAATAGAATGGGAAGATGCCAAGAACTTATTTAAACTGCAGTCTAGGGATTGCTTTCCATATCAAGGATTGATATCAAAGTATAAGCAAAGTGAAAGAAATCTGGGTTCCTAAATGAAAGGCCAGCACTGGTAGAGTTGCTGTTAAGAAAGGAATAATTAGTAGAGAGTATAAAATATTGCATGATAAGCAATTCACAAAGAAGCAATGGGGGATATATGTATGTCTTCCAAATATGCAACAAAGTCTGGAAGATTTAGGATGTTTGCCTGGAAGTATTTACAATAGGTATATGTTAAGTTGTCAATCTCGCCTTCATTCTTGCTGGATAGGTTCGGAGCAGAACCTCAGCTCCGACTCGGCCTATACTAAAGCTCGAGAGCTAATTTTACCGGCTCGAGGCAACCCTATATCCCATGATGCTAGGCGGTAACTACCCAGATCTCGTTTGCCGCTTACGCTAGCGAGGTGCTCTTTTACCGGCTCACAGGTTAGTGACTATTTTTTTCAGTAAAATTGGTCTTCTCCTTAGTTTTCCCCTAGTATTCTAATTTAAACTTTAATTGGCTAGTTTCTTGGCTATTTTAAAAGTTTAGTCCCTATTTTTTATCCCTTATCCCCATTATACTCCCCACCCTAAGTTAGGACTTACGCCCTTCCATTTTATTCTTAATTCCCTCACAGGGATTCTTAGCTGTGTGTGTGTGTTCCCTCAGTATTCCTGTGATCCTATTGTTGGAGTGTGTGTGTGTGTGTGTGTGTGTGTGTGTGTGTGTGTGTGTGTGTGTGTGTGTGTTTTTTTTTTATTCTTTTGTTGTTTCTTCCTTTCGACAACAATATGTCGAAGGAGGCAAAGGTCTCAGGCTTCAAGAATTGTGACTCGTGCTGTCAGAAGATGTCTATGACAGATGGTCACACTTCTTGTGTTTACTGCCTGGGACCCCTGCACCTGCAGGACTCTTGCTCAGTATGCCATGCATTCAGCCCAAGAGTCCTGCAGGAGCGCAGGAATAAATTGATACTAAGGGGCTTATTAAAGCCCGAAGGTTCCCCGGCTAAGTCCGTGCCGGAGAAGTCTTTGAAGCCACCTAAACCGTTGGCTCCGAGCTCTAAGCCTTTGGTGGGTGGCTCATCTTCTGCGACATTATCGGCTCTCTGTATCGCAGTTTCCTGCATCGGCTCCAGCCGGAGCCGATACCTCTAAGACTCTGTCTTCAAAGTCGGCTCCGGCTCCATCAACCCTGATACCCTCCACACGCAAGAGGTCCAGATCTCCATCCTTGGAGTCTATCCATTCGGCTCCAAGGTCACCGTTACTTTCAGAGCGGAGCCATCAGAGCCATTCCTCTCGGTCTTCCAGGCTTTCCGATCATGACCTCGAGAGGGTGGTAAGTAGACTACTAAAGTCTCAGGCACTGGCCCAAATGCTTCACAGCCCATCTCATCAGACAGCGGCTACATCCATACAACATACTATTCCTCCTTCGACTCTACCCCAGTGTTTGGAGCCGGAGCTCCTCGGAGCCGTGACCGTTTTGACGTCTGAGTTGATACCTCCCCCTTCGGCTCCGTCGTCTGCTCCGATCTCATCCATGGTGCCATCCTTGGAGGGATCCGGGCGCTTGGACTCTCTCGTCTGCTCCGAGGGGCCGAGTGGCATCGGACCCTTGTCTGACCCCGTTCTCCCTCTCGGAGTGTTGGCGTTGGTGAGTTCGGCCCAGACATCGGCTTCAGAGCCGTCCCTGTCGGTGCCAGCTGGGGGTTCCTAGCTCTTCAGAACGGGAGCTCTCTAGCCTGCCTGACAGGGGAGCCTTCGAGGTCTTGAGGAGCATACTGGCCCCAGTGCCTGCTCTACGGTCAGCTCCATCAGCTCCTCCCACTGTAGTGCCTGCTGATGTCTCTTCCCACTCTCTCGCCCCCGGCCATCGAGATCCAACGCCTCAGGTTTCCCCATTGGGAATATCCTCCTCTTTCGAGGTTTCCCCTGATCCGTCAGGTGAACCCCCGCGTAAGAGGACATGCAAGAGGAAGCATGTGGACTCCCCTGAGTCCGTCACATCTGATACCGACTTGGATGAGTCGGAAGGATCCCCAAGGTCCCCCTCTGAGGATGTCTCTTTCTCTGACATCCTTGAAATCCTTAAACAGAGGGGGAACTGGTCTTCCCTTAATCCTTCCGAGGACGAGTCTGTTTACCTGGAGGCATTTGGTTCTCGACCCTCCACCTCCTGGGTGTCTCCGCCCTTTGACCCCCTTATGGAAGTGGTGGCACGGAAGGCGTGGACGGCTCCTGACTCGATGGAACCCACCTCACGGAGGCCTTCTAAATTTATAACAGCCCCTTCTGATAAGCAATTTTTATCTAAAGGTGTCCCAGTTGATGCCATGGTGGTGGTGGCAGCCATTAAGAAGGAACTGGCTGATCCTTCAGTACCTATCCATCTGCCTAACAAGGAATCTAGGACAATGGATAGGTATGGCAAGCAGATGTTCTCATCAGCGACCTTTGCCATGCGGTCGCTGAACTACTTATGCCACTTCACCCATCTTCAAAGAGACATTCTTAAAGAACTGGCTGAGGTCCTACAGGATCCATCAGCTGCTGGGTCTCAGGAAAAAATTAACTCACAGCTAGGAACCCTGAATTCCATTGTCAACTCCTCCATGCGGCTTATTTCATACGCAGCCGATGGAGTGAGTAGGACCGCAGGCACAGGTGTGGCTTTGAGGCATCACGCCTGGATGCGGCTTTGTAACTTCGCAGACCCCTTCAAGGCATCTTTCACAAACTCCCCCTTTGATGGTTCAGCGTTGTTTGGACCTCAAGTGAAAGATACTTTGACCAGATGCGAACAAGATGGCAAGACTCTTTCTGCCGTAGGAGTCCGTTTTTGTACCCCATCTAGACCATATCATAAGGGTCAAAAGGGTGGAAAAATGTGGTTCCGTAAATCACAAGGAGTCACGCCTGACGCAAGAGGTCAGTTCACCCCTAGAGGCAGAGAGGGGAACAACAACAACAGACGCCGTCCAAGAGGCAGAGGGGGTCCGCAGAATCAGGGTAGCAGAGAACCCCTCTCTGACAAACCCTTCCAGCATCCCTGAGGTGTTGCCTGACTGTCCACCTTCGAAGGCAGTCGGGGGAAGATTATCGCTGTACCCACAAGCCTGGCTCTCCCTCACTCAAGACAAATGGGTGCAGTCGATCATATCCGAGGGTTACAAAATCCCCTTTATCCAAACCCCAAAGATTCAAATGGGGTCTCTTCCAGATGTTCCACCCAGTCTAAGGGAACAAGCAGCACTAGAAATATCAAAGCTGCTAAAAAAGAGAGCCATCCAGCCAGTCCCAGCAGACCAGCTAGGATCCGGAGTCTACTCAAAGTTCTTTTTGGTACCAAAAAAAACAGGGGACTGGAGGCCAATATTGGATCTCAGCAAACTAAACAAGTTTGTAAAAAGAACGAGGTTCCGGATGGTCACGCTGCAGTCCATTTTACCCCTTCTGGGCAAGGACAATTGGATGTGCTCAGTGGACCTTCAGGATGCGTGCTATCACATCAAAATGGACAGGCGTTCCAGAAGGTTTCTCCGCTTCAGGCTGGGAGTCAGTCACTACCAGTTCAGAGCCCTGCCCTTTGGTCTCACTACAGCCCCCCCGAGTGTTCAGCAAATGTATGGCAGTGGTTACGGCTCACCTGAGACGTCAAGGATTCCAGGTGTTTCCATATCTAGACGACTGGCTCCTCACTGCCACCACCAGGCGTCAACTTCTTCTAGCCAGAGACTACACCATCCACATTTGCAAAGAGCTAGGTATCTCTCTAAATTTCGAAAAGTCTGTCTTGTTGCCTTGTCAGTCTATTACCTTCATAGGCGCCACCTTGGACACCGTTCAGCTCTCAGCAAAGTTATCAGAACAGAGGGTCTTAGATATTCAAAATCATGTTCACGTCCTTCTTCAGCACAACAAAATTCAGGCCAGGTATGTTCTGAAAGTATTAGGTCTCATGGCGGCTGCCATCACGCTTCTTCCCCTTGCCCGCTTTTACATGCGGCTTCTTCAATGGATGCTTTTCTCCCAGTGGTCCTTCCAGCAGCTCCCTATGACGCACAAGATTCTAATAACTCTATCTTGCAGAAAACATCTATCTTGGTGGATGGTCTCCCCTCAAGTCCATCAAGGCAGACCGTCTCTCCCCCCCCCCCGGTCGCCACAGTCACAACAGACGCCCCCCTGATTGGGTGGGGGGGGCATTTTCAGGGCAGGACAGTCCATGGCACATGGCAACCCTTTGAATGCCACTTGCACATAAATGTCCTGGAGATGAGAGCAGTGCTTTTGACGTTGCAAGCCATTCAAGACTCTCTTCCCCTGGGGACGATTGCAATCCAGACGGACAATATGTCCGTAGTATGGTATATCAACAAGCAGGGTGGAACCAAGTCATATCCCATGTGTCGAGAAGCACTCAGACTCTGGCAATGGGCGATCTCTTCTCAGCGGTTTCTGATAGCAACGCACATCCCCGGGAAGTCCAACGTCATAGCGGACAGGCTGAGCAGAGCTATTCTCATGCCCCACTAGTGGTCTCTCAAGCAATCGTTGACGGACAAAATTTTTCGGAAGTGGGAGTTTCCTTGCTGCGATCTTTTTGCAACACCACAAAACAGCAAGTGCCTCGACTTCTTCACTCTCTTCCCCCTTCCAGGCCATTCCCCCAGAGACGCTGTCATCCACAATTGGCCTCGGGGACTTCTTTACGCCTTTCCCCCCTTTCCGTTAATCACACAAACAATTCAGAAAGCTACCACCTTGAGGGCCAAGATGATCCTCATTGCCCCTTATTGGCCTCAACAGATATGGTTCCCTTTCCTGCATCGCTACCTTTTGGAGCAGCCTTGGCATCTGGATCCAATGCCAGATCTTTTGACCCATCAATCAGGGCAGCTGCACCAATCTCTCAACCTCACAGCTTGGTTGCTACACTTCCATCCCTAGCCAGGCTTCCAATGATTTCAAATTCCGTCCGCGATATTATTGTAGCTTCCCTTAAATCTTCCACCAGAAGGATCTATGCTAGTAAATGGCAACGCTTTTCCTTTTGGGCAAAGGCTAGGAACATAGATCCCTTCACTGCTCCAGTACACTCGGTCTTGGATTTCCCAGCTGAAATCTTTCACTCAGGTTCTTCTTCCTCCACAGTAAAAGTTCAGCTAGCAGCCATCACAAGTTTTCACATTGGCTTGTCTGACTCCAACATCATGTCCCATAAGCTTTGCAAGGCATTCCTCAGAGGTATCTTTTTGCTCAGGCCTCCGATCAAAGACCCCCCACCACAGTGGGATTTAAACTTAGTTTTAGCATCCTTGATTCTCCCTCCCTTCGAACCTGCGGCCACCTGTTCCTTGAAGTTACTTTCCTGGAAGTTACTATTCCTAGTCACCATTACGTCTGCTAGGAGAGTATCTGAACTTCATGCCCTCTGCATTCGCCCTCCTTATTTACTGTTCCACAAAGACAGGGTTTCTCTAAGAACTAACCCGTCTTTTTTACCCAAGGTGGCTTCTCAGACAAATTTAAATCAATCTATTGATCTTCCAGTTTTCTTTCCTAATTATTCAAACAGGGTGGAGCAAAAACTACATTGTCTGGATGTTCGTCAGCTCCGCTTCTATCTGGACAGAACTAAACAATTCAGGAAATCTGATCAACTCTTTTTATCTTATGCTGAGAGGAAAAAGGGTCTTCCGGTATCTAAAGTAACCCTGTCTAGATGGCTGTCTTCTGTGATTACCTGTATCTATCAACTCAGAGGTAAAAAATTGCCTTCTAGGCCAAGAGCCCATTCAACCAGAGCGTTGGCTACATCTACAGCCTTTCAAGCTAGATTACCAATAGACACTATCTGTGCGACTGCCACATGGGCCTCTCCTCATACTTTCGTTACACATTACAAATTGGACATGGCCTCCAGAAACAGGGCAAATTTTGATTCCACCGTTCTCAAGAGTTTGTTCCAGTGAGCCACCCAGGGTAAAGGTGCTAGGGACGCGGTTCCATCCAGCGAGAATGAAGGCAAGATTGACAACTTAACATTGAGAAGTTATGTACCTACCATAACATTCCATGTTAGTTGTCTTCTCTCGCCTTCTTTCTTGCGTCCCACCCACCATCCCCCTAGCCTGGACAGACCGAGTGGTTCTTCCCCTTCATACAGGGGACCTTATCTTGCACTATTCCTAGCTCAGACAATTGGTCCTGGGGTAGATTCAGCTTCAGGTAGTAATATTTTGGGAGCTCTTCCTTCTCCTCCTCCACCTCAGAGGGGAGACTGAATTGGCTATGGTTTCTTAGCTAGCAAACGAGTTCTGGGTAGTTACCGCCTAGCATCATGGGATATAGGGTTGCCTCGAGCCAGTAAAATTAACTCTCGAGCTTTAGTATAGGCCGAGTCGGAGCCGAGGTTCGGCTCCGAACCCATCCAGCAAGAAAGAAAGAAGGCGAGAGAAGACCACTAACATGGAACGTTATGTTAGGTACATAACTTCTCATTTTATATCCCAAGCAGACTTCGAGGAATTTTTCCTCACGTAGGCAGCAAATGTTAGAGATGTGTTGGGGAAGAAAGTGGTAACTGAGAACATGTTTTCTGGGTGTGTAATGAGTTGGCAGACTTTAAAGATTCCCTGCAGACTGCTTTGTCAGAGATGCTGATTGAGCAAATTGACGTAAATAGGGAAATTATTATTCTTTTTTTTTTTTAGCTATATTACAGACTCTGAATTGCCTAGGTATAGTAAGGGCTTGCTGAGTCTAATTATGATTGGTGCCAAAAAAGCAATTATTAGAAAATGGAAATCAAAGTCTAAACCAACTTCACTAGAAGTAGCAAATATAGTAACAGAGATAAAACAACTGGAAGTGGGATCTTCAAAAAAGGGTAGGAGGAAATTAACACAGGAAAAAATGGGAAATGGGGATCAATAAATGCAAAGGAGGAATACGGTTTAAAAGAAGGTAGGGCTTGAATGATCAATGTAATGGTTAGTATGTTAAAAGTGATGGATAATCTTTGCAGCTACAGTTATGTCAGCACAGTTTGGAATGTATAACATTTGCAACTGAGATTGTTGTTATGGTTTATTTTCATTTATAGAAATGTAACATTGCCTATGTCATACATGATCACTTAATAAAGATGTTTCTAGTTTAAAAAAAAGAGGAGTCAGTGGAGAAGGTAATAAGCTGGAGAGTATGAAAGGTAAGGAAGCTTTTAAAGGTAGTAACAGTATAGCTATTCAGGTATTGCACTATCCAAGAAGTGGTTAGGTCGAATTTAATTTTTGTAAGAGAAAGGATTGTTTAGTTTCTCCTCATGTATACTTGTGGACTTTCTTGCTTACCTCTTTATATTACATTACACAGGATAGCTGGTAGATTGAGACTTAATCTTTTTAGCCTTCTTGAGTGGTGCAGCTACCTTTAAGACAATTGCTCTCTACCCTTTCTTGCCCCCCTCGAGTCCTAGACTGCCTTAAACCCCCCAATTTAGTTTCTACAGCTCTTTCTGGTAATTCTTTCCACCTGTTCTCCATTTTGTCTTTGAAGAAGGAAGTTCTCATATCATAGTAAATTGATCATGTTTTCCTTCTTTTTCATGGTCCTTCCTTTCCAGGGTAATGCCGTCACATTTACCTTTAGCATCATGTATACCTTTATCTCACCCTCCCCATCTCTCCTTATTTTGATAGCAAAAAAAAAATGTTCCCCCTAAGCTACATTTCATATATAAACTAAAAACAAAATGGAAATGTAATCTGATAATGTAAAATCAATGAATAAACAAAAAATGCTGCAGTCTTGGCCTCACACAAGACCACCAAAGTTCTTTAGTCTAACCAAATTTTATTAGCCGCTTTCGTCTTTATGACTTCCTCAGAAAAAAAAAATTAATACAAAAAAAAAGCTTTTATACACTTTAAAAACAGCTTCATCCTATCACTAATTGGCTTATTGTTTTAATGTTTTATTAACATTTTAAAATGATTGGTTGAAGCTGTTTTATAAAGTGTATAAAAGCTTGTTTTTTTTTTCTGAGGAAGTAATAAAGACGAAATCAGCTAATAAAATTTGATTACGCTAAAGAACTTTGGTGGTCTTATGTGAAGCCAGCACTTCAGTGTTTTCGTTTACTTCTCAAATATCATGGCTGTTTTTTCATTTACTTTTCCTGTCATCTTCCTCTGTAGCTTTTCCAGCAGTGGGTGACTTCCATTTTCCTATAAATCCTTTACAACTGCATGTAGATCTTAAGCTGTATCATAATCATTTCATAAAAGAAACATTATTACATGCCTCGGCATGGATTCTACACCAGCATGTAATTTGCCTTTGCTGAACTTTGTGTGAAACTGGTGGTATAGACATTCCATAAAAATAGCTCCCCATATATAACACTGGGAACCCTTTTGGCATGGATCTACAGTTACTTTTATTATTATCTTCTGAACCTTGGCATTTTTTTTCTCATGTACCTTAAGCTCTTACATCGTATGAGATATCATGCTGTGTACTGTGAGAGGGTGGTTCTAGATCCTGAGTGTACTGCTCTTTCTGATATTGTCAATTTTTGGATCATGACAATTACTGTTGAAAAGTACCCCATTCAGTGCATAAGATATTAAGCTCTTTCTTCACCAGGACATAATCCATCACAAGCTTTACTTCTGTGGAGAAGAGTATGATGTGAAGAAGTATTATGTGCCATTGATTCAACCCAACCACCCTTAGATGCAGAAGGAAAGATCTTGTAACTTCTCTTGTTTCTGTGAGAGTTGTGATTAAGTGTCTGGCATGGGAATTTGGGGTAGGGTCCCTTTAACAGCTACAGCCTTATGCTAGGTCACAGTCAAAAGGTGATGGTAACAGGGCAGACAGAATTAAAGTACCATGCAAACCTCCATAGTCTAAGACAGAATGCTGGAAAAAAAGTTAAGAAGAAAGGGGGTTTTGTCATCTAAAAATTCTGTAACTTTCCCTCCATGTTATCTACAGAGACTAGATCATCTGTTTTACTGGCTCCTAAGAGGCAAAATGACACTGTTCTAATCTTGCTAGGGAAGCTTCACAGGCTTTGTTACCTAAACTTAAGGTTAAACTAGTACCTCTTCATTACCAGCTAAGGTATACAAGTCAGCCATCCCTGGAATAGTACTGAAGGTGCAGAAGCCAGCGATGCAGGTGGTCTGGACCAAAATGCTTCAAATTGTGGTTTGTAATTGTAATATGAAGCAAATGATAGATTAGTAACCTAGAAGAAGTCACCTAGGAGAAGAAGTGTTTTGGTACCAATGTTTAAGAATAAGGGTGGTGTGCAGAGCTATAGTAACTACAGAGGAATAAAATTAATCAGCCACAGCATGAAGTTATGGGATAGAATAGTGCAAGCTAGGTTAAGAAGAGAGGTGATGATTACTGAGCAGCAGTATGGTTTCATGCCAGGAAAGAACACTACAGATGCAACGTTTGCTCTAAGAGTGCTGATGGAGAAGTATAGAGAAGGTCAGAAGGAGTTGCATTGTGTCTTTGTGGACTTAGCATACAACAGGGTGCCTAGAGAGGAGATGTTCTTCATCTCACATTGCTGCAGTCCTTACACTTGGGTAGTCCGCTGTCCTCGGTCGGCCCGAATATCAAAGTATAAGGCTGACGTCGGTCAAGGCGCTTTAGACTGACATCAGGACGTCAGGGTACAAATGCGCATGACCGACGTCATATCCTCAGTCTTTTTTGCCGCATGGTCCGATGCAGAAGCAGCATTGCAAGTGCCGGTTGGCGTTCTGAAATTTTTCGAATTCGGAGTTTCAGACCGAAGTCAGAGTTGGCTAAGTACCCCGTTGGGGAATATTTTAGTTTTTCTTGCCTCAGTGGTTTACGGATGTCAGAAAAAGTGAATAACTGTATTTCTTGTGGGAAACAGATACCGCATAGAGATTATCATACTTTGTGTATTCCTTGTTTGGGGCCTGAGCACGACGTTGTTGGGTGTCGCTTTTGTGCTAGGTTCAATAAGCGCACTATTAGCGAAGGTTAGATTGTGCCAGGTTGGTCTTCGAAGCGGTGCAATTATAATATGCCGCCGGATGCTCCGACGCCTGCTTCTTCGAAGAAGCGCAAAGACAAAGCAGCTAAACCCAGGCTAGAAGAGTCGTCCCAACCGGACGCCGGTTCTTTAGAGGCGTCAGTGGAACCGGTGGTTCCACTGGAGACTTCTCTGGTATCTCAGGGGGAAACTTTGATATTGCAGGATGTGGCCTCTCAGGAGGCAGGTCAAGCTGAAGGGGCTTCTCAGGTTACTATACTCCCCTCACTTCCTAGGGTGGTTAGGCCCTCTCCTTCTGTTTCCAAGGCTTCTCCCAGAGGCAGGCCAGGTTTAGCTCCGGTTGGGGTTTCTCCTAGCTCTTCAGGTTCTGTGCCCAAGAAGCAAATGCTTAAAATGGCAGAAGATTTAATTACATTGATTAGAGGTTCTTTGCCCCCTCCTGATAAGAGGCCTAGGGTTGAACCAGAGTTGGGGGTTTTGAGCAGGCTTCAGATGTGTCAGAGTCTTGACTGAAGACTTGCAGGAGTATTCTCCTTATTCTGATTCTGATGTGGATGATTCTACTCCTTCTGCTTCTCCTCCAGAGGATTTTTCTTTTTCAGAGACTCTTCATTCCATGAGGGAGCATTTTAAGTGGGAAGGTCAGGACTTCTCTGATTCCAGGAAAAGGCTTAGGGATTTTTGCTTTGCCCCAGCATAGGCCTTTAGCTATACCACCTGTTCTGGATGTTGTGGAAGATGTGTTTGCAGAGGCTTCACTTAATCCTGATTCTTTGCCTCCTGCTCCTGTTAAACCAGACAGGTATTACAGGGTGCCTGAGGCTCATAAATTTCTTTATAAGAGTCCTAGGGCGGACCCAGAAACTGTTAGTCAGGGACCTAAGGGTGTTAAGGCCTCTGTGGTAAAAAATCCGGTTCCTCCGGATAAAGAAGCCAGAGCTTTGGATAGATGGGGAAAGAAAGTCTATACTTCTTCCACCTTAGCTATGAGGGCTTTGAATTGCCAGTTTCACATGTTGAAATATCAAAATTATCTTCTTTCTCAATTGAAGTCTAAGGTAGATGCTCTGGCGGAAGGTATTGAGTGTAAAGAATTACAAGATTTGGTACATGTCTCTGAACAGGTGGGCAAGCATTCGTTACAATGTGGCTTTGATGCTGTACAGGCCTCGTCCAGGGTGGCTGCCACTGGGTCAGTTCTTCGCAGGCACGCCTGGCTGAGGGATCAGAATTTATCTGAACATGTTAAGACAAGGATTTTGGATGCTCCTTTACAGTCTGATGTGTTGTTTGGTGCACCTGTGGAGTCAGTCTTGAAGAAAATGGAAGACAAAGCTAAATCTATGCAGGCTGTTAAAGATTTTTTGCAAGTTCAGCCTCCGAAATTTAGTAGGAATTGGCCTGCTAAGGGGTGGACGTACCCTTCTTATGATCAGTCTAGGGGTAGATCTAGGCGTGGTAGAGGCAGAGCTCAGAGCTCCTTCAGGCCTAGAACAGGGAGTTCACCTGCACAATCTTCGGGTGAGGGCAGGGGCCAGTCCTTTCGTAAACAGGCCCAATGACCTACCTTTTCAGCTGCCAGATCCTTCTTGCCTGGCAGCACCTTTGGGAGGAAGGTTGGCTCTCTTCAAGAAAATTGGAGTCTGGTTACCCAAGACAGATGGGTATTGGATATCATACACCAAGGTTACAGGTTTTATTTCCATACCTTGCCTCCTTTCAAAGGCATGCCGGACGTTCCTCCTCAGCAAAGACTAGAAGCTCACAAACAAATTTCTCTGTTGTTTCAAATAGGAGCCATACAACCGGTCCCTCTGCCAGAAGTGGGCCTAGGATTTTATTCTCGCCTGTTTCTAGTACCAAAGAAGGGGAACACGTGGAGACCAATTTTAGATTTATCTATCCTCAACACTTATTTGGACATTCCCAAGTTCAAAATGTTGACATTACAACAGCTTTTACCTCTGCTGGGCAAAGACCACTGGATGGTGACTCTGGATCTCAAGGAAGCTTACCTTCATGTTCCTATCAGGCTAAGCTGCAGGAAGTATCTACGTTTTCGGGCTGGGACTTCTCATTATCAGTTCTCTGCATTGCCCTTTGGCTTATCTACTGTGCCCAGAGTGTTCACGAAAGTTCTGGCTCCAGTGATAGCTTTCCTCAGGCTGAGAGGAATACAGATCTATCCTTATTTGGACGACTGCCTGATTCTGGCCCAAGAAAGGGACGAACTTCTTCATCATTTACAGTATGTGATAGCAGTGCTAAGATGCCTGGGGTATTCTGTGAACGAAATAAAGTCCAGTCTAGTAACCTCTCAGGACATGTGCTTTCTGGGTGTGAGACTGAATACAGCATCCCAGATGGCCTTTTTGACCCCGGACAAACAAAAGAATCTTTCTCTGTACTTCCGTCAATTGTCTCATCAGTCCAGGCTGACTGCAAGGACAGTCCTTCAAGCCTTGGGGTTCATGGCATCTTGTATTCTGGTGCTTCCCAATGCCAAACTGCATATGAGGAAGTTACAATGGTATCTCAAAAATGTGTGGACACAGCACTGCCAAGATTTGGACACTGTCATTCAGATAATACCTTGCATTCAAAAGGAATTTTTGTGGTGGGCTCAGGAATGTCACCTAAACAAGGGACTCTCTGTGACCCGGCCAGAGGCGAGTCAGATTCTTACGATAGATGCCTCAGACAAAGCTTGGGGAGCTCATCTAAATGGAAAATGGGTGCAAGACACGTGGCCTGCCAGACTTCAACATCTACATATCAACTTGAAGGAGATGTTAGCAGTCAAATTTGCATTGATAGCCTTCAAAGATTTACTCCTTCCAGGGCAGGTGTTGGTTCTAACAGACAACACAACTGTCATGTGGTACATCAACAAGCAAGGGGGAACACATTCTTATCCTCTATGCAGGCAAGCAATGATTTTGTGGGAGACTGCTCTCAGTTTACAGCTGAATCTTCAAGCAAGGTTTCTGCCGGGAGCACAGAACTCCTTAGCAGATGTGTTAAGCAGACGAATTATGGATCCCCACGAGTGGAAATTGGATCCTCATGTATTTCAGAAATTGACAGTGTTATGGGGAACTCCAGACATAGATCTGTTCGCTTCTCCACTAAACCACCAGCTGCCAAAGTTTTGCACAAAAAGGTTTCATCCCACAGCTTGGAAAGTGGATGCTCTTTCATTCAATTGGAGCAAGCTTCATGTGTATGCCTTTCCACCTCTACCTCTCCTCCCAAAGGTACTCCTAAAGGTCAGACAGGACAAGCCAAAGATGATTCTAATAGCTCCGGATTGGCCTCGACAGCACTGGTACCCATTACTGAGAAGCCTGGTGCGGAACCTCCATGGCCTTTGCCTTGATTCCACACCTACTGTCTCAGGAGGACAGTCATTTACTCAATGTCAAACTCCACTCTCTTCACCTAACAGCCTGGCATATTCTGTTTTAAACCCTGGAGGGTGCCAGCTTCCACAGCAAGTTTTGAATGTTATTTTGGAGGCCAGAAGGCCTAGTACAAGGAAAGTGTACGCAGATAAATGGAAGAGATTTTTATTTTGGAGTGCAGCAAAGCAATTTGATATTTCTAAACCTAATTTAAGTGTGGCCCTTCAATATCTTGCTGAGTTACTGGACAAAGGTTTGTCCTTCTCTTCTATTAAGGTTCATGCTGCAGCAATTTCTGCACATTATGACTGTGACCCACCTTTGTTTTCTCATCCTTTGTTTAAGCAATTTCTTAGAGGGGCAAAGAATTTAAGACCCCCACGTAGAGCTCCTACTCCTGCTTGGGATCTCAATTTTGTGTTGGAGAAACTCACTCTACAACCTTTTGAGCCTGCAGCTACTGCCGAGTTGAAATATTTATCATGGAAGACTGCTTTTTTGTTGGCCATTACCTCTGCGAGAAGGGTTTCTGAATTACAGGCCCTTATGGCGGTTGAGCCTTTCTTGATTTTCCATAAGGATAGGGTATCTTTACGTACTAACCCTTCCTTTATGCCTAAAGTGGTTTCTAGTGTGGCTTTAAATCAAACTATTCATTTACCTACTTTTATGCAAACCCCCAAAACAAAGGGAAAAGATTTTGCACACTTTGGATATACACAGGCAGTTGCGTTATTATTTGAGCAGAACTAAAGGGTTCAGGCAGTCTCAGCAGTTATTTGTTTCCTTTGCTTTGAGTTCTCAGGGCAAGCCTGTGTCAAAACAAACTATTTCTAAATGGATTGGATTTTGTATTGCTTTCTGTTATTCCCATCATGGTAAGGAGATTCCAGCTGGGATTAGGCCTCATTCCACTAGGGCTACTGCCACGTCTACAGCACTTTTAGGGGGTGGCAACTAAAGATATTTTGGAGGCAGCTACTTGGAGTTCAGTGCATACTTTCTCTAAGCATTACCACCTTCCACTTTACTCTAAATCTAGGGCTGGTTTTGCCACTGCAATTCTACAGGGCATTTTGGCAGCTCCTCCTGCTTTATAGCTTTGCCATCCTCCCTTACCTCTGCTTTGGGATTCTACCCAAGTGTAAGGACTGCAGCAATGTGAGATGAAGAACATAGTACAGTTTTGTACCTACCATAAATGTAGATGTTCGAAGATCTACATTGCTGCAGTCCAATTTACCCTCCCTTCATCCCCTCTATATTTAGAGGAAGTTGTGTGGTTTGGGTTGCAAATGTTGTGGATTTTGTATATATTGTACATATGTTTAGTGCAAGGGTGGTTAGTTGTTTTTTGTTGTCTTTTGGGTTTGACCTTTCCTTTTAGGGTCTTCTGACATCTGGGGCAAGAAAAGACTGAGGATATGACGTCGGTCATGCGCATTTGTACCCTGACGTCCTGATGTCAGTCTAAAGCGCCTTGACCAACGTCAGCCTTATACTTTGATATTCGGGCCGACCGAGGACAGCGGACTACCCAAGTGTAAGGACTGCAGCAATGTAGATCTTCGAACATCTACATTTATGGTAGGTACAAAACTGTACTTTTGTAGTACTGTATGAGGAAGTTGGGAGTGGCAGAGAAGTTTACAAGAGTGGTACAGGATATGTACGAGGGTAGTGTGACAGTGGTGACGTCTGCAGTAGGAGTGACAGATGCGTTTAAAGTGGGATTATATCAAGGATCAGCTCTCAGCCCTTTCTTATTGGCAATGGTGGAGGACAGGTTGACGGATGAGGTCAAACAGGTGTCCCTGTGGACAATGTTGTTTGTGGATGACATTGTGATTTGTAGTGAGAGTAGGGAACAGGTTGAAGAGACCATGGAGAGGTGGAGATATCCTCTGGAGAGGAGAGGAATGAAGGTCAGCAGGACTAAGATAGAATATATGTGTGTGAATGAGACAGGGCTAGAGGAATGGGGAGGATGCAGGAAGTAGAGTTGGCAAAGGTGGATGAGTTTAAATACTTGG
The DNA here is from genome assembly GCF_019279795.1 of Protopterus annectens. Classification (NCBI taxonomy): domain Eukaryota; kingdom Metazoa; phylum Chordata; order Ceratodontiformes; family Protopteridae; genus Protopterus; species Protopterus annectens. The sequence continues at coordinate 316,481,411 of NC_056737.1, read as the reverse complement.
GATCAACACTTCAGAGTAATGATGAGTGTGGAAGAGAGATGAAGAAGAGAGTACAGGCAGGGTGGAATGGGTGGGAAAGTGTGTTGGGAGTGATTTGTGACAGACTGGTACCAGTAAGGGTGAAAGGGAAGGTCTACAAGAGGGTAGTGAGACCAGCTGTATTATATGGGTTGGAGATGGTGGCATTGATAAAAAAAAGGCAGGAGTCAGACCTGGAGGTGGCAGAGTTAAAGAGGCTAAGATTTGCATTGGGTGTAACGAGGATGGACAGGATTAGGAATCAGTATATTTGAGGGTCAGCTTAGGTTGGACTGTTTAGAGACAAAACCAGAGAGGTGAGGTTGCATGGGTTTGGACATGTGCTGAGGAGGGATGCTGGATATATTAGGAAACGGATGCTAAGGATGGAGCTGCCAGATAAGAGGAAAAGCAGAAGGTCTAAGAAAAGGTTTATGGATGTGGTGAGAGAGGACACTAAAGATACTGAAATCATTCCACCAGGTTACAACATTCTGAGACTGGACCGCAATACCCGCAAAGGTGGGGGAGTAGCACTCCTATTTAAGTCTGATCTAAATTTATCCTTAGTACCCTATACTCCCCCGGAGAACTCCAAGACTGAACTCCTTATATCAAAACTACAACTGAACCCAAATAAAGCCATCTATATTATCTGTATCTATCTACCTCCTGGAAATAACTCCTTAATTATAGAAAACATCCTTAGCTGGGCTTCATCCACCTACCCACAAGAAACTGTAATACTTGGGGACTTCAACCTTGACTGGTTCTCAGTCAATACTAACAACCCACTCTCTCTTATTAATCTCCATGGCTTCACACAAACAATAAACACCTCCACTAGGATTAACAAACCTAACAACAAAGAAAGTATACTAGATTGGATTCTTGTCAATAAACCACAACTACAATATCAAACGGGCACTTTGCCAGATGACATTAGTGATCACAACTTAATCTATATCATAAGAAAGAAGAACACCACTACTAACGCCCCCACCATCAGAACTTCTCGCAGTAATAAATATTTTAACCCTATCTTATTTAACACTGAACTAAATGCCTGTAACTGGAAACCTCTAGAAACTCTTCCTCTAGAAGAAGCTGTTCAATTTTTTAATACCACATTTTTATCAATCCTTGACAATCATGCACCAAAACGAACTATCAGAGTCAAAACTAAACCTGCCCCCTGGCTATCTAAGGAAACTAGACAAAAAATGCTACTCAGAAACAAATCCTGGGTAAAATGGAGAACTAGTAAATCTCCCTCAGATCAAGTTACATTCAGACACCTAAGAAACAGTACCAAAAAAGCTATTCTTTCTGACAAGAAAAACTACTATAGTAACCTCCAACAAGCAAACTACAATAATCCCCAAAAATTCTGGTCTACCTTGAATAGACTTCTTCACCCCGGACAGACTACCACTCCCTCTCCCTCTGGGTCCAATAATAATTCTTCCCATGAAACTGCCAATGCTTTCAACTCCTTCTTTACTAATACTATCAATTCACTGGCCTCCAACCTTCCCATTGACAATTCTAGCATCCCTGATCTTGCATCTTCTAATCAACCAACCTTTATAATACAACCCATCTCCACTACCTTCATCCAAAAATGCCTCCAAAAACTTAAACCATGTACCCCTTCTGCTGACCAGCTTCCATCTGAATTCCTCCAAAAAGCTGCTAAGGAAATAGCCTATCCCATTTCTATCCTTATCAACAGAACTATTAATGAAGGAACCATACCTGACATCTGGAAAATCTCACACATTATACCGTTACATAAAGGAGGAAACTCCAATGAATACTCTAACTACAGACCTATAGCCCTCCTGTCTCCCCTAGCAAAAATCATGGAAAAATGTGTTCACTACCAGCTAATGAATCACTTAACTAAAAATAACATTCTTACTCCCTGTCAACACGGCTTTAGGCCTTTTCATAGTACCACCACTGCTCTCCTTTCCTTTACTGACTTTATAAACACAAACCGTAACAATAATATTCTATCTTCAGCCCTCTTTATAGATCTGTCCAAAGCCTTTGACATGGTCAACCACCCCCTCCTCATAAAAATCCTGGAATCTCTTGCTTTACAACCAAAGGCTATCCATTGGTTCACTTCCTATCTCAATAACAGAAAACAGGCAGTCCTCTGGGATAACAAACTTTCCTCTCTTCTCCCAATTTCTCTTGGTGTCCCTCAAGGCTCTATTCTTGGACCCCTCCTTTTCTCCCTTTTTATCAATGACCTACAAGTAGCTATTCCCCAAGCTAGCTGTATACAATATGCAGACGACTCCACTCTTATTTGCTCAGCTAAAACCATACCTGAGCTTCAAACTATTACTCAAAATGTATTCCACAAAGTAGAAGCATGGTTCTTAAAACGCTGCCTACTTTTAAATGCTAAAAAAACAAAACTCCTCCTCTTTAAACCTACTACTAGGTCCCCCACATTAGACTTCTCCATCTTATCTATTAACGGCACCCTCATATCAGCCGACTCTACTACCAAACTACTAGGTGTCATGATTGATAACAACCTTACCTATGATTGTCACATTAATAATACCATTAAAACTGTAAACAAAAAATTGGGCTCCCTCTACAGAATTAAAACATTCTTAACCCCCACAGCCAAAGTTACCCTTGCCCACTCTCACCTTATTTCAACTCTTCTCTATGCCTCATCAATTTTCACTAACCTGAAGAAAAACAATCTCTCTAAACTGACTAACACATATAATAGCATTGCCAGATTTGCAACTGGCACTCCTTTCAGAACTCACCACTGTCTGAACCTTCAGAAACTTCACTGGCTAGAACTAGAAAATATGTTGCTTCTTTCCCAACTTTCCTTTGTCCAAAAAGCCTTCTATCAACCTAACAACACACCTGCACTTTCCAAACTTCTTACCCCTTACTCTAACCTGAATTCACTTCGCTCCTCTAGCAAACTCCTAGTAACATTAACTAAATCCAACAATCTTGCTGGTGACTCCCTTTTCTCTAACGCCATTGGGAAACACTGGAATCAACTTCCTATTGAACTTACTTCAATGCCTACCCCTGCTTTGTTCAAACAAAAACTAAGAATTTATCTTAAAATCAATGGATATGTCCATGCTTTAACCCGACTAAACTCTAACTCACACTAATTTCCTCTACCTATCCCTCTCACTCTCTATTTACCTTCTTTCCATGTGCATGTATTACTTCCATTACTTTATATGAGTTACCTCTCTGTAATATTCCTTCTCCTCTTTCAGGTTTCATCTCGATCTATCATAATCTAATTTTACTTCTCAGTATAATGCAGTAATTCTGTAACCTAGTAAATTATCTAACCTAACTCTCCTGCAAAGTCTCATACTGTACTCTTGTGTATATACATTCTGAAAGATATTTTAAGCAAATGTTTCTTTTTATCGCATAATTCTGTATATGTTTTCCTTAACTTGTTAAGTAGTAGTTAGTGGAGCTTTTCTCCTCGGGCCTCCACTGAAAATGGACATGTATCCAGTTGGACTAGCCCGGTTAACAAATGTAAAATAAAATAAATAAAATGTAGGTGGTTGGTGTGACAGAGCAAGATGAAGAGGACAGGAAGAAATGGAAACAGATGATCCACTATTGGGACCCCTAACGGGAACAGCCAAAAGAAGAATAAAATATAGATTAGTAACCCTTCTGGGTTGCATTTAGTTTTGTTTTTGTTTAAGCTACAGTTGTGGACATAATTCCTTATTCACTGGACGATAAGTGTTTTGAATTTTTCATATCTTGATACTTTGAAAACATCTTTGCTTTTCTTATTTGGTGCCTTTATTTGAGCTTCCTTTTGTTTTTTTGTTGGTTCTTTTTACTCTAATAACCTCCAATCATCAAGCTTTCCCTTAGTTGACTTGAGTCCATTTGTTCTTTAATACTGAAGTAGTTGCCCAAGAGATGTACCAGGACAAGAGACATTTGGAGATATCCTACAGACAACCATAATGGTGTCTTGTGTCTTTGCCAGCATCTTGGCTGCGACATTTGAGCTGGCTCTAATTCACTCCCTGAATGAGGGAGCAATCTGCTTGAATCACCACAAAGGCCCCCAATGCCTTCCACATTTGAGTATTCATTCTGCCAGCCTTTCTATGAAGGCTGCCACCAGATGGTGGCTTGGTGAGATAGAAGCCCGCCCATTTGCATTGCTGCCTGTCCTCCAAGGGATTGTGACAGTGCATCTCCTCCTTAATTCTGCCCTCCACCTTGTAGATGAGCATGTCCATTTTACTCTAACTCATTCAAGCCTGTAGCGCTTTTTTGTATACTTCCAGTTCACACCTATAGCTCCTTATGGTATCCAGAACTTTTTGGGTCTGGCTTTTTTAACCAAACTGTTTTGCCAGCAAATGAGTATTAAAGTGTGAGAGGCGGTAGTAACAAAATAATTCCCAAGATTATTAATCTAGCATGCCATGTGGCAGAGAAAGTAGTCAGTGTTTGTCACTTATTATTCATATTTTTATATTTATGTTCAGATTTTCATATCTGACAGTTCTACATTATCTTGAGGGGTATGATGTGGTATGCCATGGAAGGAGATGGGAAAATTTATTGCCATAGTCCTTTTATATCACAGTATAACTGAGATATTGCTAGTTGTTTATCTGCAAACAGTATTACCATATGTACTTTAAAAAACAAGCAAATTGCAGACTGTTGCATGACATCAGGTGAAACCTTAAATGTTGCTGAAGAAAACTGTCTTTGACATTTGCCCTGTAAGTTGCCCATCTTGAGTTTTATCTAGTGTTATTTATATTTGCAATTATACAGTTAAGCATATGTTTCACATTTCTGTAAATATCTCAGTAACTGTGCACTAGTAGAGGATTTTCTTGTCATATGAAAGCTCATGTGTGGTTAACAAAGAAAGTACTAACAATATCTGTATAGGTTGTACAGGTTCCAGTTTATATTGTTTGTGAAAGTATAGCAAAGAATATAATTTTGGGTTTATGTGCATTATAATATGTTATTATAGTATTTGTTGAAAATGAATTGTGTATTATCAATGTAAATAATCCTTACTGATAATATTTTATACAGATTTATTACCTTTTATTGTTCACAAAATATTTACATTTGTTTGTTACGCTTTTTAAGTTTATTTTTCAGAAAATGGTCTGGTAAGTGAGATGTGTGTATAGACTACTAGAGGTGTTGACATTCCACACTGCATGGGGGTTAATAAGTTAAGCACTGAGCTGCTAATCAGAGTCAAACTCCACTTACCTGAGCTGTGTTTGGGGGCTTTAACCCTCTATATCCGTACTTTCCTTATATTAGTGTACTGAATACAATATGTCATATCATGAGGTTTTCAGGAATAGTTATGCATTTGTCATGCTTTTAACGTCATAGAACAAGCTACTTATATTATTATTATTACTTTTTTTTTTTTTACTGATCCACAGCTTCTGTTTAGTGTGAGCAAGTAAAAATGCACACATTTCTTTTCCTGTATCAGGAATTCTAGGAAAACTAGTCTGTGGCAGTTATGGTTAAATTGTGAGAGTCCTTTACAGCTTTCTTTAAGGATGTAAAGTGTTACTTTCATGGCACAAGTAGCTATGTAAGTCTTAGTCAATACTTGGAAGGTGTGTATCTGTAAATTAACTGTAGGTTATTTTGGGTTTAATATTTTCTGTATAGTAAATTCTTAACATATTGTGAACGGCATCCTCTTGAAATTGATAGGACTATTTCATTGTTTATATTTCTTTGGAAATGCCCTTGCCATGGGTCTTCAGAGTACAGCATATTTATCTTCTGTGGTGTTTTATTTGACATTTGCTCCATTTCTGCTCAGTACTTGAAATTATTTAACTGCCACTTTTAATATTTTTTGTGTGCTACCTCCTTTATTCAGCTCTTCTTCTGTTGCGATTCAGATGATGCATTTTGACTTAGTATGCTCTCTCTGTCCAAATGTCCAAAAAACAGTAATATTTTTAGATAAGTATGCATAAGGCTACATAAGGTTACACGGTAGACAAGTATACATAAGGCTACACGGCAAGGACTATGTCCTCCATACATTGACAGTACTTCCCATAACATTAGATCATTAAGAAGTAACACTTGGAAAAGTAAGGCTTCTGACCATTCCTGATGATTTTTGCAAGGATTTTCTTTTCAGTTGCTGTTGTTGTTGGTCTTTCGGCTTTTCCCGGTTAGGGGTCACCACAGCGGAACTCCAGTCCGATAATGATTGGCAGTAGATTTTCACGAACTTCAACAACAAAAAATTTCAGATCCCAGACTCTCCACTCAAAAAATCCTTAAATTTTAATTTTAAGTGTGTTAAAATAGCGATACACTTTTCGTCAAGACTGGTGTCTTAACTTCCTCAGAAACTTTAAAACAATACCACAAACCCCTATTTAAAGTGTAGCTACAACAACCAATCAATAATCCATTTGGTAACTTAAAGGCATATACTATAATTTTACATACTATTGGTTTTACATTCTCCTCGGGGCATTTTCATTATCTTAATATACCCTCTTACAGGATTAAACTCACTTGGACTAGCGTAATTTTAACATTATCTTTTACACTATTAAAAAAACATAAGATGATAGAATAATATGTGTATATTTTAAATATTCACTATTTAGTAGTGTACTAGAATAAAGTATGTATGAAAAATAAATAAGTAAAATAAAAGGATATATATAATAATAAGAATCGAAAATAAAAACAAATACACATCCCAGTATAGTTAACAGGGCACTGACCTAAATACAATAAAAATATTTAAAAAATATTTATATATGTATTTAATATATTTGCTGCGTGAATTAATATAAAAATTAAAAAATTAATCATTCAGTTCATTTAATCAAATTAATTTACATTCTAATAAGATACACATTTCTCCACTAACAGATGTTACCATAAGGGGATGTTCAAACGTATAGAAATATATACGTATATCTTTTTAAACATGTGGACCACTCAAAAAATCCTTAAATTTTAATTTTAAGTGCGTTAAAATAGCAATACACTTTTCGTCAAGACTGGTGTCTTGATAGTGACACTTATGTAAGGGCTTCTAGGAATGAGATGTATGGGGTATATAGGAAAGTTTTGGCTTTAATAGAAGAACTTTATATTGAAGCCAGAATAGATAAAAGCTTATATAACTATTTGCAACAACCAGCGCCAAGGATCCCAGTTCTTTTTGGGATACCAAAGGTACATAATGTGTGAATAATCCACCAATGAGACCTTTAGTGGATGGGAGAGATAGCATTACATATACGTGCGCTAAGGTTATAGATAAAATTTTGCAGAAATACATTAAATGTGAGCGCCAAATTTCAAAAGATTCATGGTCATTCCTACAAGCTATCAATAGCTTGGAGTTTTGTGCTAACAGTGTTTTTGTTGCAGTAGATGTAAGGGACCTGTATTCATCTATCCCACATCAGGTTGGGATTGAATGGGTTTCACACATGTTAAGGATTTTAGATGCACCCACTAGTGAGATCAAACTAGTGGAAGAACTGATAGATACAGTTCTTTCATATAATTATGTAATGTTTAACAACAAAATTTTCCACCAAAAGGTTGGAACCCACCCAACCGCGGGAAGGACATGCAGACTCCACACAAAAGGCACTCCCCGCACTCCAGCCAAGAATCGAATGGGAGAACCTCTTGCTGTTAGGCAACAACGCTACCGCTGCACCACATTGTCGGTTATATTTCAAAGAAGACTTGCATTTTGGTGAGATCATTGCCCTTACTGAGGTATCCAAGTATTGTTTCTCATGTTTGACCACTTTTCACTTGTGGTGGTTCTGAAATGCATTTTTATACCATATTTATATCCAGCTTTAGGAAGTTCATTAATAAACATGTTTCTTATGTAGTTTGGGAAGGTCTTAAACATTATTGAAGTAAGTGTTCTGCACATTTTATTTGTAGTACTGTTTTCTTTTTTTTTTTTTTTGGCAGTGTCACTCCTGATAATTTACTGCCATGTTATCACTTGTTGGCCTTCTTGGGCATTCCTTCTTATATATTTTCATTTTAAAGTCAATTTATTCAGGGTATTTACTTGTAAAATGGGGTAAAGCATTGATCCCCTTAGACACTTTTCAGACTCTGTCCGAGAGCACACACTAATTTAGAATCACACTGTAGACAAACGGAGACTAAACAAATCATTTGTACAGGATCCCATAATGGCTGAGCAAATAAGACAACTCATTGTTTCTCTCATGGTTTCAATGTTAAATTTGATTCTAGTTTTCAGAACTCTTGTACAAGCCTGTATTATTTTAATTATTTACTTTTAATAATCTGTGAAGAAATCCTCCTCTGCTTTTTGTGTATCCCTGTCAAGAACTTTTTTCCTGCTCTAACTTCCATGATGGCTATAGTCAACCTGCTGGTCATGTGTAGCATTCTGTGTAATACTGAGAAATTGTTAACTTTTACTTTGTCATTTGGTGATAAAATTCAGTTCCTGGCTAATAATTATACTAAGTTGATGCCAGTGAAGAAGAAATTTGACGAAAATAGAAAATCAACTGAAAAAGAAGGGGAAAAAGGCATTGATTGTAAAGAACTGTGTAGCTGTTAAACAAAAAAGCAGTTTGTTTCATCTGTAATATAGAGAGAGCTTCCAGTAATTTATACAGAAAATCAAAGGCAGACCAGAGGTGTTTAATATAAGTGAGACACTGGAGGAATATATAAAATCAAATATTAAAAGGGTGGGAAAAATAGAAGACACTTTAAGTAGCTATTCAAATTTGCTGATAAAACTGCAGAAATCAAAGATTAAAATTAATGAAAGACTGCTCTTACCATAGGTCTTTGGAGTGTAGCATATTAATCTTCGGACAAAGCACTTAAAATAGTAAAGTTAGAGGAGAACAAAGAGAAACATGAAATACCCTGCTACACCAGATAGTCTGGAAGGAATAGATCACTTTAATTTTATGGAAGTGCATATAAGCAGATGGACTGGTGTTCCTCAGCAGGATTTGTTAATTGAGAGGGCACATCATGTATACTATAAATGTAGCTATTAGAAAGCAAATAAAACCTGTATTAGTGAAGATGCAGTTATACCAGCAAACGAGGTGCTACTGATAAAACTGTGGCTGGAAGATTAAGTATTATAATCTAAGGACACCAGAGTTTGTGGAGAATGATTATTCAGTGGACAACTGGCAGAAGAGAAGTTTATCCCAACAGTTAAGGGATGTTAAGAGGCAGGTGTGAGATGCAACTTACTCTATCCAGATGACTTCATGATATTTTTTTTCCTGTAGGATCAAAGGCATTTTAACAGTTTAGGCTGCAGAACAGGAAAAGGAGGCTATAAGTAAAGTCTAGCCAGCAAGCTGAAGGAGTTTCTTTTTGTCATTGTTTTGATAGTAACAAAGCTCATAGAGAGACTTTGCCAGTGAAACCTTTTTCTATAGTCCCAAAGAAAAATGTTTTGAGTGACTGAAAAAAGCCCAGGAGCTGACTAGAAGAATTAACAGTACCTTGGACTTGAACAAAAGACTGGTGTTGGGAGGTAGAGGTAGAGATCATCAAGATGAAGACCATTAGCAACATAGAGGATTATGATTGGGTTGACAATCTTAACTGACTTTTTGTGTTCGAGACATGGATGCCAAGAAATTCTCAAGATGAATCTTGGCATCACTGTCAAGAGCACATGATAGTACTTCAGTATTGCTGACCCAATCCTAATTCTTTAAAGTACATGGAGTTTTTTATGCTCCAAGTACTACTAGTTACAGAAAAAAAGCTAAATGTTTTACAGGCTTTCAAACCAAAAAAGCGCTTACTAAGCATTGTCAGAAAGGCGGCGTAAACATTCTCTTTTGTTTACACTTACCTTTCATGTCTCTCAGCTGTCCAGATTTTTGCAGAATGTTATTTTTGCCTCGTGTCTTTGATCTGTTCCTCATTCAAGATGGTGTTTTTTGTACAAAGTACTCAGGATTGATTTATTAAAGACATTCATTTAAATTTCAGACTTTGTATCCTTCAGAGGATGCAGTCGAACCTGTTCTAGTAACTTTCTAAGTTTATAGCAGGAAGTCAGGGACACATTATAAGAAAGAGCAGCAGGCATAAACAAATCTTTAATTTTGCTGTTGTCATTTGCTGGTCAGTACTAGCAGATTTGTCTGCTTAGGCCAAGAACCAACCTTAACAAATTAAACAAGGGATGCTGAACATTTGTTAAGGTCAGGTCTTACACCACTATAGCACTTAACTGATTTGCCTTTTTCCGAATATCTGAAAGTAGTCATTACACTTCATGCACTGTATGAACTTAGTGATAAACAGGAGAACTGTAAAACATCATTCCCATTAGGTATAGATTATACATGTGAACTGTGGTTCTGCAAGATGTGGCTGAAAAAGTGTTTGACTTCCTAATTTAGCAAAGACACTAAAGGATAAACCTCACTTTGTCAGTAATGTTTAGAAGCTCACTGAATGAATTCAGAAAGTAAAAAAATGTTCTTATTAATATTTGTATAATAAATTTCATGATATTTGCATATGATATTGTAAAGCAATTTTGTATTGGTAGGCAGTCCGCATTTTAAATATTAGGGGGAGATTTCTCCTTCTCCGATCCATCCTTCTGGTTTGGAGCCTTTGGATCCAAAATATTTGGGAGTGTCGTCTTCAGATGGGAAGATTCTCATTTCTTTGATTCTAATGGTTCCTCCAAGTCGACCAGCACTGAGCATCTCAGAGCCGGAAGATTCTTGTAGCCAAAGTATCGGCGCTAGGCCTTACAGTACACTCCGAAACTTTCCGAAGCATCTCTTCCCTTCAGAGACTCGACATTAGATAGCTCAGGTCCTACTCCCTCCTTGGGTGGGGTGCTGATGGAATGGCAGGGGACTAGGATATGGGAGGATTCAGTTTTGGATCTGTCAGCTTCTGTGTCTCCTAGGCATTTTGCTTTCGAGGTGGTGAGAAAGTCCTCTCTATGCCTAGAGAACACACACTTTTGCCCTCTTAAGATCAGACATCTTTCTATTTTATGTCCTGAGCCTCGATAATCCCTTCCACTGAAACAGCCAACGTGATCAAGCCTCCAGCCAACCCATCAGGGTATTGTCTCTCCCGATACTTCCACAGAGTATCCCACTGAGGAAGTCCCTCAGGAAGAGTCTAAGAGAATGTGCAAAAGGAGGCACTTAGATTCCCCACAGAAATCTCTCACTGAGGTCACTGATTTTGATGAAGGGAGGGGTTCTCCAGTTCATAGCCTGATGACGTTTCCTTTGGAGACATCCTGAAGCTCCTTAAACAAAGAGATAGTTGGTCTCCAGAAAACCCCTCCCAAGAGAAATCAGTGTTTCTGGAGGCTTTTGGGTCTGGCCCATCTACCTCCTTGGTGAATACCTCAGATGATGAGCTTGTAGATCTGGTCTCTTGGCAGGCATGAAAGGAAGTGGATAAAATCAAGCTAATTCCTAAGAGAGGAGATAAAATTCTTGCACCTCCAAAAGACTGTGCACACTGAAGTGAGGGAGTACCTGTTGATGCCATGGTTGTTGCAACAGCCATGAGAAAGTAACTGGCAGAACTGAGTTCCTCTGTCCACACCACTAACAGGGAGTTTAGGGTGCTGTACAGGTTTTGGAAGTGTGTCTGTGCTTCAACTACCTTTGCTCTCAGGTTGCTGAATTTGACACACTTTACAAGACTTCAGAGAGATTTTATCAAGTAGCTTACCAAATCTTTCACTGTTCTTGTCCTCCGAGGAAGGGAATAGAATTTCCTCGCAGCTGGCTACTCTCCAATGTATATTTAATTTGACCATGAGGTTAATCTCTCAGCTGAGGGTTCAGGCATATCCATTATGAGACATGCCTGGATGCATTTATGTGACTTTGCAGAACCATTTAAGTTCTGTTTTCATCAGTGCTCCTTTTGATGGGTCTTTGCTTTTTGTCCCCAAATTGAAAGAGACATACTGCAGGTGCTTACAAGAGGGAAAGACCCTGCCTGCCATGGGTGTACGTTCTTTATACCACTCAAAGACCATGTTTTCTAGAAATGCATGAGGTGGTAGAAATATATGGTTTAAAAAGTCCCAAGCTGCTTTCCAAGAGTCAGTTGGAGAGAGTTGTCCCAGGGGCACAGTGTGAATTTTAATGGAAGATGCCATCCTTGTGGCAGAGGTGGTCTCCACAATTGGGGATCTAGAGATTTTTTCTCAGATAGGCCCCATCAGCACTACTAAATGGAGGCCTGTCAGTCTCTGGAGGCAGTCTGGTTCGTCTGTCTTTGCACCAGGGAGCCTGTCTAGTTATCACAAAAGATTTATTGGTGGGCAGGATTATATCCAGAGGTTATATCATGCCATTTTTCCATCACCCTCCAACTGTTTGAAATAAAATCCCTAATGTTCCACCCAGCCAGAGGGAAGCAGCTTCTGTGTAATTAAAAAAGCTGTTAGAAAAACAGAATCATGCTTGAGGTCCCCCCAGACCAGAGGAGATCCAGAACCTATTCAGGATTCTTCTTGGTGACAAAAAAGACAGGGGATTTGAGACCAGTTCTGGATCTGAGCAAATTAAACCAGTTTGTTCAGTATACAAAGTTCAAGATAATCACAGTACAGTCAATTCTGCCTTTTCTGCAGAAGGATGACTGGATGTGCTCTGTAGATCTTCAAGATACATACTGTCACATCAAAGTGAACAGATACTCTAGGAGATTCCTATGCTTCCAGCTGGGGGCCAGTCATTATCAGATCTGAGCACTGCCCTTTGGTCTTACCACAGCCCCCAGGGTGTTCACCAAATGTATGGCAGTCATAGCAGCTCACCTGAGACTGCTCAGATTCCAAATATTTCCTTCTCTAGACGACTGGCTCCCAACTGCTTCAACAAGACATCAACTGATTCAAGCAAGGGACTGTTTATTCCAACTGTGCTTCCATCTGGGAGTAACAGTCAACTACAGCAAATCTCAGCTCACACCAACACAGAGTGTGGAGTTCATTAGGGCTCATTTCAATACAGTCGCTCAGATTGCGTCTCTCCCTCCTTCTCGAATAGACACTGTACAATCCCAGGTCAAGAAAGTGTTTCAAAATTCATCTCTTCCAGCTTGATGGATACTTGGGTTCCATGGCAGCAGGAGTCTCCATATGAGAATCCTGCAATGGACTCTGTCAACACAGTGGTCCATTCTTCAACATCCGTTATCCATGCCAGTCAAAATAATTTAAGTGTGAAAGAATTACCTTCTATGGTTGAGTCATTCCAATCCCCACCACAGGGGCCATCCTTTTGTTCTTCCCCTTCCCAAGGCCACTGTGACCATGGATGCTTCTCAGCTCAGGTGAGTTGGAGGGCACATCTTGCGAAGGACAGTCCTAAGTTGCACGGTCCCTAGAAGAGGCGAAGATGCATGTCAACATCCTAGAGATGACAGCTGTCCTCCTAGCATTGCAGACCTTTCAGGACACTCTTCTATGTGGTACAATTGTGATTCAGATGGACAATACATCAATAGTGTGGTACATCAGCAAACAAAGGGATACCAGACCTGTGAGAGTTTGGTAGTGGCAATCTCTTCCCATCTCTAATAGCAATGCACATCTGGGGAAATCCAGCATGATTGCAGACAAAGCTAAGCAAGGCCATTCTAATGACTCACTAGTGGTCTGTCAATGTCAACATGGTGGAGAGATTTTTTGTGTCAGTTGGGCCAGCTGTGATGTGATGTTTTCTCTAGTCCCCTCAACAACAAATGCAGCAGGTTCTTTGCCCTGAACTTCCCACCAGTGGAGTCATCGAGCGATACTCTAGTTCACGCTTGCCCCTCCCAAGTCATCTTTATTCTTACCCTTCTTTACCCCTCATTCCCAAGTTTCTAAAGAAAGCATCTCAGCTGAAGAGCACAGTTAGCCTCATTGCCCCTTACTGACCATGTCAGATATGGTTTCCTTACTCTGGCCTCATCTTCTATATCCACCCTGAAATCTGGATCCAACTCCAGACCTTCTGTCTCACTTGACAGGTATGCTTTACCTGGACATATCAGGCCTCAAATTGACTGCATGATTTCCCCAGTTCCACTGATTGCTAGACAACCCAGGCAGTCCTCCCAATTCCATCACATTTTATCTTCCCATAAGGCTTCTACTAGAAAGATTTACAAGAGTAAATGGAAAAGATTTGTTTTATGGGCCCTAAACAAAAACTTAGACCCCTTATTAGCACTGATTCCAAATGTTCTTGACTTTTGTATCTACCATTTTCAGTGAAGGGGCAAGTTTCTCAACTATTAAAGTTCAGTTGGCAGCCATTTCCAACATTCGTCTGGGAGAAAGTAACTCTACCTTACCTTCCTGTAAACTTTGCAAAACTTACCTAGAGAGACCTTTTCTACTTAGACCCCCCCTCCCCATTAAAAGATCCTACTCCTGCTTGGAACTTAAATATTCTTCAGGCCTTGACTCAACCACCCTTTGAACCTTCAGCTAAGGCTGACCTTAAATTTTGGTCTTGGAAGACCATATTTCTAGTGGCTGTTACCTCAGCTAGAAAACTATCTGAACTCTAGTCTTCAAAATTCTCTTAGTTTTTCACAAGGATAGCGTGAATTATGAACGAATCCATCCTGTCTACTAAGGTAGCTTCTGATTCAAATATTGATCAGGTCATTAATTTCCCAGTTTTCTTTTCAAACTTCTTAAACAGAGATGAATATATGTTACATTTATTGGATATGCATAAAAAACTTTGCTTCTACCTTCACAGAACCAAAGACTTAAGAAACTCTGTGGAATTGTCTGTGTCCTTTTCCGCTACCAAATTAGACAAACTGGTATCGAAAGTAACTTTGGCTAAATGCTTAACTGATTGTATTACCTTTGTCAATGGAAAAAAATGGATTCACCTTTACCAAAATCTGTGGTGCCTTCTTCAGCCTTTTGGTCTAGAGCATCCTTGGATGATATTTGTGCAGCCACAACATGGGCTAATCGTCATACCTTTATTGCTCATTACAAACTGGATCTGGTCTGTAGGGGAAGGGCAGCCTTAGACTTGTCTGTGCTCCTGAATATCCTTGTTTAGAGTCTTCCTGGGGGTTGTGGGTAGCTGAGGACTCTGTCCCATCTGTTGAGGAATGAATGAAAATAACAACATCAAATTAAAAAGCTATGTTCTCACCATAACATTCCATTTGTATTGCCCATTTTCATTCTTCCTCAACTACCCACCTGCCTACTCCCTCCTTTAATTTCTTCTGGAGAGATCAAACAGCATTATAGGAACTTCTCTTCCTTGTTTGAGCTCCAGCTTCCATTCTTATGTTCTGCCACTATTTTGTTATATCTAGGGGCAGCAGACTCAATCTGAGGTATGTCAGGCTGGTGGAGCATTATGGATAAAGGGAGGAACTAGAGGGTTCTAATATCCTGTGCTTTGGAAGAAGCTGCTGAGTTGTATCTGAATTCGGATCCAAACCCATCAGTTGAGGAAGAATGAAAGTGGGTAACACAGATGGAACATTATAAGGAGTACATAACTTTTTTTTTCCTTTTGATAAGTTATTAAAGGTGTGTTTTTACATTGACAAGTACTTTTAGCTGAAACAAGAAGTAAACAGGTTCAGGCAATTAATCATGAGATGTCTGACCAATGTGTGCATGTATGTTTTTGATCACCTTTACTAAATTAGCACTTAAGACATATGCAAACAACATTAGCAGAAAACAAACCATTTTAACATATTACATTTAAATGCTATATACAGTGCACATATTTTATGTGCTACAATCAGTCCAACATTACAGAAAATTGCTGAATTCCTGCCTTTCTACAATTTCCATTTACTTTTATGTACTTTGCTCCTTCCCTTTTCTAAAGATCCCTCTTCCAATTCTTTTATCTCTTATAGTATTCAGTACCTCAAGTATAGTTGGTGAAGACTTTTTTTCTAGTAAATGTATTTTGGCAGCCAACAGAATTAAACGTAATAAGGCCTTGCTCTGTCTAGGCAGTTCAGATCCTGTATCCCCAGCTCAAAAGAATAAAGAATAATTCCTTATTTACAGCTGTTTGCTCTGCCAGTATTTCTGATAGAGTACTCTGTAGGGAATGTTTAAAATCTGCCAATTCATTACACTCCCAGAACATATGATGTTAAGTTGCCTGTCTCGCTTTCATTCTTGCTGTTTGGGTTCGGAGCCGATCCTCGGCTCCGACTCGGCCATCTTCTATAGCTCGAGGCTACCCCTTATCCCAGAATGCCCAGCGTCAGCTACCCAGATCTCGTTTGCCGCTTCAGCTGCGAGGTTGCTTTATTACTGGTTCAGGCTTACTATAATCTTTTTGATATTATATATTGTTGTTTTTTCTTGAAAGTTTGTCAAGTAATTGTCTTTTTAGTACATAGATAATATTCCTTTATCCCTTTTTCACATTATTGTGTATTTTAGCATTGTTGGCCGTCGCTCCATAACTCTCAGGCCTTCTGTTCCCTTGAACTCATTTAAATTAGAGAGCCCCCCCCCCCAGGTTAGCCATTTAAATTAGAGGCTTTCCTTCTATTCTTTAAAAACCTCTATTTGTTCCTGTTTTTATAGTATAGTTTTTCATTATTTGTTGTGTGGTTGTTGTTAATATAATGTCTAATCGACTAAGGTGTCTGCCTTCAAAAAGTATGACTCATGCTGTCAGAAAATGTCTCTGACAGATGGGCACACTAGTTGTGTTTATTGTTTGGGCGCTGTTCACCTGCAGGACTCCTGTTCTATATGTCATGCTTTTAGTCCAAGGGTCCTGCAGGAGCGCAAAAACAAATTAATCCTTCAGGGATTATTGAAGCCTCAGGATTCTCCGGCTAAAAGTACTCAGCCAGCAAAATCCCCTAAGTCTGTCAAGCCGTCTGCTCCACCTTCGGAGCAGACTTCTTTATTTGACCAACTAAGTATGTCGGGACCAGCTGGCACCGACAAGACAACTCCTCCGTCGGCTCCATCTGCTATTTCAGAGCCTTCTCAGAGCCATAAGAGACTGAGTTCGCCATCCTTGGAGTCCATCCACTCGGCACCACAGTCACCTTTATTACAGAGTGAACGTAGCCATCATTCTTCACACTCCTCTTGATCCTCTAGATTATCGGATCATGATGTGGAGAGAGTAGTAAGTAGGTTGCTTAAGTCACAGGCACTGGCAAAAATTCTGTCCAGCCCACCTCAACAGGTATCTGCTCCAACTGCCTCTATTTCTATTCCTCCGAATACATTTAGCTTGGAGCCGGAGACCATGTTTCTGCAGATAGTAGAACCGTCGGCTCCGAACATCATTTCTCCTTCAGTTCCTTCTGCTCCGATTACCTCGATTATACCTTCTATCGAGGTATCTGGGTGCCAAGGCTCTCTCGGTTCCGAGGTGGTGAGTGGTATCGGACCCTTGTCCGACCCCGTTCTCTCCCTCGGAGCCTCAGTGCAGGTGAGCTCAGCTCCAACATCGACCTTGGAGCTGTCACCCTCGACTCGGAGAAAGACTCCTGTTTCTTCGGAGCAGGAGCTTTCTCTGCCTAGAGGTCGGGATGCCTTCGAGGTCATGCGAAGTGTGCTGTCCCCCGAGACAGCTCTACTGCCAGCTCCATTGGCTCCTCCCCCCGTGGTGCCACTCCTCCTCCAGACCCCAAGCGTAGGGAACCTATGCCCCAGGACACCCCATTCGGTGATCCCTCTTCTTCCGAAGCCTCACCTGATCACTCAGAGGAGCCTCCCTGGAAGAAGTGCAAGAGGAAGCACATAGACTCCCCTGAGTCAGTCACTTCAGATACAGCCATGGATGAATCGGAAGGGTCCCCAAGGTCTCCCTGTGAAGATGTTTCCTTTACGGACATCCTTGAAATGCTTAGGCAGAGGAGGGACTGGACTTCTCTAGCCCCTACAGAGGACGAGTCTGTATACCTTTACGCATTCGGTTCCCTACCTTCCTCCTGCTGGGTATCTCCTCCTTTTGATCCACTCATGTCTGTAGTGGCTCGAAAGGCTTGGTCAGCTCCAGAATTTGTGGAACCTACTCCAAGGATACCAAATAAATTTATAACAGCCCCCCAGGACAAGCAATTCCTCTCCAAAGGTGTGCCCATTGATGCCATGGTGGTAGCAGCCACCAAGAAAGAGTTAGCAGAGACCTCTTCATCAGTTCATCCTCCGAACAAAGAGTCTCAGATGATGGACAGATATGGAAAGCGAATGTTTGCTTCAGCGAACTTTTTAATGAGGTCCCTGAATTATTTATGCCATTTTTCACGTCTTCAAACGGATCTCCTGTAAGAGCTTGGAGATACCCTTCAAGATCCTACAACTGAGGGGAGCACTAGCCAAAGTAGCTTCTCAGCTTGCGACTCTTAATTCCATAGTTAACTCCTCCATGAGGCTAATTTCCTCTGTAGCCGATGGAGCGGGCAGAGCCACAAGGACAGGTGTGGCTCTCAGGAGACATGCTTGGATGCGGCTGTGTCAGTTTGCAAAACCCTTTCGAGCGTTCTTCACCAATACTTCATTTGATGGCTCCTTTCTCTTTGGGCCTCAGGTGAAAGACACATTGACCAGGTGTGAGCAAGAAGGCAAGACTCTCTCTGCCGTGGGAGTCCGTTTTTCCACTCCTTCCAGACCTTATCCCAAGGGTCAGAAGAGTGGAAAGATGTGGTTCCAAACATCCCACGGACCCTTGCCTGACACACGTGGTGATTTTTCACCCAGGGACAGAGGGGGAAGCAACAATAACAGACGCCGTTCTCGTGGCAGAGGGGGACCGCAAAACCAGGGTGACAGAGAAACTTTCTCTGCCAAACCCTTCCAGCATCCCTGAAGGGTTGCCCGACTGCTCACCTCTGGAGGCAGTCGGGGGAAGGCATTCGCTGTACCCAAAAGCCTGGCAAAATATAACAAGAGACAGATGGATACTATCCATCATATCCGGAGGTTACAAAATTCCCTTCCATCAATCCCCCATAGAATCGAAAAAGCCCATCCCAGATGTCCCACCCAATCTAAGGGATCAAGCACTCACAGAAGTTTCAAGACTGCTAGAAAAAAGAGCCATTCAAGAAGTCCCTGCAGACCAACTAGGATCCGGAACTTACTCAAGATTCTTTTTAGTACCAAAAAAGACAGGAGACTGGAGACTGATACTGGATCTCAGCAGATTGAACATATCTGTACAAAAAGAAAAGTTCCGGATGGAGACACTGCAGTCCATTTTCCCTTTTCTGGGTCAGGACATGGATGTGCTCCATAGATCTTCAGGATGCGTACTACCATATCAAGATGGACAGACGCTCCAGGAGATTTCTTCGCTTCTGGGTAGGGGCCAGTCATTACCAGTTCAGAGCTTTGCCTGTTGGTCTCACCTCAGCCACCAGGGTGTTCACCAAGTGTATGGCAGTAGTCCCGGCTCACCTGAGGCGTCAAGGATTCCAGGTGTTTCCCTATTTGGACGACTGGCTCCTGACTGCTACCACCAGGCATCAAATCTTAGAGGCATGGGATTATACAATCACATCATGCACTCAGCGAGGCATTACAGTAAATTTCGAAAAATCTGCCTTGTTGCCTTGTCAGTCTTATCACATACATAGGAGCAGAATTAAACACAAAAGAAATGTTTGCAAAATTACCACAGGAAAGAGTTTCCACTATTCGTCAACAAGTGTTAATTCTAATGCAGAGCAAAAGGGTTAAAGTCAGACATGTCCTCCAAGCTCTAGGCTCCACGGCAGCTGCAATTATTCTTGTCCCATTAGCACGTTTCCACATGAGAATCCTTCAGTGGCTTCTTTTTATGCAGTGTTCTTTCCAGGAATTACCCATGTCTCACATGATCCTGATTACAGAAACATGCAAAAGGTACCTTTCTTGGTGGATGGTCTCCCCACTAGTAATTCAAGGCAGACCTTTCATACAACCCCCTCTGGTAGCCACAGTGACCATGGACGCCTCCCTAATAGGGTGGAGGGGGCATTATCTAGGCAGGACAGTCCAAGGCGCTTGGCAACCTCACGAGTACCATCTGCATATCAATGTCCTACAAATGAGAGTGGTTCTCCTACCATTGTAAGCCCTTCAAGACTCTCTTCCTTCCGGGACCATTGCAATCCAAACGGACAACATGTCAGCGGTGTGGTACATCAACAAACAGGGCGGGACCAGGTCTTACCCCTTGTGTCAAGAAGCACTCAGACTGTGGCAATGGGCGATTTCCTCCCAACGTTTTCTGATAGCAACGAGCATCTCTGGGAAATCCAACGTTATAGCGGACAGGCTCGGCAGAGCTGTCCTCATGCCTCACGAGTGGTCTCTGAATCAGGAAGTTGCAGATCTTATCTTCCGGAAATGGGGACAGCCTTGCTGCGACCTGTTTGCCACTCCTTTCAACAACAAATGCAGCAGCTACTTCTCCCTTCTTCCACTTCCAGGTCATATACCCAGAGATGCTCTAGTCCATGATTGGCCTCAGGGACTCCTTTACGCTTTTCCCCCAATTCCAAGACTCGTACAGAAAGCAAAATCATTGGGTTGTAAAATGATCCTCATTGCCCCATACTGACCTCGACAAATATGGTTCCCGTTCCTACACCTCCACCTTCTGGATCAACCGTGGATCCTGGACCCAATTCCAGATTTTCTGATTCACCAGTCAGGCGGGTTGCACCAATCCTTTCAAACTATCAGGCTCACAGCTTGGTTGCTCCACTTCCAACCTTAGCCAGGCTTTCCAGTATCTCCCCAGCGGTCCTTGATATTATTGTTTCCTCACATAAGTCTACTATGAGGAAAATGTATGCTAGTAAATGGAAACTGTTTTCTTACTGGGCAGAATCTAGAAATTTGGATCCTTTCCCAGCCCCAATCCATGAAATTCTTGAATTTCTAATGCAGCTTTTTCAGTCTGGTGTGGCTTCCGCTACCATTGGAGTACAACTAGCTGCCATTTTTAATTTTCATATCTGTATGCTTAATTCTAGCATAATGTCTCATAAGCTCTGCAAAGCCTTACAAAAGGAACATCTCTTCTCAGATCCACAGTTAGAGATCCTCCCCCTCCTTGGGATCTCAGTTTAGTTTTAGCCTCCTTAATTTTGCCTCCCTTCCCTTTGAACTGGCAACATCATGCTCTTTAAAATTTCTTTCTTGGAAGACATTTTTTCTGGTTGCTATCACTTCAGCTAAACATGTCTCAGAACTTCAAGCACTATGCGTTCGTCCTCCTTACCTGGTGTTTCACAAGGACAGAGTTTCTCTGAATCCATCCTTTATTCCTAAAGTCTGCTCAGAGAACAATTTAAATCTATCCATAGCTCTCCCAGTTGTTCATCGTGTTACCCTGCTGCAGTCATCACACTTGGGTTATCCTGTCGTCAGGAGGTCTCGCAGTCGGCCGGAATTCCAAAGTCTTGGTCAGGCGTCGGTTGCTGTCGCTTCTTCCCTGACATCAGTGCGCCAGGGGTATATATAATGCATCCTACGCCATTTTCTTCAGTCTTTCTTGCCGCACTGTGCCCGAAGCAGAAGCAGTTCGCAAGTGCCGGTCGGCCGATTCCTGAGATTTTTGAAGTCGAATTTCGGATCCGAAGTCTTCAATAAAGCTAAGTACCCCGTTGGGGAAACTTTTTTTGCCTCAGACCGATGTCAGAAAAAGTTAACAATTGTATTTCTTGTGGGAAGCAAATACCTCATAAGGATTTTCATTCTTACTGCATACCATGCCTAGGCCCAGACCACGACGTCACTAGTTGTCGTTTTTGTGCTAGGTTTAATAAGCGTACTATAAAAAGATGCCTTGATTTCGCACAACACTACTTTGGTAGAAAATTTAACTACACTATGCCGTCGAAGCAACTGACTACCAGCATGCACAAAAAACGCAAGGATAAGGACAGGCAGCCTAGACCCAAGCCAGACTCCGAGGCCTCGGCTGGTCCGGTCTCCGGTTCACCTGTTTTCAGTGAGGCTCCGACGCAGCCCCTGACTACCGCATATCTGGAACCCGAGACCGCTTCGGAACTTTTGGCGGAAAGTACTGGGCCGACGCAGCCATTTTGTTTAGCCTCTACCGACGACACTGCTGAAAAAGATGTCGGTTCTGCAGAAGCACCTTCGGTTTCTGAAGGCATCTTCAGACCGACTACGCTCACCATAAAAACGTATCCTAAGACAAAGACTCCTATTAAACTTAAAAAGACTGCACTTCAGTCCCCTGTTCAAGGCCCCATGCCTAAGAAACAGATGCTCAAAATGGCTGAAGATTTGATCTCTTTAATCAGGGGTTCCCAACCCCCTCCCGACAAAAGGCCTAGACAAGAGGAAGAGTATGCATCCTCTGAACAAGTGTCTATTTCCTCAGGCTCCTCAGAGGACCAAGATTACTCCTTCTCTTCTTATGAAGATTCTGATGCTGAGGATTCTATTCCCTCAGCTTCTTCTCTTGAAGACTACTCCTTTGGGGAAACTTTACACACTATGAGGGAACATTTTCACTGGGAAGGTCAGGACTACTCTGACTCAAAGAAAAGGCTCAGAGAGTTTATTTTACTCCCCCAGCACAGACCACTTGCCATCCCCCCAGTTTTAGACATTGTGGATGATGTTTACTTAGAATCCAGTTTGAACCCAGATTCTCTGCCTCCTGCTCCGGCCAAACCTGACAGATACTATAGAGTGCCTGATTCTCACAAATTTCTTTACAAAAGTCCTGTTGCTGATCCAGAGACTATGTCCCAGGGTCCCAAAGGGGCTAAGGCTTTTATGGCAAAAAATCCTGTACCCTCTGAAAGGGACTCCAGAGCACTAGACAGGTGGGGGAAAAAGGTTTACATTTCAGCCACTCTAGCTATGAGGCCACTAAATTGCCAGTTTCACATGCTAAAATATCAGCAATTTCTAATGTCTCAGTTAAAACAAAAAATGAGCACACTCCCTCAACAGTCTGAATTGAAAGAAATGCAGGATCTGTTGCATGCAACTGAACAGGTGGGCAAACATACTTTACAATGTGGGTTTGATTCTTTGGAGGCTTCCTGCAGAGCAGCTGTCACTGGGTCTGTTATAGGTAGGCATGCTTGGTTAAAGGAACAAACTCTGCCTGATCATGTTAAAGCAAAGCTTCTAGATGCTCCCTTACAGCAGGATGTTCTTTTTGGAGTTAAAGCAGAAGAAGTCTTAAAGAAAATGGAGGATAATGCAAAATCTATGCAGACAGTCAAAGATTTCCTACAGGTACAGCCCCGTCGCTTCAGCAGAAATTGGCCAACAAAAAATTGGTCCTTTCCAGCTACTGACAGGCCACAGAGGGGTAAATACAGACGTCGTAAGAGGCAGAGGACAACCACAAGCCCAGTACAAACCTCGACAATGGGGCACTGCAGCACAGAAGGGAGGAGAAGACAGGTCCCAAACTACCAGAAGGCAAACTCAATGACTTGCACCTCATCTGGCCAAGAAACACTCTCTTGGCAGCCCCCTTGGGAGGAAAACTCACACTTTTTTCAGACAACTGGCACATTGTCACAAAGGAGAAATGGGTCCTAGACATAATTTCACGAGGATACAGATTCCATTTTCATACCTTGCCAATGAAAAGAGGAATGCCAAACCTGCCACAAAATCAATGGGCAGAGGCACAAAGACAAATTACAGCTCTCATGGACATGAGAGCCATTCAGCTGGTACCTACTCGAGAGCAAGGCCAGGGATTTTACTCAAGACTCTTTCTAGTTCCCAGAAAGGACAATGCCTGGAGACCAATTCTGGACCTTTCAATTCTAAACACCTTCTTACAAGTACCCAAATTCAAGATGCTAACACTACAGCAGCTTCTTCCCATGTTGGGCAAGAAAGCATGGCTTGTAACGTTGGACCTCAAGGAGGCATACCTGCATGTCCCTATCAGACAAAGTTGCAGAAGATACCTCCATTTCATTGCAGGTTCAAGCCATTACCAATTCTCTGCACTGCCCTTTGGCTTATCTACTGCGCCCAGGGTCTTCACAAAATACCTGGCACCAGTAATTGCATACTGCAGACAAAGAGGAATTCAAATATACCCATACCTGGACGACTGCCTCATCCAAGCAGAAAGCAAGGACATCCTCTTACAACATCTGGCTTTTGTAAAACATCTTCTAAGTTGCCTGGGGTACACAGAAAACAAAAAGAAATCAAAACTAGTACCCTCACAAAATATGACATTCCTGGGTGCCAGCTTGAGTACAACGGCCCAGAAGGCTCATCTGACGCCAGACAAACAACTACAACTGACTCAATATTTCAAAACAATGGCAACAAAGACCCAACTATCTGCAAGAAAAATTCTGCTGGTCTTGGGCTTCATGGCATCTTGCATACTACTAATACCATTTGCAAAGCTGCATATGAGGAAATTACAGTGGTACCTAAAAAGCGTATGGTCTCAACACAGCCACAGCTTGGACACAATGATATCTCTCATTCCCTGCCTACAACAGGAGTTTCTGTGGTGGTCACTGGCATGTCACCTCAACAAGGGTCAGCCTTTCACCTTACCCCCAGCCAGGCAAACTATGACAACAGATGCATCGGACTATGCCTGGGGGGCAAACATGGCAGGACAGTGCGTTCAAGGAGTATGGACTGCAGATCAAAGGAATCTGCACATCAATCAAAAAGAGGTGCTAGCTGTACAGAATGCCCTGACAGCCTTCAAGTATCTATTACATCCAGAACAACTTACAATAAGGACGGACAACACCACAGTAATGTGGTACATAAGCAAGGGGGTACACACTCCTACCCTCTATGCAGGCAAGCAATGACCTTGTGGAACACAGCTTTGGCTTTCCAAGTTCAGTTACAAGCTCAATTCCTGCCAGGACAAAAGAACACATTGGCAGACGACCTCAGCAGAAACATCATGGATCTCCACGAGTGGAAACTGGATCCACAATTATTTGCAATGATAACTCAAAAATGGGGCCTTCCAGACATAGACCTGTTTGCCAGTCCTCAAAACTATCAACTAACAAAATTTTGTACAAGGACACTTCACCATCAAGCTTGGAAAGTGGACGCACTCTCGTTCATTTGGAAAAACCTGACAGTATATGCCTTCCCTCCATTGCCTCTCCTCACAAAGGTGCTTCTGAAAGTCAGAAAGGAGAGACAACAACTGATACTCATAGCCCCAGACTGGCCACGCCAGCACTGATACCCACTATTGAGGAATATGGCCTGGGGCCAACCTTGGATTTTACCACAAATTGCCCATTTGCTCACACAGCAAAACAATCAGATTCTTCACAGCCAGCTAAAGACCTTAAATCTGGCTGCATGGCAAATCACCTAAACATCCAGCCAGCTCCTCTTTCCCAAGCAGTTATGGATATTATTCTGGAAGCTAGGAGGCCCAGCACCAGGAAGGCCTATTCAGACAAATGGAAAAGGTTTTGTGCTTGGAACCAAGTTAAAGGCCAAACACACTTCAGCCTCACCTGCCTCAGATTCTACAGTATTTAACTGAGATGTTGCACAAAGGACTTTTTTTCTTCCATTAAAATCCATGCATCAGCTATTTCAGCCCACTACAACACGGAACCACCCTTATTTTCGCATGCACTTCTAAGGCAGTTCCTCAGAGGGGCAAAGAACATTAGGCCCCCCAGGAGAGCACCTACACCAACATGGGACCTAAATTTTGTTCTGGAGAAACTTGCGCTACCTCCCTTTGAACAAGCTTTCTCTGCAGATCTGCAGTTCCTATCATGGAAAGACTGCGCTGCTGCTAGCAATAACTTCAGCTAGAAGAGTCTCAGAGCTGCAGGCACTAATGGCAGTGGAACCTTTCCTCATTTTCCATCAAGACAGAGTTTCTCTATGAACTAATCCTTCCTTCATGCCTAAGGTGGTTTCCAGTGTGTCTTTAAATCAAACCATTCACTTACCCACCTACTTCCCAAACCCACAGAACAAAGGAGAAAGACTCCTGCATTCCTTGGACATTCACAGGCAACTTCGTTACTACTTGGATAAAACTAAGGCTTTCAGAAAATCTGACCAGCTCTTTGTATCCTATGCTACAGCTTCACAAGGGAAGGCTATATCAAAACAAACCATTTCCAAATGGATAGGACATTGCATTCGTTTTTGCTATACCCATCATGGAAAACCAGTTCCTGCTACCATTAGGCCCCACTCTACCAGGGCAACAGCTACATCTACAGCCTTCCTCAGGGGGGTACCAACCAAGGAGATTTTGGAAGCTGCAACTTGGAGTTCAGTACACACCTTTACCAAACACTATCACTTACCACTTTACTCTAAGACTAGGGCTGGCTTCACCACTGCAGTTCTGCAGGGCCTTCTAGCCTCCTCTAACCCTCTATAACTCCTCCACCCATCCATAGCTTTGGGATTCTACCCAAGTGTGATGACTGCAGCAGGGTAACACGATGAACATAGTACAGTTTTGTACCTACCATAAATGTAGATGTTCGAGTGTACACCCTGCTGCAGTCCAGGTTACCCTCCCTCCATCCCCTCTGATCTAACTGGCTAAATCTCTACAATACCTTCCTGATGTATTTGCTTATAGCTAGAGGGATTTTGTGTTTGTGCAAAAATTACTTAATTTGGAACTAATTACTGACCACCTTTTTGGGGGCACCTGACATCTGGGGCAAGAAAAACTGAAGAAGATGGCGTTGGATGCATTATATATACCCCTGGCACACTGACGTCAGGAAAAAAGCGACAGCAACCGACACCGGACCAAGACTTTGGAATTCCGGCCGACTGCGGGACTGCCTGACGACAGGATAACCCAAGTGTGATGACTGCAGCAGGGTGTACACTCGAACATCTACATTTATGGTAGGTACAAAACTGTACTTTTTCTTTCCTAATCACAGCAACAAGACAGAATACAAGCTCCACCAACTGGATGTACACAGACAATTGCGTTTTTACCTCCATAGAACTAAGGAACTAAGAAAGTCAAACCAATTATTTCTTTCTTATGCTTTCAACAAACAACGCCTTCCAGTTTCCAAAGTGACCTTATCCAGATGGTTATCTGATACTATTGCCTTTATTTATCAGTTACGAAATAAAGAGCTACCAGCTAAACCAAAAGGTCATTCTACTAGAGCATTAGCCACCTCCATAGCGTTTCAGTCTAGGTTGCCCATAGACTCAATCTGTGCAGCTGCCACTTGGGCAAACCCCCACACTTTTATCTCTCATTACAAGGTAGATATGGTCTTAGATATGGTCTCCTGGAGCAGAGCTTCCTTTGGTTCTACTGTTCTGAAGAGTTTGTTCCAATGAGCCGCCCGGGATTTTAGGTGCTAGGGACTCTGTCCCAAACAGCAAGATCGAAGGCGAGATAGACAACTTAACATAAAGAAGTTGTATACCTACCATTAACATTCCATGTTAGTTGTCTTCATCTCGCCTTCCTTCTTGCTTCCCTCCCTCCATCCCACTTCCTAGAGGATTGTGAGGAGTTCCCTTTTGTTTTTCACTGGCTGAGCATCTTTTATTACTTCACATGCCAGGTAAATCTATAACTCTTTCCTTGTTTAGGTGTACTGGACAACCAGTTTTATTAACTGGTTTCTCTACTAATGTCTAGTGTGCACTATCATAAATGAGATCTGGGTAGCTGATGCTGGGCATTCTGGGATAAGGGGTAGCCTCGAGCCAGTAAATAGCTCTCTAGCTATAGAAGATGGCCGAGTCAGAACCGAGGATCGGCTCCGAACCCAAATAGCAAGAAGGAAGGCGAGATGAAGACAACTAACATGGAACGTTATGGTAGTTACATAACTTCTTTTTTCCAGTTACCTCTTTCTTCTGCATGACACCTCCAGTATTTGCTATCTACCTGAGGAAACATTAAGTCTGCTTGGGGTATAAAAATTCTTATGTAAACACTTCCAAGCAAAGATCCTAAATCTTCTGGACATGGTTGCATATTTGGCAGTCATACATATGTCTTCCAAGTATTTTCTTGTAAATTGATTTTCCATTTTCTCTCCCCAACTTTTTCTAACCTTCTGTGGTTCATAGTGATAACACAGTATTGTATATGCACTACTGTTATCTCTTTTTAACAGCTTCTGACCAGTGTTTTGTGAGTGAAATCCACAAGGGCTCTTTCTTGCATTTACAGAGTTACTTTTTCCCCATTAGTAAATGCTTTTACGTGGAGAGGATGAGTTTGCAGGTTTTAAGCATTTAATCTGGAAATGTCAGAAGAATGTGTTCTGAGTCAAATATACAAAGAAATAAATAAAACTTTTGAAGGGGGTTTGGCAAGCAGCTTACTGATACTAAGTGAAGTTTGAAACCATGGGAACTGAATAGCTGTGTAAATAATTCCTGCCCAGCAGCCTTAGTACTTTAATGGATTAATTATAAAAGTACACAGTTTATGTATGTAAAGGTAGCTGGTGTGTTTTTTCCATCAGGCTAATAGTTAACGTTTACTGAAATCGTATATATTGCTTTCTCATCAGGGAAGGGAATAAAGATACAATAAGGACCAACATGTGTAATTGGGAATACAAGCCCTAATGTGGTTCAGTATGGTTAACTCTAACTTTAGAATAGGTAATTCCTGTAGATACATTTGTCAATTTTGGGCACCTGATCTTGTGTGGAGGATAAGTATGTATTTTTGTGTATTTGTTGTGAGGTAACAGGAGTTTTTTAATCTGTTAAGTGTGTTTTTTTTATTTCTTTGTTTCATTGAGGCAAAAAAGACCAGGAAGATGTGCCATGGTTTCACATAGAGATGAGCAACCATATACAAGATCAGCTTGCCAAACAGTGTGTGCTTGTAAAGTGCAAAGTAGAAAGCAAAGTGCAAAGTAGAAACGTATATATTCAAAAGAAGTGTTGTGCAAAATGTATGGAAGTAATAGGTTTTTATTAGAGTACCTGTTGTGTTAATACTAACATGGAATATAGATGGTTTTGCAGATGTAGACAAACAGCAGATAGTTTTTAATTATATTAAAAATTGTAGTGTACAAATAGTGATATTACATGAGATTCATTTGGAGAGAAATCATCGTGTGAATTTGACAAAGGATTTCAGGGTAGGCATCTAGCAACTATCTGGGTCAAAGGAAAGGAGAGTAATACTGATTATGAGAGCGGCTCCATTAGTGATAGAAGAGGAAAAAATTGTCAGACCTGTGGTTTACGGACAAATACAAATCTGTCAGTCTGCAGATTATTACAAGTTTAGCTAATAACTAGAGGTCAGAATCAAACCTTGTTCCTTTTATATGTGAGGTAGAATCTTTGGGCATTATACCAACTCACCCTCCATTAGAAAGAGGTTATTGGCAGGGAAGGAGAATGACACTAACATCCGTCTGTATGCCATCTGAAACTGTTATGCAGCTTGGGAGAACTTACGAAAAATAAGCCTTCATTATTCATGGATTGGAACCGGAACTTGATTTGCAATAGTGAGGATGTATCAGGGATCTAAAAGGGAAAATGTAAGAAGAGATTGTAGCTTTCTTTAGAAGTATATGAAGAAGTTTGACATGTTGTTATTGTTATGTCTTTCGGCTTATCCCAGTTAGGGGTCGCCAGTGCGGAACTCTGGTCCGCTAATGTTTGGTAGTGGATTTGTACGTGCCAAGTTACAGCCCTGACGCACAACCTTCAACGAAGGCATGCCCATTCATGCATGCCTCCACACAGAAGACGCTCTAACTGAGAATCGAACACGACAACGTCTTGCTGTGAGGCGACAACGCTCCCGCAGCACCACTACCACGGGTGTATGAGGAAATTTCTGTCACAGTTCCATTTATTAAATTCACATATTACATGTCAAAATGAGGAAATTTGACATGTAATATGTGAATTTAATAAATGGAACTGTGACAGAAATATACATATTATTCGCGTTTATATCACGTTATCGAAAGATGAAAATAGTGAACACTATTTCATCGAACCTAAAATATCTAAACCACATAATATCAAACATTCAGAACAGCGAATTTTTTCCTTGGGAAAAAAATTTGCTATTCTGAAACACATACACGCAAGACAAGCACACCTAAAAAAACATCAGTACACACACATACACTTATAATCCTACAACTAATCCTACACTGAACTATACATACACTACTATCTATCCACTTACCTTAAACCAAACCCTAACCCTAAGGTCCATCACTATCGCACACACACCTAACCTGCACCCTAACCCTAACTCACTTAACTCACCTCTAAACCTAATTCACCTAACTCGCGCCCTAATCCTAACTCACGTAACCCGCGCCCTAATCCTAACAACCACACAATCGCACACTTACCTGAACCCGATCCGTAAGTCACCACCACAGCGCTGAAAATAACGAATCCACAGAACCGGCCAACCAAATTCTTTCCCTAGGAAAGAATTCGGTGTTCTGCAGTGTAGCTATTTTCAGCGTTTGTCCAAAACGGGTCGATATTAGAACGTTCGAAGTTTTAAAACTTTGATGTTGTGATATAGACCCTATTATTCCACAAGTTACAATAACTGGTTTAGCACAGATAAATGAAATTCCTACAGAATATCACTTCTAATTGAATTGTTTATGACCCATCCAGTAATCATATTGGATCATACCGCATTAAAAACTAAGATAAGGAATCGTGATGGTAATACAAAGATTGGATGCTGGCCCTTTCCTGCTTACCTTAAATGGAAGAATTTAAGGAGCACATGCAGGTATAATTTGAGAGTCTAGAGGAAATATAAATGACTTCAACAGGGGTAACTAGTAAGTGGGATAAAATAATGTTTAATGACATGGTTGAAATGAGAGAGAGATGGGAAAGAAGTAATAGGAATTATTTAAATGGGTTGACAAAGGTTAAAGCATTACAGAGGAGGGAAAATCTCACAGAAGAACAAGAACAACTGCGAATTGCTAAAGGGAAAATAAGAATGGACTTCCAACATGGCTGCACATTGAGTAACAGCTTAATTCTAGCTCTCCCAGTGTGAAGACTTCCAAGGTAGCTGCACATTGAGTAACAGCTTAATTTTAGCTCTCCCAGTGTGAAAACAGAAACTCAGCAGAGAAGGCCAGTGGACGTTTGTGTTTCTGGGTAAATTTCAGTAACTGGCTGATAAGTGCACTGCCTGGATAACGGGAAGAAAGAAATACAGAGGACCTGAAAGAAAATCAGCTACAAAAGGTGAGAAAAAAGCACTGACTAAGAAAACTACTGCAGCTGTTCAGCAAAAAGCAGTGCAACCTCCAGACATGACTTTCAGTAATCTAGAGGAAAACATAAGACAACTGCAAACAGACTTTGTTAAAATAAATGAAACACTGATGGAGTATATCAACTCTAACAACAAAAGTCTGGAAAAATGGAAGACGTTTTAAACGTACTCAAATGAGGTGATAAAACTGCAAAAAATCAGAGGTCAAAATGAAGAAAAGGCTGGCTGAATATGAGACTGCTTAAGAAGAGATGTTTCAAAAAATAATAGAATTAGAGGATAGCGCACATAGGGAAAACTTGAGATTTTTAGCTGTACCAGAGAAGCTTGAAGGAACAGACTGTTAATTTTATGAAAGCAGAAATAAGGAACTGGACTGGTATTCCACAGCAAGAGGAGATAATTGAAAGGGGACACTTCATGTGTATGCTCCAAACCTGGCTATGAGAAAGCAACCTAGACCTTTAATAGTAAAGATGCAATCTTACCAGCAGAAGGAGTTGATTCTGACAAAACTGTGGCAGAAGAACAAAGTACTAAACTAAAAGTGGGAGACAGTAGAGTGTTGGACAATAATTATTCATTGCACATCAGGCAAAGGAGTAAATTTATTCTCCTATTCAGGGAATGTCGAGAAGCAGGAGTGAGACTGAAACTGCTGTACCCAGCTGTCTTCAAGATATTTTTCCCTGTAGGGACAAAATCATTTTTTGATGAAGTACATGCTAACGAGACATAAAGTTTGTCCGACAAAAAGTAAGCTGAGAAATAGGAGATTCTGCTTCTGGTTCTTCTGGTAATAAAGACCACAAAGAGAGTATGCCAGTGAAACATTTTTCAGTGTTTCAGTGGAAAATGCTGAAGAGAAAGAAGGGAGCCATGGAAGTTGACAAAAGAATCAAGAGTACATTGGCAATGAAGCAGACACAGGATTTGGGAGATGATGACCAGGAATAAAGTTAGTAACTTGGAAATTGACAAATGTGGGATTACAAAGCAATAATTATATTTGTGAAATATGACAGAACAAGAGAATCTAGAAATATTGGACTTTTTGGACTTGTGGGGGACTCTAAAGCATATTCCCTCCTTCATGTCATTAATGTTGTGAAGGATACTTAGGGGAGAGGAAGAGTGCGCAAGTTAACTAAGTAAAATACATTTTTTCTTAATAGTATTTTTTATGGTTTTTGATTTTCTTTGCATGGTGTAAAGTAAAGTTTTCTCAGTCATTTCAAGTATAATGGGGGTACTACTGTAAACAGGTGCTCCTGTGTTTTTTCTCTTTCTTGCTTGCTTTCTCCTTGTTCAGTTTTAAGAAATGTAGGCACTGCAGTGTAAGAAAGTCTGGTTAAAAGAGCATGACCAAAGAAAAATTAATGTGCTTTTTTCTCATTCTTGCATAGGGAAAGACTGGATTAAGACCCTTAACTTGATATAGTAACACGTTTTAAAAGAATGCAAGTAAATGAAAAAGAATATTGCATATTATAAGGCTCTTCTAGCAAATAAATGTATGCTTAGTAACAATTCTTTATCTGGTCCTCCTGTCCTCACGGAGACAGTCTGATAAAGAGAAATTGGCTGAAAACTGATATAGAGAAATTGGCTAGGAGAGAATGTTCTCTGAAACCATTTAGGTGTTTTGCCACTTGGGAGAGCTATAAAGACAAGACAAAACCAGGCAACACTTTAGCAGAAGCCCAGGCTGCCCCATGCATCTTAGCATAGATAACCTTTCTTTTAGGTTAACTCAACTGTGCGTGTGGCTGTCAGTTATGGGACGTTAGGAGGGAGAGACTTCATTATTTGAAGAGGTACATAGTTTTGTGTGCTTTTATTTTTGTATTGAGGGATTTCAATAAAGTCAAGAGTTTTAGAAGATGTGACATAGGCTCAAATGGATATGACAAGAAACAACTGTATCAACTTTCAACCTACCAGTGTATGCATGTAACACAAAATTTAAAACTAGACATTTAACAAAAAAAAATCTGTTATACATAAAAATGGTTATAATAACTTTCTAATACAATGATGCTTTCTGTAATGCCTTTAAATGTCAGTGGTGTCGCAGATAAATACAAAAAAAAGAAGAGTAGTAAACTGTGTTAAGAAATGGACAGTGCAAATAGCTATGCTACAGGGGAGATGCTTGGAAAGAACTGAGCATGTGAATTTGATAAAGAAAGATTTTCAGGATGGTTATTCAGCAGAACACATGGGACAAAGGAAAAGAGGACTACTTTTATTAATTGCAAGAGGAGGTCCAATACTGCCAGAAGAGGATTAAGAGAAAATAATGGCAGATTTTGTTGTACTAAGGGGCTACTGGCAAGGGAGGAGGATTACATTAGCATGTATTTATATTCCACCTAAAACTACTATAATGGAGCTTAAAAAATTATGGGAGAAATAATCAGCTTTTGACAAAGAATATTACTTATAGGTGTGGACTGGAATTTGGTTTGCAGCAGTTAAGATGCATCTGGGGGACCTAGAATGGAAAATATAACAGAGGAGGGTAGACCTTTGAAGAAATGTATGAAAATATTTGGCATAAAGGATATGAACTCAGTACTAGGAGTTCAGAGTGAATTTACATATTATTCCCCAAGATGCAAAAGCTGGTAATGAAATAAAAATGAGACACAGGCACTTTCCCACCTATCTGTTTAAAAGAGAGAAATTTAAGGAATGAGAGTGGAAATTATTCAGGAGCTATTAGAAAAGATAGAAATTTATTTTGAAATATAACTAGGTAGTGGGATAAATTTAAAGTGGAGTTTAAAAATAGTGTGGAAATAAAAGAGAGACATACAGTATGGTTAAGAAGTAATAGGAATTATTTAGAGGGACTGACAAATGTTAAAAGTATTGCAGAATAGGTGGAATCTGACAAAAAAAGAAGAGGCGCAACTCCAGAATGCTAAACAGAAAATAAGGGATTACCTTGATAATATGCATGAGTTTAGAAAGATTGCTATTAAGCAACTGATTTTTGATAATAACTCTAGAGCACAAAATCATTTAGCATGATGACTCAGGCAGTAGAAAGGACTGTCGCCAAGCTTAGGGAGCCTCTAACAAGGAAAGGTAATGAGATCCTGTAACAGTATTAGAAATATTTTGGAAATTCGATGAAAATCTGTATAAAGCAGAGAAATATAGAAATCAAGAAAATGTACAGATGCAGATATTTATGGAAGAATTAAATATGCCATGGTTAAAGGTAGATAAGGCTCAGTTGCTAATGGTTAGGATAGAAGAAGATGAGATAAAAATGATGATGTGTAATCATTCTACAGGAAAGTCCCCAGGAATAGATGATATTCCTGCCAAAGTTTGGAAGCTAGGAGGGGAAAAACTGATAAAGATGTGGAAGGTTTTGTTTAATAGTATTTTAAGAGGACCTAAACAGGGTAAAGATCCATCAGATCCAGGGTCATACATCCCCATTTCAATACTAAACCATGATTACAAAGTGTTTGTCCTGCAGTGGCTAAAAGAATGGTGAAAGTGATGCCAACATTGATAGATGTGGATCAGTGTGGTTTTGTGGAGAGTAGGCAAATATTTGACATTAACAGATCATTGACCCAGAGGGGAAGCCAAATTTAAGAAAATACCACTGTTGTTGGTGTGTCTTGAAGAGAAAGAATTTGACAGAGTAAGCTGGGACTTTTGAGTAGGGCAATGGAAACATTTGCATTCCACAATAAAGTTGTAAGGTTGATTTGGAAGTTATATGAGGGATCAAAGGCGA
This sequence comes from Protopterus annectens, assembly GCF_019279795.1. NCBI lineage: Eukaryota > Metazoa > Chordata > Ceratodontiformes > Protopteridae > Protopterus > Protopterus annectens. The sequence continues at coordinate 316,446,281 of NC_056737.1, read as the reverse complement.
AAAGTGAAGTGGGTGGGGTCCTCTCTCATAATTTCTGTTTGAACAGAGGAACCAGGCAGGGATGTCCTCTTTCCCTTTAGTTATTTGCAGTATTTAGAACCACTGGCAAAGAAAATAAGGGACTCAGAAATTCAAGGATATATTTGATATGATAATCAAGAAAAGCTGGTTGTATTTGCAGATGATGTTATTCTATACTTGACAAAACCAGAAAAGGACATTACATCATTGTGGAACATTTTGAAAGCGTCCAAATCTTTTTGGGATACAAAATTAATGAAGCTAAAACAAAGGCAATAGCAGTAGATTATGTACCCACACACCAATTGATTCAGCACTATCCATAGTTATGGGGGCATGATAAACTGAAGTATTTAGGAGTATAGATTAAAAATAGTTCTGGTGTGGCAGATAATGATATATGGGAAGGGTCTAAACAAAAGATAATACAAAAACTGAAAAATTGGAAGCTCTGTTATATGGATATAAATAATAAGATACAAACAGCTAAAATGTTTAGTCCCATTGATCTTGTACACAGATCGGCCATATTTTTATCAACCAGGAGAAGTTGTGGGTAACAATTAATTAAGAGCTGAAGGATTTTATCTTGGAGGGGAAGATGGCAAGAGTCAACGAGGATGAGGTGATTCTTCCAATAGAACAAGACAGACTGGGATTACCCAATTGAAGGGGTATTTCAGAGTTACACAGTTAAGGCTCCTATACAAAGCACAATCAGAAACCTTTAATTCAAAGTGGAAAGGGGTGATGATGAAACAGGGGCAAGCTTAAGCAACAAGGAGAGACTAGGAATTTGGATGTAGATCTTTAAGGAGAATAGCAGTTATACAGAATAATATATTCATAAAGTAGCAGAAAATTTTCCAAGAATTAAGCCAACATGGGGTTGGAGAAATGAGATTCTGCAGATAGAGATGACTGCAGTTAGGGATACAGACAATAGGCAAAAGGAGGATGGAATTTTATTGGAGAAAACTGACAAAGGAACCAAGGTTTTTTGAGCAAATAACTAGAGAGCCAAAGGTAATAGAATGGGAAGACTCCAGTAATTTGTTTGGACTGCAGGTTACAGATTGCCTTCCTTATCAAGGATTGATATCAGAGTATAGGCAAAGAGGTACAAACAAGGCGTTCCTAAACGAAAGACCAGAACTGGTGGAATATTTAGTAGAATCTAGAACAGTAGCTGCTGTTAAAGGAATAAATATTAGAGCATATAAAATGTTGCATGATGACTATAAGAATCAATCAGAGGAGGTTAGAAAGGATTGAGAAGAGAGACTGAATACGCAATTCACAAAGAAGCAATGGGGGGCTGTATGTATGTGTCCCAAATATGCAACAAAATCTAGAAGATTTAGGAATTTTGCTTGGAAATGTTTATTAAATCAAAAAGTGCTTCATCAAAGTTTTAGTTTAAGGGTGTGCACACTTATGCAGCCAGCTTATTGTACGTTTATTATATTTTTATCCCCTAACATATTTGTTTGTTTTTCAATTGAATTGTATAGGTTATAGGTCACATTAAAGGGGGGAGTTTTGAAATTATTTATTGTGGTCTTATTTTTTTATATCACAAAAATCTGGCATTTTAACAGGATGTGTACACCTTTTATATCGAGTGTAAATATTTTTATACCACAAGTAGATTCCAGATAATTTTTTCTCAGGTAGGCAACAATTGTTGAAGGTGTGATGGGGGAAGAAAGGGATAATTAGGAACATATTTTCTGGGAGAGTAATGATTTGGCAGACTTTAAAGATTAATTTGCAGACTACTCTGTCAGAGATATTGGATGAACAAACTGGTGTAACTAGGGAAATGATTTTTTTAAGATATGGTACATAATCAGATTTTTCTAGACAGAGAAAGCCCTTGCTGAGTTTAATTGTGTTGGCTGCCAAAAAAGCAATTACTTGAAAATGGAAATCAAAATTTAAACCAACTGTACTAGAAGTCATGAATATAGTACCAGAAATGACTGGAGATCTTTAAAAAAGGGTAGGAACAAATTACATAGGAAAACATGGGAATTGTGGGATTAATGTATATAGGGGTGGAATGAGGTTTAAAAAAGGCAGGACATGAATGAGCTATGTAATGTCTGACAATGATTGGGTAGATTATAAGTGATGTATAAAGTTTGCAACTGGGATTATGTCAAGGTTTGTGATGTAAAATGCTTGCAGCTGGGATTATATCACCATGGTTTATTTTCATTTATGTAAATGTATGATTGCCTAGATCATAAGTGATAAAATTTAATAAAGGTATTTATCATTTAAAAGAAAAGAGTATTTGGATAATATGCACGAGTTTAGAATGGTTGCTGTTTAGTAACTATTTTGATAACATCTTCAGAGTGCACAAACTGTTAGCACAATGACTTGAGCAACAGAAAGTAGAATGAGTTGCAGTCAAATTTAGGAAGCCTATGACAAGAATAATAATTTGTGATCCTAGTTAGCAGTATTAAGAGAGTTGAGAAATATATGAACACCTATATAAGGCAGCGGAATGTATAAACCCAAGAAAAGACACGCATGATAATATTTATGAAAGCTTGCTTATGCGTAGTTGTGGAAGGATGAGGCTCAAAAGTCAATAGATAAGAAGAGATGGTCTAAAATGATAACTCTGTCATTGGGGAAGTCCCCAGAAATTGATTGTATGTCTGTGGAAATTTAGAAGTTAGGATGCAAGAAAATGATAAAAGGCTTGAAAAGTTTTAACAGTATTAACAAGGGGGAGGGGAGCAATAGAATATTGGAAGAAAGCTGTGGGGGCTGTTATTACCGCAAGAGGCCAACAGTTCTTCAGATCTGACTTCATATAGACCTATTTCAGTTGTAAAACCATGATTGTAAAATATTGTCTATACTAGTTAAGAGAATGGTGATGGTGTTACCAAAGTTGATAGCTGTGGATCAGTTTGATTTTTTTTTCAGGTAGGCAAACATTTGATAACATTAATAGAGCACTGATGATCTAGAGGGTAGTGGAGAGTAACATAAATGTCACTGTTGCATGCCTTTGCAGAGAAAGCATTCAACAGAGTTAGCTGGGATTTTATGAGTAGAGTGGTAGTAGCAATTGTGTTTCATGATAAAATAAGATTATTAAAGTGGGTTATGTGAAGGTTTGGTGACAAGAATTAAGTTGGGAGGGTTTCTCTATGACAAGCTGTCTTTCAAAAGAAGAACTAGGCAGGAATGTTTTATTTTCCTTACTGCTGTTTACTCTATATTTAGAGCCATTGTCAAAGAAAATAAGGGATTCACAAATTCAAGGATATAACTGCTATAGTACTCCAGAAAACTTAACTGTATTTGTGGATTATATTTTGTATTTCATGAAGTCAGGGACATTTTTGGTGATGGAAGATATTTTGAGACAGTTCCAAGTCTGTTTGAGATACAAACTAAAAGAAGGTATAAAACAAGGAATATAGCAGTGAAATGTGTACCAGTACTTGAACTAGTTCAGCAGTACCCATAATTATGAGAACATGGTAAAAGGGAATTTAGATATATAGTTTAAAAATGTAAGTAAATAATACAAATTTTTAATAAAAAATATTTTTATTCAGTTGTTCTAAAAAGTAAAAGAATAAGGAAGAAGAGCAAACTGTTCTGAATTCAGGTTGTCTGCATTTCTTTTGCAAAGCTTTCAATGTTGGTTTTGCTGATTCTGGTAATGAGGTACCAGAAGTAGTAGCAGAAATCAGTAAAACCAACCTCAAACATTTTTCTGAAATCAGGTAGTCTGTGTTTCTTTTGCAAAGTTCTCACTTTTTTCCCTTATGTTTTACTTTTCAGAGTGACTAAAAACTATTTTTATTAAAATTATTTTTGTACTTATATTTTTACTTAAAAATAAAAAATGTGGGAAGTCAGCAATGCAACATTCACTGAGAAGCAGTCATTATGCAGTAGACAGTAATTCAGCACCCTACATAGCTCAGTGCATTGAGAAGTGTGACAGAGCCAAAAAGCCAATTTCAATAAAAAATATTCTATTATTAATAATAATAATAATAATAATAATAATAATAATAATAATAATAAAAGGACTCTGGCAGTTAAGGATATGTTGGAAGAAACTGAGCAGAAGATAATATAAAACAGAAAAATGGAAGCTCATGATTGAGTATAGATAGTTTGATACAAGAAGTGAAAATATTTTTAGTCTCCTTAGTGTTGTATGCAGGTCAGCAGTATTTTATCAATCAGAGAAGAGCTTGTGTATGTTAAAGGGATTAAAGAATTTATGTGTGAGGGAAAGAGGGCAAGAGTTAAGTGGTATAAGCTGATTATCAACGTAGAACAAAGTGGTTTAGATTTATCAGATTTGAAGGTGTGCTTTAAGACTGGGGAGTTGAGCCTTATGTACAGTAAGTAGAAAAGGATGATGCTGTATAGTTGAGGAGTTCAGGAGATCAATTAGGATTTTTAATGCAAGTTTATAAGAAAAATAATGAGAGTCATATTTGTAAAATAACATTGTAAGAACTTATTCAGTGCAAAAATGATAAAAGGAAGTTTTGCCAGTAGGTATAACTGATAGTAGGAAGTAGAAAATAGGCAAGAGTGGGCTGGAATTTACTTACAAGGATGTAGCAAAGGAACCAAGATATTGGGAACAAATAACACTGGATGGAAAGATAATATAGTGTGGTGAGGCTAAGTAGTAGTTTGGACTGCTGTTCGGTGATGGAATATAGGCAGAGAGTAATGGGATGGATTGCTAAGTGAACGGCCAGCTCCAGTAGAGTTTTTAGTTGAATCTAGAACAGAAGCTGCTGCTAAAGGGTAATAAGTGAGTGGTGTAAAATATTGCATAATAACTTTTAACAGTCAATCAGAAGAGGTGAGAAAAGACTGGGAAAAGAGAATGGAAAGAGAGCTTACAAAGGAACAATGTGAAGAAATTTGTAATGCTCACAAGTATACAGCACTGTTCAAGTAGTCTTTAGAGGATTTTTCCTCAGATAGATGACAAATGTTGGAGGTGTGATGGGTGAGAGGGGGTAATTATGAACATATTTTTGGGGGAAATGCAATGAGCTGGAAGATTTTGAAAATTCCCTGCAGCATACTTTGACAGAAATGTCGGGGGAGTGAATTGTTTTAACTAAGGAAATTATTATTTTGAACTGGGATACTAGGTCTGAATTGCCTAGATGTAGGAAAAGTTTAATTTTATTGGTTGTTAAAAAAAAGTAGCTACTATAAAGTTGAAATCAAAATCTATACGAACTCTAATTGAAGTATTGATTATAGTAAAGGAGAAAAAAAATCGGAAGTGGGATTTTCAGAAAAGGAGGGATTAGCTTTCATAGCAATAAATAGAATTTGTGGAACAATATATACAGAATAATGTTTAGGAGGAGTAGAAGTTAAAGGATGGCAGGGATTTAGCAATGTATGTAACGGAGTAAAAATTTTTATATACACATGTACTGCATGACAATAGCAGTGGAAATGTTAGCATCATTTGTTTTATCTTCTATTAATGTGTACTTGTGTTATTATTTAAAATGTAATAATTTAATAAAGATGTTTAAAAACAGAAAACAGTTTATTTCTCATCTACTTTCCCACCGTTTCAGCTGCTGTCTACTGGAGTTCTTGATGAATGGAAAACTGCCATTGTGATTCTCTTTCCTAGAATAAGTAATCCTTCTCTTCCAGATAAATATAATTTTTTTCCGATCACCATGCTATGACTTCTATCAAATCTTTGAAAAATTACTGTATAAACAAATCACATACTTTCGTCAACATGGCTGCAACTTGTTTTTTGTCCTTGCTTTCAGTACTTTTACTTTTGTGTTCTGATGCACTAGGGTCTATTTAGAGCAGCCATCTTTGCTCATGTAAATAAAATCTTTGATTCAGTTGCACATACCCTACGTATCAGTCATCTTGGCCACATTGAAATTGCTGCAGTACTCTGAAGTGGTTCACCTTTTACCTATGCAACAATCAGTTCATGGTTAATATGATACCATCAATTTGTCATTACGTTTTGCTTTTCATGTGCCTCATGGATCCAGACTTGGCTTAGTTCTGTTCTCATTAATAATCATGTCTGACATCTAAAAGTACACTGCTTTAAAATGACAGTGTATGAAGATGCTGTTCTGTTCCATAGTTCATCTTGACAGATCCAGTTATGTAGAAAGACTTCTTCAGGAATAGTTTCTCAACATCTGTAATTGGGTTTCTAATAATAAAATACTAATACCTGCAAAACATAAATAGTACTGTTTGGCATGCTGTTGTGTCTCTCTGTTTCAGACATGCTAGGTATTCTCTGCAGAGTCTTCAAAATATAATTACCCCTTACTAAATTTTAACCTTAGTACTGCCAGATGTACAGAAAATATACTTAATCAAGTCAGACTTTCTCGTCGTTTAACCAGTCTTCTCTCTCCTGTAACCAAAATATTCCATTGCAAAAACTATGCTGACTCCAGCATCTTGAATACAGTCCCCTTGATTAGCTTAGGTCATTCCAAAAACACTCGCATACAAATGAATATAGTACTTAGGATTTTTTTTCTAATAATACTCTCCCCTTTAATCTTAGGGCAACTTGTCTGTCCTTCAGTACCATATGAATGCATTTTCTGAATGTTTGCCTCCCCCAACACAAACATTTCTAATAAACTTCAGCATTAGTTGTTCCCTCTTCAACATCATTTCTAACCTAACCCCCTTACGATAACATACTTTCTTCTCCAACTCTACCGAAGGAGCCTTCAACAAATTAGATGTTATTTGGAATTCCCTTCCTCATGAAGTTCATAGTAGTCCAGACTTGTCTTACTGTAGAACTCTGAGCATCCACATCTTCAACTCTCTAATGTAATTGTTTCCACTGTCCTTGGCACCAGTATTCCTTGCTGAGTACTACTGATGTCACTGTAATCGGAATGTATCTTGTACCATAACATCTATGAGAAGTACTAAATGGAACTGTTACTAACCTGTTAAATATTGTGTGGAATATACCTCTTTTGGTGGTACAGAGGGATAAATCCCTAACTATAGATCAGGTGAACCACGTTTGAGAAGTATTTCAGGTGCTTGACAGCACAGGCATGATGAAGGGTGTATATGCCCATCTTGGGTAGAGGAGGAAAACATGCTAAGGGGCAGACACATAATTTTATTTCCCTAGTGAATACTGATGAAAGCGTGGTGCCTTCTGTGGGTGGGTAATTCAGTTCTGCTGATGTCACCCCTTTTATAGAAGTGAGAGAGCGGCGCTGATCATTCTGTGCTGCTCCCATAAACTGTCACTGGGAGAATGCAAAGGGGTTAGGGTGAAAATGAAAACAAATCTGAAACCACTCATGTTGGCAGCCTGTCTGCCTGCCTTATGATCCCCTCAATGACCCATTTGGGGGAACAAATGGGCCAACTGGCAAAGAGGCTGCTGCTGATTGGCAGGCAACAGGAGCAAAGTGAAGTAGAATAATTATAGTGTATAATTTAATTATATTGCCCATTCTAATGTGTTTATATGTTGCCTGATTATATTGACATGTATTTATATGTATTTTGTCTTTGTCCAAGGTTGGTGCTGGAAAAGATCATTTTACCTGACCATCCACTTGGCTAACAGCTGCTTAAGTAACTAAATAAGTAAATGATGTCTCTTCAGTGTGCTGAACATGAATCAGTCAGCCTGTACATGAACTAGTTTCATGGAAGAGTACTGTAAGTGAGTAGGAACAGTACAGCTTAACAATTCCCCAGCCCTTCTGGAATGTCAGCACAGTTTTGAATAATGGGTCTTATGAAATGCTCCAGGGAGCCACTGTCTTCATGGGTAGGTTGAGTCTTGCAAGCAAACAATATACAGAAGTGTACTGATGTCATATCTTTGCATGGTGCATTTTAGAGCAGAAAAAAGGTAACTTTTTAGAGATGCAAAACTTTTTATTACAAGTCAATCTTTGATCACAGCCTCCTATGGCACCCTAAATATGTATTGTAAAAATTAACCCGTCAGTTTACTTAAATCTCCATATATTTTGCTTTTAATTATTTATTTTTACTGAGAGTGTATACAAGGTGGTACATTATGACTAAAGTGGGTCCATATCTGATGAATTAATTGCAATGTTACTGTTTAAGTAGTATTTGCTTTGTTGGTACAGGTGCTGTGCTGGAACATAGCATTCTACTGTACAGCTGACAGCCTGAATTCACAACTAGCCTGAGGGGTGCTGAAAGGAAAGACTGAGTGCAGAAGAGTCTGTTCCAAGGAAGGATTGTATGTGTCAAGCTAGTCTTCAGTTTGTAAAAGAGCAATGGTTGAGGCTGGAGGTGAGGAAACATGCTGACTGCCCTGTGGAAGTGACAAGCATTTCAGAACATGCATACATTATCAGCCTCATTGCTTCATTCAGAGGCAGATTTTCTGACCTGAGAAGGTCTGATAGCAAATGAAAAAGTCCCCTTGATCTCTGTTTATGATTGTAAGCTTGCTGGTCCATATTTGGGACTGTTGCTACACTCATGTAACTAGACAGTGAGGGTTGAAGTGAATTAGATCATATATAGGGTACCTGGACATTAAGACGCACGACTGATGAAAATATGCGTACTTTTTTATTAACAGTAGATGAATAAAAAAAAGAAAAACTTAAAGTGAAAATCCTGGATTAGTTGCAGTATTTTTTCACAGTTGTCATTTTAAACTGGTTGCAATAATGTGAACTGTCAAATACTTTGAAGTACGTACTGAGTTGCTAGACTGTTGATTATATTCAGGATTTTGATGCGTCTGTTTGCAGGTCATCTTTTTGACTCTACCCATCATCATGATGGAATTCAAGGATTTCCCGCAGTAATTCAGCAGATCAGCAAACTAATTAATCATACAAATACGCTTCGAGGGCAGTCCAAACCTGGTAATATATTGTTGAAAATGCATGTTTTCCTTGCAGTTGTCTGTTTTGTTTACTTTATGGCTAGGAGAGCAGGCTATAAAAAAACGAATATCCTCACACAAAGAATTGGTTTTGTATCCAGTAGATTGGCAGTCACAAGTTTTTAACCTTTTTCTTCATGCCATTAAAATGAAAAGTTTGTTAATACTAACACAGACAGTACAACATTATGTTTATGCAACTGTAATGGGTTTAACCCCCCCCCCCCATACACACACACGCACACACACACTTAACTTTACACTAATGCCCTTTGAACAACAGCGGGAGTGAAATATTTGAGTCTTCCATCCATGTTATGCAAGTACAGATTTTTAGCATTTGAAGGTTGATTGCGGATTCTTGATGTATTGTTAGGATGAGTCAGTAAGAAGTTAGCAAAAAAAAAAATGTTTGCAGAGAGGTGAGGCTTGTCGGTTATCATGGAAACTAAACACTACAATTTCAGTGTGACAGAATTATTGTCTTTTTTTAGCAGTTGTATAAAGGTTGACACTTTATGTTAAAAGAGCATATCATGACATTGATGTGATGCTTGAAGAACTAGTCTACACTCAGGTTATATCAGATGAGTTCTATGTTAAACATCCACATTTTGCTGTAATGCTGATTCCTGATGTTTGCATGATCCTTTGGAATTACTTTTTTTTTTGCTTGTAGTTTTGCCCAAAGGCTCTATAGCTGAGCCCTTGGTGACCCTTAAACATTCCCTCAAATCAGTAGATGTTATGTTGTCCTATTTCGCCCTCATTTGTACTGGTATGGTTGTCTCCGACTCGGCCAAATACACTATCTCGAAGTCTTTCACTTGGCTCCTGGCTGAATAGATATCCCATCATACAGTGGTGTAATTCCCCAGATCTTGTTTGCCACTTTGAGTTTGGATGCCCTCTCCTTGGCCGTGGCTAAGTTGGTTTAAAACATTATATTTTTCTTGTCTTTTGCTATAACTATTAGTCTAAGTGTAGTTATTTAGATATTTTTTTCCTCTACTGTAGTGTTACATGTGCAGTTTAATCTCACTACTGTGTTTGTTGCTTGTTGGCCGTTGTTTAGACGCATGGTCGTTTCTCCTTTTTCCCATTAATTTTTTCTGTAGAATATTTTGTTAGTGTGTATATTCCCTTGTCTGTGTGTATTAGCTCATTTTAGTTAGAGAACTTAGTACCTGCTTAACTTAGAGGGTTGTCTATTGTGTCCCTTATTGGAGCTCTACTAGGTCCGTTTAACTTAGAGGGCAGAATTGTTTTTTTCCCTTTCTCCTCAATAGATGTGCTGTGTTTTATTATCGTGCGTTATTAGGATATTTTAATATTGTGTGTTAGTTTTTCTATAGAGGTGCAGTTAGTGCTTACCTTTTTTTCAGTATTAGTAGTTGCGTTCCTTCTTATGATGTCTAAGGAATGCAGAGAGAAGGAACCTAAGCCATCAGACTTTAAAAAGTGCCAGAAATGTTCACAAAAAATGTCAATTACTGATGGGCATAATATTTGTGTTTATTGTTTGGGGCCATTCACCTCCAAGAGACATGTACTTTCTGTCACTCTTTCAGCTCCCGTGTCTTGCAGGAAAGAAAGAACAAGCTAATTCTCAAAGGACTCCTGAAACCTCCCTTTGATGAAGCTTTACAGAGTACCTCTTCTACAAATAAGTTCCATTCCTCTAAATGTGACAAGTCTACAAAAAGACCATCTTCCTCTTCATTCGGAGCCACCTCAAAAACTGGGCAAAACTTCAGAAACATCAAGCTCCTTGGTTCCACAGCCCTCAGCACCGAGAGAGATCATTGAATTGGACAAATCAAAGCCTTTGGCTCCATGGCCTTAGAAGCCGAAAGAGGCTACCTTTTGGAGCTGGTCCACTGAACTAGTAGCTGTCTCCCCTACCTTGAGATCTCACTCACCAACCCCCTCCTCCAGGTCCTCTAGGAGCTTGATGGACGGTGACGTGGACAGGGTGGTGTGCAGACTTTTGAAGTCGCCGGCAATGGCTAAATTGTTTTTGCCTCCCACCCAACCGGTTTCGGAGCCATCCAAGATTATTACATCCACAACTATTCCTCCTCCGAGCCAAGCTGGATCTTTGGAGCCAGAATGTCAGATACCACTTGCTGTAGACTCTTCAGTTCCGAGACCCCTCCAGGAGTTTTCAGAACAGATCCCTGTTCCGACACTGCTGGTGCTGTCCGGGCTGTCTAGGGGCTGAAGTTCTCTGGTCGGCTCTGGGGAGGGGGAGACACTTGGACCAGAGTTTCTTCAGTTCCGAGTTTACCTCTCTGAGTTTCGGCTCGGCTGAGCTCAGCCCCTACATCAGCCTCGGAGCCAGTTTCTGTGGACCTGGGGATTCCTTCTGTTTCCTCGGAGCTAGGGGATCTGCTTTCGAGTTGTTGAGGAGTGTGCTATCCCCATCTGCAGCTCTACACAAGGATACTGGTATTCTCTCCCCCAAGGCACCGGCCTCTGAGTTGGTAACACCCCATTCACAGGACAGCAGAGATTCAGAGCCTCAGGTCACCCCATTGGGCGAACCCCAGTCTTCCGAGACCTCCCCAGAATACCCTTCTGATAAGGCTCTTCAAAAGAAAGCATACAAGAGGAGGCATATAGACTCCCCTGACAAGTCCATCACCTTTGACACTGACCTCGAGGAGTCAGAAGGGTCTCCACTGTCGTCTTCTGAAGATATCTCCTTTGCAGATATCTTAGAAATCCTGAAGCAGAGAGGCGGCTGGCAACCCATCAACCCTTCTGATGAGGAGTCGGTGTACCTGATGGCCTTTGGATCTCAGCCTTCAGCCTCCTGCGTGTCTCCACCTTTTGACAAGCTATTGGAGTTGGTTAGTCGAAAGGTCTGGGAGTCACCAGACACTATGGAACCAGTCCCTCAGAGGCCAAATAAGTTCTTATCAGCTCCATCTGAAAAATATTTTCTCACAAAAGGCATTCCTGTAGATGCTATGTTGGTGGCAACAGCCACCAAGAAGGAACCCTCTGAAACATCCTCATCTGTCCATCCACCTAACAAGGACTCTCGAACGATGGACAGATACGGTAAGCATATTTTTTCGTCAGTAGCTTTTACTCTTATATCGCTGAACTACCTTACACACTTTACAAGACTACATCGATATCTGTGCAGTGACTGAGACCTGGTTCAAGGCTCCAGAGAGCACCCCTGCACTACCAGGCTATAACTCATACCACACTTTTCGGCCATATAACCTGGACTGAAACACCAAAGGCGGAGGTGTGTCCATATTCATTAAGGGTATCCACACCTCCAGGCTATTTGCTTAGCATATTGCATCCGAGGTTATCAAAGTGCAACTAACTCTGGGCAAAACTGCAATCCAAATTGTAGCTTGCTACAGATCCCCCACCATGCCCCAGGATTCCCACTCCTCTTTTCTTGATGTGGTGGAAAATATTAGGGTTCAACCAAACACCCTAATGAGCGACTTCAACTACCCCACCATTAACTGGGAAAACTACTCGTGTACCATCTCCTTAGCTCAGCGCTTTCTGGAATTCATAAACTGCAATGGCCTTGATCAATTTATCCACACCCCCACCAGGGGCAACAATATCCTAGACCTAGTCATTGCCAACATGAGTGACCGATATTCCACACCTGAAGTCAACTCCTTGTTGGTCCGATCTGACCATAAGCTAATCACCCTTGATATCCACATCCCGCCCCCACCCCCCATTAAGGAAACAATGGTAAAAAATTTCTCCAAAGCCAACTTCATGCTTCTTAAGACAAAAGTGGTGAACTTCATGATACCCATGCAGATGGACAATACAGTTACAACTGCTGAATCCTACACAAATGCACTCTACAAGCACTTAACACGAGTGCATGGATTGTGCTATCCCAAACAGAACCAAGACGCTATCCTCAAAAAAAACGAAGCCAATCTGGTGGTCCCCTGCCATAAACAAACTATACAACAGAAGGAAGAAACTGTTGCAAAAGAGAGTAAAATCCCATGAGTTTAGGAGCTCCCTGGTCAGCCTTAGTAAGAAGCTGAGATCCCTTATAAGATCCTCCAAAGCTAGCTGTGAAAACAAAATCACCACTAATTCTAAGGACAACCACAAAGCATTCTATAGCTATGTCAAGAATCTCAATGGCATCACCCAGATCTGCTCTGAGTTACAGCACAACGGCACGAAAATTACAGAACCAACTGATATTGCTAACATCCTGGCAGATAGGTTCAGTGCTAACTTTACCCCCCACCCCCTAAAGGGCCCATATCTATACAGGAAGAATGCAGAGTCTCTGTAATCATAACTATGCAGGTAAAAGCTGCACTCTCTGAAGCCAAAAACACAGCAACCATGGGACTGGACAACATCCCAGGCTGCGTTTTACATGAACTTCAGAAGGAACTGGCTCCCCACTTAAGCACCATGTTCAATAATAACCTCACATCAGGCTTTGTGCCCACTGAATGGCACACAGCAACAGTTATCCCACTCCACAAAGGGGGAGCCACCACTGATCCCGGGAACTGTTGACTTATTAGCCTGACGAGCCTGGTCTGCAAGGCCATGGAACGTATCATCATGGAACTCATAAACAAAGACATTGCTAACCTCCAAACTCTGGATCCCACCCACTTCGGGTTAGTGAAAGGCAGATCATGACTCCTGAACCAGACCGACTTCTTTGAGGCAGTCACCAAAGCCATAGATGAGGGTAAGGTGGCTCACACAGCCTATTTTGACCTCACCAAGGCTTTCGACACCATCCCGGAATTATAGCTAAACTCACTAAACTATGTATAAATCCCTACATCACAAGATGGGTTGCCAACTAGCTCACTGACAGAACCCACACTGTAAAAGTTGCAGACCCCAAATCTGACCTCAAAGCAGTGACAAGTGGAGTACCACAGGGTTCCGTCCTGGGACCTCTCCTGTTTGGTATCTACTTCTCTGAAGTACAGGCTAACACAGAAGGCTTCTGGCTAACGAAGCTCGCAGATGACTGCAAACTAGGAGCCATAGTAAAGTCCCCAAATGATGTGGGCATCCTACAGAAGGGCCTTGCTGAGACAGATGCCTGGTGTCAGAGCCATGGCCTCAAGCTCAATGCCAAAAAGTGCAGTGTCATCCCCTTTGGTAAAAACTCTGTACCCATGAACTACCACATAGGCAGCAATCTACTTAACACCGAATGTGTGCTAAGAGACCTTGGGACCCAGGTGGACATAGTCTCTCCTTTGATAGTCACATTGCCACAGTAGTCAGGAAGTCCTTCTACATGGTACACCTCATCATAAAAGTGTTCTCATCCAGAACAAAAGAGGTCATTGTTCCCCTCTACTCGACACTCAGACCCATTATAGAGTACAACGCCCCTTTTGGAACATACCTCACAAGACATCTGCAGCAGCTGGAAAGGCCAAAGAGGTACCTCACAAAGAGGATTACTGGCCTCAAACAAATGCCCTACACTGACCGTCCCAAAAAATTCCAGCTTTACTTCGTAGCATATCACCTACTCCAAGGTGATCTCTGCCTAACATATAAATCTATGTCAAATCCAGAGCTGTCGGACATGCTACACCTAAAAAAATCCCAATCCCTCTGAGCTACATGCTCTAGGGACCTAAACCTTTTCACCACAATAAACAGGACATGCTGGAGGGACAGATTCCTGTCCCAGAGACTTCCCATACTCTGGAAACAGGCTACCTATATGTGTCAAGCAAAGTTCCTCATTAGCACTCTTCAAGAAAAATCTTGATGAGTGTATGGGAAATAGGAAATACACCCCAGGGATCACTTCTGTGTCTCTGCTTGACAGTGGCACAGGAATATAACTTTCTTGGGTGGCGTAAGCCAGGGAACCTTGTTGGCTAGGCTTACGTAGGCCCTTGGGCCGATAGCCTAGTACCAGCCTATGAACCTATAAGAGATCTCCTGAAGGAGTTAGGAGATACTCTCCAAGGTTCATTAGCTGCAGGAGTCTCAGAAAAGGTGACCTCTCAGCTATCTATCTTAAATTCCAGAGTTAACTCCTCCATGAGACTGATCCTATGCAGCAAATGGAGCGAGCAGGGCAACGGGTTCAGGAGTTTCCCTGAGGAGGCGCTCCTGGATGCGCTTATGTAACTTTGCAGAACCATTCAAGTCTTCCTTTGTCAACTCCCCTTTTGATGGTTCCTCACTCTTTGGACCCAAAGTCAAGGACACACTCACCAGATGCAAGCAGGAAGGAAAAACTCTTTCTGCCATTGGAGTATGTTTTTCCATACCTTCAAGACCTTACACTAAAGGTCAGAAGTGTGGAAAGATGTGGTTCAAAAGATCCCAGGGATTTTTTCAGGACGCACGTGGTGAACCCTTCCTCAGGGGCATAGGGGGAGGCAATAATGGTAGACATCCACGAGGCAGAAGGGGTCCGCAAAACCAGGGTGACCATGATTCCTTTCGCGGCCGGCCCTACCAGTGCTCCTGAAAGGAGGCCAATCTGCTCTACTCTGGAGGCAGTCAGGGGTGGGGGTGGTTAAGTTTGTACCCAAAAGCCTGGTGAGATATCTCAAGAGACAATTGGATACAAAGTATTATATCCAGAGGTTATTCCATTCCTTTTTGCCATCCTGTCCCACAGATCAGAACAATCCCAGATGTTCCACCCAGTCAAAGGGAACAAGCAGCTATAGAAATTCAAAAGTTGCTAGCCAAGAGTCATCCAAAAAGTCCTTGCAGGCCAAATAGGATTCAGAACTTACTCAAAAAGTCCTTGCAGGCCAAATAGGATTCAGAACTTACTCAAGATTCTTTTTAGTGCCAAAAAGAACAGGGGAGTGGAGTCCCATATTGGATATCAGCAAACTAAATGAATCCGTGAAGAAGTCCAAGTTCCGAATGGTGACACTGCAGTTAATTCTTCCCTTTTTAGGGAAAGACAATTGGATGTTCTCAGTAGACCTCCAAGATGCGTACTACCACATAAAAATGGACAGAGCATCAAGGAGTCATTTATGCTTCCGGCTGGGAGCCCGTCATCAGTTTCGAGCTCTGCTCTTTGGTCTCACTACAGCCCCCAGAGTGTTCACCAAATGCATGGCAGTAGTCATGGCTCACTTGAGACATCTAGGATTCCAAGTGTTTTTGTACCTGGATGACTGGCTCCTAACTGCCATCACCAAGCATCTACTTCAACAGACCAGAGACACAACACTACAAACCTGCTGCCAGTTAGGCATAACAGTGAATTTAATAAAATCTGCCTTGTTTGCCCTATCAACATATTACATTCATAGGCGCAGATCTCGACACCGTTTCCGTGATGGCATATCTGCCTCCCGACAGAGTTTCTGTTCTCAGACAGCAGATAGCTGGCCTTCTACCCAGAAAAAAGATGAAAGCAAAAACAATTTTGAAAGTCCTAGGAACCATGACATTAACTATCACCCTAGTTCCTCTAGCCAGGATGCATATGAGAATTTTTCAGTGGCTCCTTTTTGCTCAGTGGTTGTTACAAGAACCTCCCATGTCTCACCAAATCAGAATTAGAGTCATGCAAGAGAGATCTTCTATGGTGGCTTCAGTCCCGCCACGTGACTATCGGACGACCTTTTGTGCCATAACAACCAGTAGCTACAGTGACCACGGATGCTTCCCAGATAGGGTGGGGGGCATTATCTGGGAAGAACAGTCCAAGGCACATGGCAAGAACATGAGGCCCATTTGCACATCCATGTTCTAGAGATGAGAGCAGTGCTTCTAGCATTGCAAGCACTCCAGGACTTTCTTCCACTAGGAACGATTGCAGTCCAGTCAGACAACATGCTGGTAGTCTGGTACATAAACACGGAGGAACCAGATCATACCCCCTTTGTCGAGAAGCGCTGAAAGTATGGCAATGGGCAATCTCTTCCCAACGTTTTTTGGTAGCAACGCATATCCTGGTGAAATCCAAGTGGATAGCGGACAAACTCAACAGGGCAATATTAATACCTCATGAATGGTCTCTAAACTAAAACATAGCAGAAAAGATTTTCCGAAAAAGGGGCCAGCCTTGCTGCGACCTATTTGCCACTCCCATGAGTTGCAAATGCAGCAGCTATTTTGCCCTAATCCCACCTATGCACTTGTTCACCATTGGCCCTTGGGACTACTGTATGCCTTTCCCCTGATACCCAAAGTCATTCAGAAAGCAAAATCCTTGGGAAGCAGGCTGATTCTCATTGCTCCATTTTGGCCGATTCAGATTTGGTTCCTCTTTCTCTGGCCTCACCTACAGGAGAAACCGTGGGTTCTGGACACAGTTTCAGACCTTCTGACCCATATGTCAGGAACACTTCATCTTGCTCTCCAAACCCTCAATTTGACAGCTTGGCTGCTCCACTTCCAAACCTAGTCAGACTTCAAGACTTCACACCAGCAGTAAAATATATTTTGGTATCTTCTGACAAGGCTTCTACCAGGAAGTTATATTCTAGTAAATGGAAGAGGTTCTCCTACTGGGCAAAAACAAGAAACATTGATCCCTTGTCTGCCCCAATTAGTTCAATTTTAGAATTTCTTGCAGATCTTTTTCAGCAAGGTTCCGCAGTAGCTACAGAGTTCAACTAGCTGCAATTTCTAATTTTCACATTGGTGAATACACTCTTAACCTGATCACTCAAATTGTGTAAAGTATTTTTAAAAGGCACTTGCTTATTGAGACCTCCCATAAAAGAACCTCTCTCACCATGGGATCTGAATTTTGTCCTAACTTACCTAACATTACCTCCCTTTGAACCTTCATCATCATGTGATCTCACATTTCTGTCTTGCAAAACTATTTTCCTAGTAGCCATTACATCTTCTAGAAGAGTGTTGGAATTGCAAGCTCTATCGGTCAAGCTGCCATACTTGATTTTCCATAAGGATAGAGTATCTCTGCAAACTAATACATCCTTTGTGCCAAAAGTTTGTTCTCAAACCAATCTGAATCAATCGAGCTCCCGGTGTTTTTTCCTAATCATAGCAACAAGGCAGAATACAAATGTTACCAATTGGATGTGCATAGGCAACTTAGGTTTTATCTGCATAGAACTAAATAATTTAGGAAAACAGACCAATTGTTCATCTCCTTTTCAGAAGCTAAAAAGGGCATGCCAGTTTCAAAAGTTACACTTTCAAATTGGCTCTCAAACTGCATTACCTTTATATACACCTCAAATAACAGGAAATTGCCATTCAAAGTTAGAGACCACTCAACTAGAGCCTTGGCAACATCCTCTGCTTACCTAGCCTGATTATCAGTGGACAGTATTTGTGCTGCTGGTACTTGGGCATGACCCCATACTTTTATTACTCATTGCAAAGTTGATTTGGCCTCCAGGGACAGGGCTTCCTTTCGTTCCACTGTGCTCAAAGGTATACTTCTGTGAGTCACCCAGGAAAATGGTGCTAGGGATGCTGTCCCAACCAGTAAGAATGAAGGCGAGATAGGACAACATAACATAAAGAAGTTATGTACTCACCATAATGTTCCATGTTTGTTGTCCATCTCGTCCTTCATTCTTACGACCCTCCCACCTTCCCGCAGCCAAGAGCTCCTAGAGGACTTAGATGAGAGACCTTTCTTCTTTAGTGAAGGAGCTCCTCTGAACTTCCTTGTTATTTCTATACCTGATGTTGCATGATAAATGTAGACACTTTGTTATGATTAACACGTGAATTACACCACTGGATGATGGGATACCTATTCAGCCACGAGCCAAGTGAAAGACTTCGAGCTACTGTATTCGGCTGAGTCAGAGCCAAGGATCAGCTCCATACCCTACCAGTAAGAATGAAGGGTGAGATGGACAACAAACATGGAACATTATAGTGAGTACATAACTTTTTTTTTGCACTTCCAAAGATGGCAGCGGTTGGCTGCCTACCAATGACTTTTTGGTTTCCAGCTTAGTTATTCTGTTTATTTTTACTCTGAGCTTTCTCAGATTTGGACAGTTCTGTTTTGTGGAATTAGGAAATGATGAAGATTATTGTACCAAAGATTGCTGTAGAGTAGATGTTTTCAGTTTTGAGACTCTCTGCAGCTTTATCAGTGCATGTATGGTGCTGTAGAGGGCAAGAGGAAGAGTGTTCTAAAGGATACTGATGATTGCTGTGTCTGGGACATTTTATTTTTGTAACACCTTTACTGAATTCTCACTTAAGAACTAGGCAAACATAAATTTAAAAAAGCAAACCATGTTAACATGTTCACAGGTAAACATCATGCATCACATACATGCTTTTATACAATTATCATCAATATAACATTACATAAATTGATCTGTTCCTGCCTTCCCTTAACCTCACTCATTTTCAAAAATATTATTCTGCATGTATCGTTCCCACAATTTTTTTTTCTATGTAGTTTTGATTTCTCCATTGACTTTCAGTGCTTGTGTGACTCTGGGAGAGTGTTCTGCACTGTAAATTGTGGAATGCTGTGTTTTTGTGTTTTGTTTTTCCCTTCCTTTGATGACTGCTCCTGGTGGAATTCTCTCAATGATTGTTGCATCGTATTGTATATTGGTTTCATTTAATCAAATACAAGAATTTTAGTATGGATTTCAATGGCATTTGAAGGACTTCTAGCTTTAATTTATTAAATGTTCACTGTTGCAATAGCCTAAATGTTTTGGGTCGTACCCCTCAATGACTGGCCAGCTTTTCAAAGTTAAAGGGCACTTTCTTTGTGCTCTAACTGTCCAGAGCTGGAGGGGCATTCCAAATAATAGGACTGATAAAGCTCCAATATACTTAGAACTGTTTTACTACTGAGGTGCACCCCTTTGTGGGCCTCAGGGAACTGTTTGTCAAATGGTTATTCTTGAAGGCTGGATAGATGTATACTTTGCTAGGGCAAAACTTCCACTATTTTATATTTGTGAGAAATTTTTGTTTTTCTTATTGAAATATTGTTTTTACTAGGAAACTTCTTTTTGGAGGCAGTTTGTATTTCTGAGGGAGATTGTGTTTAAATATTTGTGCAAACATTTTTTGAACAGTGTTTGTTAACAAAAATTTTCTACAAGTGTTGCAGGTTTGTATGTCAGGAGCAGGATATTGTGTTTATGGGGTCTGTCAGTGATTTATTTTTCTTGGATTCTCTTTTTCTCTGTGTAACACTTACTGGCTTGTACGGGCTGCACTATCTGTTTTGGAGATCTCATTCTCAATTTAATCTATGGAACAGCTACTGGTCTCCATGGTTGTACCATTCCTGTCCACAAGAAGAAAACAGTTGTCATGAAGTATTTGGGTGACAGGTCTGATCATCTTGTACCTCAACCCGTTGGTGGTTGACTCTGTTGTGGCCACATCTGGTTTCTCAAAGTTCATCTTTCCCATAGTCTCTTTGATGCATTTACAGCCATCAAGGACTGGGAGATAACTACATCCTCTGCAGTTGTAGGGATGCCCTTAGCAGGCAAAGGAGAACCACTCCTGTTGGTTTCAGAAGGATGGGGCATGTGAAGGTCCTTCACTCAGCTGGGATAGGGGGCCCCTGCTTCTGAGATGAGTATATGTACTAGGGATCAGGTGTTTCCCAGGAATAGTGACTTGGTGAGAAAATCATGCCTTGTGCTGTTTCTCTTTCTGTGGACAGGGAAGATTTGTTGAGATTTAAGAAGCTCATTTTGGCCTTTGCTTTGCAAGTGAGAAAAGAGTTGTCTGTCTTTCTGACTTTGATTTTCCGTCAGAAGAGCAGGCACTGCACAGGGCTGGTTGTTAAGAAATTTCTTTCCAATCCGAACATTCTGATTCCAAGTATTGTTTCAGATTTTCTTCTTGAAGATTTGTCTTTTTTTAGACTTTAACAAAGACGAAAGTAGTTTTTCACTGGGAGCAGAGTGAAGTTCCTATTACAATGAAAATGTGCTACAATTTGATACAGTTGCATTTGCCTAAGTCTGCAGCTGTGCCTTCCATTTTGCCTGCTTTAGAGAATGTTTTTCTCATTGCTTCTAGTGTACCTAACAGTCAGCCTTCTGCCCCCAGAAAGCCTGACATGTTTTACAAGGTACCTCAGACTCGTAAGCAATGATTTTCTAACCCCAGAGCAGATCTGGCCGTGATTTCCTTTTCCAAAATTGCTTCTACTAAACAGATTGTTGCTAACTTCATTCCCTTTTACAAGGATGGGAAAGCTTTTGACATCTTCAGGAAGAAAACGTATTCTTCTGCTACTTTAACTTTCAGAATTTTATACTGTCAAGCTCGTATGTTAATATTTTTTCTTTATTTGTTTTTGAGAACATGCAGAAGTTAATGGTTAATCTTCTCAGGTTAAAATCTTTAAATACCTTCTCATGTTACTGAGCTTGTTCTAAAGTGCACTTACGCTGCTGCGGCTACCACCTCCAAAGCTACTGGTTCTGGGTCAGTAATTCTCAAAACATTTCCGAAGATGTGAAGGCTTAAATTTTAAATTCTCCCTTAAACAAGGAAGTTGTGTTGGCCATTCTGCAGCTGAGGTCTCAAGTAGTGTAATGAAAAGGGAAAGAAGATTCGAGGAGTTACTCAGTTATTTCAATCCTCCTTTATTAAGTCAAACAAAATTACCTTTCATCCTCAGCTTTCTTTTTCAATAAGCAATTCAAGCAGCAGGGTGCTGTCAAACAGGACTTTAAAATGCAGTATCAAGGAAGACCCAAAAAGAAAAGCTTCCAAAAATTTAAGGACAGTCCTCCCTGTCAGCATGTCAGTTTGTCTGTTCAGGTCCTAACTCCCACCCTGGCATTTTGTCCCTTCCGAGTCTTCATCTTCCCTTATGACACCAGAGTGTTTTTGATAAATGTGATTTGAATGTAATTCAGGAGGGATTTGCTTGGCAATGGGAAGTCCTTCTTGTCCAGTAAACCAAGTTTCCCTATTTCCTCCAATTATGCATCTTATGTTCTTACAGGGAGTTGAACTGCAAGAATGGCAAAGGCTTATATTGAAGTATGTTTCTGGTGCTAAAGAGGAAAGGATCCTGCAAGCCTGTGCTGGAATTTTCCTTTAAATAAATGTTAAACTTCCAAAATTCAAAATGATATCCATTCAGTTACTTTTGCCTTTCATGATAAAGCTAGACCTAAAAGGACGCTTACCATCACATTCACACTGGCAAGCACGTCAGAGGTTATTTAAGATATTCTGTATCTGGCTTAAATTATCAGTTCTCTATCTTTCCCTTTAGACTTGACACTGCACCAAGGATATTCTCAAAGTATCTGATTCCAGTAACTGCTTTTTACAGAATTCAATGCATTCACATCTTTCCATACTTAGATGATTGTCTTATTGTTGCAGGATCTTTTTCTAGTTGTCAAGAGTTTGTAGTAAATGTTCAGAGTCATCTAGTCATTTTGGGTTTTCAAATCCACTTACAGAAATCTTCTCTCGTCTCTTTTCACAGACTTATTTTCTTGGGATGCCTATTAAATTCTGCCTTGGGAAGACCCTTTCTTCCTCCAGATAAAGTAAAGATGTTCCAGCATTTCTTTGTGAGTTTTCCAGTGTAAGCTAGGCAACTTCAAGGGAATTTATCATAAGTTTGGGATATATGTCATCTAGGATTCTCCTGCTTCACCTGGCCAGGTTCAGTAAGAGGAAAATTCAGTGGTACTTCAGATCAGTCTAGACTTGACATCTTAACCCTTTATCTTTTCAGATCCTCATTTTGGGGTTTCTAAGGAGGGAAATTATTTTATGCGTAGACTATATCTTTCTCAGTGTAGGTTTCCCATTCTTCCTTCAAACTACTTTCTGGTGTTTCACTACAGATGCACCAGACCTGTCATGCGAAGTGGTTTCCAAGGGGTGAAAGTTCACATTCTGTGGAACTTTCACTGCAAACAAAAACACACAAATGTCAGAGAGATGTTAGTCATCAGTGCTATAAAAGCATTTAATTATCTCTGGTCCCCAAGACGCTGTCAGGTTTACTCATACTACACCACCACAGTGGTGTGGTACATAAACGGGGCTGTCCCAGCTCTTATCCCTTTTGCAGACTTGTGATAGTCTGAAAAGCAACTCAGCTCAATCTGACATTTCAGGATGATAACATTTTTTAAACACCTTTATGAAGTTATCATTTAAGACATAGGCAAACATACAATCTAATGTTGTCAATCTTTGTTCATTCATGACATTTGGGTTTCGGTTCCATCCTTGGAACCGACTCAGCCATAGTGCCTCTCTTCCCTTCAGATCTCGTTTGCCGCATATAGATTCAAGATGCATCAGACTGTGCTCTCAAGCTAAGTGTTTTATTTTCTGAATATTTCTTGATATTTTTGCTCCCCTCTTGAATATTTCTTAGTCGCTTTACTCCTTATCATTGTATTAGAGTGTGAGTGCTGTTTTAACCTAATTTTTACCTTTTGATGCATCTGCTTTGCCATAGTTGGTATAGGCCCCACCCTTCCCTCTTACCTCAAGTAATCCTTGATTACCATTGTTTGCATTCTTTCCTTTCCTTTTTCTTCTTTACACTTCCTCTCACTTGCATTGCTGGTATGCCCCCCCCCAAAAAAAAAATCTTCTTGCTCTGTTGTTTAATGTTTTTTGTGCATGTGTGTGTGTGTGTGTGTGTGTGTGTGTGTGTGTGTGTGTGTGTGTAAATGGTGGTTTATTACTATTGTGATTTACTTTAGAAATGACGGACAAAAAAGACACAATTGGATTCAAACAGTGCAACAAATGTGGCAAGAAAGATGCCCTACTCCGAAGGGCATCTTTCCTGCATTTATTGTTTGGGGGTTCTCCACTTGGAAATCCAGCCTCTGTGTGACCTTTGCAAGGGTTTTAGTGCCCGGACCCATGCAGAGTGTTGAAATAAGTTGATCCTAAAAAGGTTATTAAAAAAACCTTTTCTGAAGCTTTGTTTGAGGCAGTAGTGTCAAAACCTCCTACAAAAGAATCAAAGAAGAGGAGCCATTCAGTTCCAGCCTCTCCACATTCTCAGGAACCAAAATCATCCAAAGGCCAGGTTTCCATGGAACTGAGGACAAAACAGTGGAAATCGGCACTGACAACTGTCTATGACCCCTTCTACAGTGCCACCTACCTTCACAGAACCAACTAAATTTACTATGGTACTGACCTCTTCCATGGTACCTCAGACCCTCTCTGCACCAATAATAGTTTCTCCCATTAAACTGGTCACTTGCCCCCAACACAACCTTCTGGTCATTCGACCACAGTGCCGAAGGTCGAAGCCCTAGCCAGGACTCGATAATCCCCCTCCATTGACCCCTTTGTTGGTCAGCAGCTTAGTCCATTTATTGACCGTCCAGAATCTCCCTCGAGGATGTCAATTCATTCCACCAGGAGCCTTTCGGAGCTTGATGTAGTTAGACTGATGGACCAGCTCATGGTGGCCAGAGGTATTACAACTCCATTTAGGACCTCTCTCCCGCCTGGTGCCGAGGATTTTTCTCCACGGACTAACTTATCTTCCTCCTTCAACCTTCCCGCAGGATTTGGAGCCCTTGATGTTGACACCCATCCCGGTGCCAACTTCTTTGTTACCGATAGTGGATCTCACCATGGTCCTGGAACCCACTCTGTGGACCTCGGCTCAGTCAGAGCTGACCCACCCACGGGATCATGACTTGGATTGGATGCCAGCTCCGGAATCCCTAGTACGGCACTGATTTTTTTCCATGGTGCCATCTACGGTTCCGGATCCTCTTGCAGCTCCTTCTCTGGAGGTGGGCTCATTGGAGCAGGGTTTGACCCCAGTTCTGAGGTTCTTTCTTTGTCTGGGCTCCCATCCCTCTTCCGGTGGGCCTGCCTTTTAGATTATGGTGAGAGCACTTGCCTCAGCAGGCTCTCACAGCACCCTCAACAATGAAATGTCATATTATGTTCCACTGGCTCACAGCTGTCACAGTCTACTACATTGGGGCAGCAGCCACGGGAGCAGCAAGACACCCTACCGCAGAGTACCCTGTCTTCAGAGTCCTCCTCAGACCTCCCTCTGATGAGCCACCCCATAAGAGATAGTGCAAGAGGAAGCATGTTGATTCTCCAGAAGAATCTCTCACCGAGGATACAGATTACGATGAAAGGGAAGGGTCCCCATGGTCGGCCCCTGAAGATGTCTCCTTTGGAGACATACTAGAAATCTTAAAACAGAGGGAGGACTGGAAGCCCACCAACCCTTCCTCTGAGGAATCTGTCTTCTTGTAAGCTTTCTGTGCCCAACCTTCTACGTCCTGAGTGACCCCACCTGCAAATGAGTTAGTCAAGCTAATCATGCAGCGTGCTTGGAAGGCCCCTGAGACAATTGAGCCAATCCCTCAGAGACCTGACAGAATCATCTCCCTCCTAGAGGATCCAAGGGTTTAGCGGTCGATGCTATGGTGGTGGCAGTGGTCATGAAGAAGGAACTCTGAGGACAGTCCTACTATCCATCCTCCAAACCGAGAGTCTCAGACATTGGACAGTTTAAGGAAGTGGATTTATGCTTCAACAACCTTTGCCATATGGTCGTTGAATTATTTGGCACATTTCACCTGTCTTCAAAGGAACGTGATCACTGAGCTCTCAGGAACCCTAGCAGGAGCAGTGTCCATCGAGGTACGCAATAAGGTTGCCTCTCAACTCACTACCCTAGAATCCATCACCAACTCATCCATCCTGTTCATTGCACATAAACTGAAGGGATGGCCAGAGCAGCGGGTGCAGGCGCTGTCATGAGACGTCATGCCTGGATGAGGTTTTGTGACTTCACAGATCCTTTCTGGTCTTCCTTTGTCAACACTGCCGTTGATGTTTCTTTGCTTTTTGGCCCAAAGGTTAGACACATTAGCCAAGTGTGAAAAGGATGGAAAGACCCTTTCTGCTGTGTGTGTATGTTTTTCCACTTCTCAACGACCCTACTCATGGAATCCAAGGAGTGGAAAGATGTGGTTCAGGAAGTCCCAAAGGCCTTTTTGTGACACGAGGCAAGTTTCTTGTGGGGGCAGAGGGGGGACTATCCAGGAAGATGCCCCCTCCCGTGGCAGAGGGGGCCCACATAACCAGTGTTCCAGGGATTCTTTCTCTGGGCAACCCTGTCAGCGCTTCTGAAGAGTGGCCCGACTGCTTGCCTCTGGAGGCATTAAAGAAAAGGTTCTCTCTCTGCACCACTTAGCCTGGCATTCAATAACATCAGATTCCTGGGTGCAGACAAGAATTACCAGAGGTTACCATATCCCCTTTGATCTTTATCTAAGGTCACAAAGGCAAATCCCCGACATTCCACCCAAAGGAACGCAGCAGCTCAAGAAATTCAAAAACAGACCAAGTAGGATCCAGATTTTATTCAAGATTCTTTTTAGTGCCAAAAAAAGATGGGACTGAAGGCCAATTCTAGACCTCAGTATCTTGAACAAGTCTGGCAGACAGACAAAATTCTGGATGGTCACGGTTCAGTCTATCCTTCCTTTTCTGGAGAAAGACAATTGAATGTGCTCTATAGATCTTCTGGATGAGTATTAGCACATAAAAATGGACAAACGCTCCAGAATATATCTCTGCTTGTGGTTGTGAGCCAGTCATTACCAATTTTGCACGCTGCCCTTTTGGCTCAACACAACTCCCAGGGTGTTTACCAAATCTATGTCAGTAGTAGCAGCTCATCTCAGACTGCAAGGATTCTAGGTATTTCCATATTTAGATGATTGGGTCGACCGCAACTAAGCATATACTGCTTCATGCGTTAAACTACCCTCTAGAACTGGCAGAGCTCTTGGGCATTTCAGTAAAGAGAGAAGTCAAAACTGGTGCCCACTCAAAGCTTAGAATTCATCGGAGTAACATTTGACACTAGATCCTGAGTGGTTGCTCTACCTCTTCACAGATTACAAAGGTTAAGGTCACAGCTCCAAGTGATACTCTTTCAAGACATAGTCCCAGCTAGCTTAGTCTTATAACTACTAGGATTAATGGCAGCAACAATCACCCTAGTTCCCCTGGCGAGATTCCACATGAAGCTGCTTCGATGGCTCCTAGTGTCACAGTGGTCTCTGTTAACAGACCCCATGTCTTATCCAATCCGGATAACAAACCATTGCAAGCAGGACCTGATTTGGTGGATGAAGCCAGAAGAGGAGTTATGGAGCTGCCCCTCCCCCACCTCAGCCCAAGGCCGTAGTCACCAGTAATGCATCCCTGATGGGGTGGGGGAAGCATTTTCAGGAAAAGGCGGTCCAAGGCACTTGGTCCCCCTTAGAGGCCAATTTGCATATCAACGTGCTAGAACTGAGGGCGGTGCTTTTAGCATTGCAAACATTCCAATCTGCCTTACTGTCAGGGACAATTACTGTCCAGTCAGACAACGTCTGGTACATCAACAAACAGGGAGGAACCAGATCCTATCCATTATATCGGGAAGCTCTGAGAGTATAGCGATGGGTAATTGCCTCCAACCGCTTTCTGATAGCAGTGCACATTCCTGGGAATTCCAGTGTGATTGCGGACAAACTGAGCAGATGCATTCTCCTGCCTCACGAGTGGTCTCTCAATCCCAGAGTAGCAACGGAGATTTTTTGTCATTGGGGTCAGACTTGCTGAGGTCTGTTTGCATCTCCCATGCACCACAAATGCAGCAGCTACTTCATCCTAATCCCCTCTCGGGGAGTCCCAGAGAGATGCTGTTCTACATGAGTGGCTTCCGGGACTGCTTTATGCCTTTCCTCCTTTTCCCGTAATACCCCAGTTTTTGAAGAATGCGCAACAGCTGAGAAGCAAAGTTATCCTCATTGCACCTTTCTGGCCCCGTCAAGTTTGGTTCCCCTTTCTTTGGCCTCACCTAGTTCACTTTCTGTGGACGCTGGATCCAACTCCGGGACTGCTGTCTCATCTGCAGGGGCTGGTCCATCCCAGCCTACCAAGTCTCTAGCTGACCGCTTGGTACCTCCACTTCCATTAATTGCCAGGCAGAATAATCTGTTTTACCCAGTACAAAAGATACTTCTGGCTTCCCATAGACCATCCACCAGGAAACTTTATCTTAGTAAATGGAACAGATTTGTAATCTGGTCTCAAGGAGAAGGAGTTGTTTCAGCCCTGATTAATAGTGTTAGAATACTTGTCAACTTTACTCCAATCAGGAACCACAGCTTCTACTGTCAGAGTCCATTTAGCGGCTATTTCAAATTTCCATAATGGCTTTGATGATGTTTCCTTGTTATCTCACCCCTTCTGCAAAACCTTCTTGAATGGAGATATGCATTTAAAACCACTCTTTAAAGAACCCATTGAACCTTAGACTTTGACATTAGGCTTGCAAATTCTGACCCGTCAACCCTTTGAGCCAGCAGCCACATGTGATGTAAATTTTTTGTCTTGGAAGACTTTATTCCGGGTAGCCATCACCTCAGCCAGAATAATATCGGAATTGCAGGCCTTGTGTGTAAAGGAGCCCATACATCATTTTTCACAAAGAGAAAGTATCCCTTCAGACTAATCCCTCCTTTCTACCCAAAATTGTCTCAGACTTGAATATTAACCAATCCATTGATCTGACAGTTTTCTTCCCAAACTTTTCAAACAAAGGAGAATATTGTTTGCATTTGTTGGATGTACACAGGCAATTACATTTTTATTTAGCTAGAACTAAATCATTCGGGAGATTGGAACAACTGTTCCTGTCCTTTTCAGGTCCTAAATTAGGCAAGCCAGTTTCCAAAGTCACCTTGTCAAAATGGTTGAGAGATTGCATCGCCTTTGTTTATCAACAAAATAAAATGAGTCTATCAGTTAAAGACAAGGCTCATTCCACCAGATCAATTTCTACTTCAGTAGCATTTCATTCCAGAGCCTCTATGAATGAGATTTGCACAGCAGCTATTTGGGCTACCCCTCATACCTTTATCACTCATTACAAATTGGATATGATCTCCAGGGGAAGAGCATCCTTTGGCTTTATAGTGCTCAGGAATAACCTTCCATAGGGCCTCCAAGGACATCAAGTAGCTAGGGACTCTGTCCTAGCTGTCATGAATAAATGAAGATTGACAACATCAGATAAAGAAGTTATGTTTGTACTATAACGTTCCATCAGTGTTGTCGATCTTCATTAATTCTTGACATCCCACCCTCCTACCCCCTCCAAAGACTCCTGCAGGATCGGAACTAGTCCTGGTTCTGTGTTAGGGCAGTTGCTCAGACAAAGTTTCTGCTTTTTTTTTTTTTTATTTCTATGGGCAAACTTGATTTGAAGGGAAGAGAGACACTATGGGTAGCCTTAGCTCGAGAGTTTCTGACTGGCGCAAGCTTATTACAACGGCCGAGTCAGTTCCGAGGACATAACCGAAACCCAACTGTCAAGAATGAATGAAGATCAACAACACAGATGGAATGTTATGGTAAGAACATAACTTCTTTTTAATTCCATGAACTGTATTCTGGGTATAAAATACCTCTGCAAACACTTCCAACCAGAGAGCCTAACCATTATGGATTTGTTGTATACTTGACAGCAAATTATTCTGTCTTCCCATTGTTGTCTTGCAAATAGTTTTTCCAGTCTCTTCTTAATCTTTTCTAATCTCCTCAGATTCTTATTGTTATAGAATATCTTCTGTGCTTTACTAATTATCTCGGTTTTAACATCGGCTTTTGTTCTAGATTTGATAAAATCCCCATCAGAGCAAGTATTTTATGTAAGATTCCCCTATCCTTTCTCTTTGCCTGTAGTCTATCAATCCCCGATAGGGAAAGTGGTCTCTAGCCTGCAGTCTTGCCCTCACCACAATTTATTACTTTCCCTCTGTAGTTTTCTCTCAGTACCTTGGTTCCTATTCCAGGTTTCTCCAATAAATTCAAGCCCCTCTTGCCTATTTTCTGTATCCTTACTTGCAGTCTTGCCTATTGGCAAAATCTCCTTTCTCCGTTCTCGTGTTGGCTTCATTTTTACATTACTTTCCTGTACTTTATAATATTCTGTATGGTTGTTCTCTTTAAGGAGCTGCATCCAAATTCCCAGTCTTATTTCTTTAACTTCCACTCTTCTTCATCATCATCTCTTTCTATTTTAAATTATAAACTTCTGCTTTTGTTATGTGTGTAAACCTGCATAGCTCTGAAATATCCCTTCAAATCAGGTAGTCCTAAACCACCCTTTCTGTATTGGAAGGATCAACTTATCCCACTTAACTTCTTACCCTCTTCCCCTCCCAGATTCCTTGAACTCTTTAATTATTGTCCAAAACTTGGCCTATGGTTGATAAACATATGCCTGACCTTTATGTAAAATTAAAGGAACTGAAAACAATTTCACTGTTTGTATCTTATCTATAAATAAGAACTTCCATTTTCTCAGTTTTTGTAGTTATCTTTTGTTTTGTCTCTTTCCAGGTGGTATTAGCTGCCATAACTGAAACCTATTTAATCCATACTCCTAAATACTTCATTTGATTGTGTCCCCATAAATATGGCTATTTCTAAACCACTTCCTGTGTGGGTATATAATTTTATGATTATAGGCTTTTTTATCTTCCTTAATTTAATGTTCTGAAAAGACTTCAAACTAAATTCTTCCACAGCTCTGAGATGTCATTTCCTGGATTGATCAGATGCAAAACAATGTCTGCAAATAAAGCCAACTTTTCTTGGTTGCCATCCCTTATTTTCTTTACCATTGGCTTTAAATGTAAAGCAAGTAGAGGAATGAGGACACCCCTTCCTGGTTCCTCTGTTCACACACAGCATATCAGAAAGGCATCCTCCCACTTTAATTCTCATCCTTCATATAGCTTCCTAATTTACATTATTATTGCATCTGGGAATGCAAATGCTTCCACTGCTGTGATTATAAAATCCCAGCTTATTGTTTGAATGCTTTCTCTGCATTAGGACCCACCAAAACCAGTGGTGTTTTCTTACATTCTACTTCCATCTGGATCGTCATTGTTCTGTTAGTGTTATCAACTGTTTGCCTCCTCTCAGCAAAACAACACTGATCCATATACATAAATTTTGACAATACCTTTGCTGTTCATTTAGCTAGTATAGCTAAAAACATTTTATATTCATGGTTTAAAACTTAAATGGGATTATATGAAGATGATCTAATGGGTCGTTAATGCCCTTGGGTAATACAGCCACTGCAGCTTTTTTGCAAGAAGTTGGCACTTCTTTTTAAATACTGTGAACAAAATCTTCCAGATCTGTATCACTTTCTTCCCTCCTAAGTTCCAGACATTCACAGGAATACCATCTGTTCCTGCAGACTTTCCTGAAAATTGGTTATACATCACAGTTTTTGTCTTAACCCCTCCTATCTTAACCATTAGTTGTTGAGCCTCATCTACCACTAAACTTGGCAAACTTGGTCTTCTTAAAAACAAGGTAATATTTCCAGCAAGGACAAATCAATGAAAGTCCTATGGGTGTATGGGATGAAAGCACTTACTGTAATTTTTATTTTAATAAAGTTGGATGTAAAGTTTTAAAATTCATTTGGATTTATTTTATGGAGCACTAGAACATTGTGGTTGGCTGCCAAGCTGCTGACCAGTCATCTTTTGTTTTTTTATTAATTGCCTTCCATAAATATTTCCATTTGTGCTCTTTCTTAATCTCCACATTTCTCTGCTTTATAAAAATTTTCATAAAATTTCTGAAATATCTCTAAAACCTCTACAGGATCAGTAGTTGTTTTTCTTGTTATAGGCTCCCTAAGTTTGGCAACAGTTCTTTCTATTTTCTGCTGCCTAAGACATTGTGCTAAAAGTTTTTGTGCTCTGGAATTATTAAAAAATGGTTAATTGACAGCAATCTTTCTAAACTCACGCATATTATCCAGATACTCGCTTATTTTTTGTTTAACACTCTGTATTTGTGCTTCTTGTTTGGTGAAATTCCTCTTATTCTGCAGTACTAATCTTTGTCAGCCACACTTTGTAATTCCTGTTATTTCTTACCCATATATTTTCTTTTTGTTTCTACCCTTTTTTAAACTCCATTTTCATTTTATCCCACTTTTGTTATACATTCTGAAGATATTTCTATCTTCCCTATTTCTCAAATAATTTCCACTCCCCATTCTTTAAATTCCTCTATTTAACAGGTAGGAGGTAAAGTGTCAGGGTCTCTTTTTTACTTTATCACCTTGTATTTTTGACTTAGTTTTTATCACTTCATGATCTGAAATAGTTATTGGATGTGTGTTGATGCTTTAAATTAAATGCAAGTGCTCCTATAAAATGTAATTTCTTTCTAGCCCATTTATTGTACTTTGGGGAATAGCATGCAAATTCTAAGTTCCTACTTCTGAATTCATGTCTTCCATACCAAATATTTTCATAAATTTCTTCAGAAATCTATCTTTTTTTATATTTTCCCTTCTTGGTCTCCCTGTAGACCCTCACTGTTGCATGTCAAGTTCCAGTCCCCACCAATAAGTAATAATTCTTCTTAAATTTTCTTAAGCTCCATAATAGTTTTTGGTGACCTACAATTGCATGCCAGTGCAGTACTCCTCCTTTGCATATTGACTCTTTCTACCCAAATCTCCTATTATTGTCTTTTTTCCTCTCTTCTATGAATATTGGAACCCCTCTAGTAATTAGTATAATTACTCATCTTTTCCTTTGTCACTACTATCTTGCTGAATATCCATCCCAAAATCCATTATTTTTCAAATTCACATACTCATTTCTTTATAGAAGTGTCTCCTGCAGAATTGCTATTTGCAATCTGCATTTCTTAATATAAATTGAATACATTTTCCTTTTTGTCTGTACATGTAAGCTAATTCCCATTTCAAGACAGTATGGATATCAAAGAGAAAGAGATAGGGGAGTCATAAGTGAAAGACCTCTGGTAGCATTTTTAGTTGAATCTGGAGCAGAAGCTGCCATTAAAAAGGGGATAATTGGTAAGACATATAAAATATTGCACAACTATAAGCATCAACCAGAGGAACTTAAAAATAAATATTAGCTAAAGAGACTGGAAAAAGCAGTTTGTAAGGGGACAATAGGAGGAACATATGTGTGGATCCCAAGTATCCAACAAAGTCCTGAAGGTTTAGGATTTTTGCTTGGAAGTGTTTGCATATGTATATTTATAGCCCAAGCAGACTCTAATAAAGAATTTTACTTCAGGTAGATAGGAAATATTGAAGGTGTGATGGGGAAGAAAAAAAAAACTGGGAAATTGTTTTTTGGAAGGGTAATGAGTTGTCAGATTTTTTTTAATTCTGTACAGAGCACTCTGTCAGAAATATTGGGGGAGCAATTGGCTGTAACTAAGGAAATTATTCTTTTAAGCCAAGACACAGACTCTGAGTTGCCTAAACATAATGAATCCTTATTAAGATTAGTTTTGTTGGCTTTCAAAGAAGCAGTTACTTGAAAATTGAAATCAAAATCTAAGCCAACTGTATTTGAAATATACTGAATATTGTAAAAAAGAACTGGAAGAGGTATCTTTAGAAAAGGGAAGGAGCAAATTACATAGAAATAAATGGATTTTTTGGGGACAATTCATGCAGAATAATGTTCTCAGAGGAGCGAGGTTTAAGGAAAAGCAGGAGTTGAGTGATTTATGTAATGCTGGACTGAAAAACAGTTGTTATAAGGGAGGAATATATGTAGTGTATAATGTGTGCAAATGGAAAACCGTTCATAGGTACGTACTAGGCTATTGGCCCTAGGGCCTATATAAGCCTAGCCAAAGGTACCCTGGCTTTCGCCACCCAAGAAAATGATCTTCCTGTGCCACTGTCGAGCAGAGCCACAGAAGTGATCTCCGGGGTGAATTTCCTATCTCCCATCCAATCATCAAGATTTTTCTTGAACAGTGCTAATGAGGAGCTTTGTTTGATATAGATAGGTAGTTTCTTCCAGAGTATGGGAAGTCTCTGGGACAATAATCTATCCCTCCAGCATGTTCTGTTTATTGTGGTGACGAGGTTTAGGTCCCTAGAGTGTGTAGCTCGTAGGGATTGGGATTTTTTTAAGTGGAGCATGTCTAAAAGCTCTGGGTTTGACATAGCTTTGTGTGTTAGGCAGAGATTGCCTCTGAGTAGGCGATATGCAACGGAGTAAAGCTGCAGTTTTTTGAGACGGTCTGCATAGGGAATCTCTTTGAGGCCGGTAATCCTCTTTGTGAGGTATTTCTGTGGCTTTTCCAGTTGTTGTAGATGTCTTGTGAGGTACATACCAAAAAGGGCATTGTACTCTATAATGGGTCTAATGAGTGACGAGTAGAGGGGAACAATGACCTCTTTTTTCCTGGATGAGAAACCTTTTGTGATGAGGTGTGCCACATAGAAGGATTTCCTGACTAGTGTGGCAATGTGATTATCAAAGGAGAGACTACTGTCCACCTGTGTCCCAAGGTCTCTTATCACACTTTCAGTGTTAAGTAGACTACCACCTATGTGGTAGTTCATGGGTACTGAGTTTTTACCAAAAGGAATGACAATGCACTTTTTGGCATTGAGCTTGAGGCCATGGCACCAGGCATCTGTCTCAGTAAGGCCCTTTTGTAGGATGTCCACATCTTTTGGAGTTTTGATTATGGCTCCTAGTTTGCAGTCATCTGCAAACTTCGTTAGCCAAAGACCTTCTGTGTTGGCCTGTACTTCAGAGAAGTAGATACCAAACAGGAGAGGACCCAGGACTGAACCCTGTGGTACTCCACTTGTCACTGGTCTGAAGCTGGATTTGGAGTCTTCTACTTTCACAGTGTGGGTTCTGTCAGTGAGCCAGTTGGCAACCCATCTTGTGACATAGGGATTTATACCTAGTTTAGTGAGTTTATCTATAATTCCAGAGTGGGGAATGGTGTCAAAAGCCTTGGCGAGATCTAGATAGGAACTTTGCATTCTTCTGGTATAGAGATGGGCCCTTTAGGGGATGACAGAGGGGTAAAGTTAGCACTGAACCTATCTGCCAGGATGTTGGCAATATCCGTTGGTTCTGTATATTTAGTGCCATTGTGCTGTAACTCAGAGCAGATCTGAGTGTTGCCATTGAGATTCTTGACATAGCTATAGAATGCTTTGTGGTTGTCTTTAGAGTCAGTGGCAATTTTGTTTTCATAACTAGCTTTGGAGGATTTTATGAGGGATCTCAGCTTCTTACTGAAGCTGACCAGGGAGTTTCTCCAATCATGGGATTTTACTCTTTTTTCGCAACAGTTTCTTTCTTCTGTTGTAGAGTTTGTTTATGGCAGGGGACCACCAGATTGGCTTCCTTTTTTTGGAGGATAGCATTTTGGTTCTGTTAGGGATTGCACAATCCATGCACTCATGTAAGTGCTTATAAAGTGCATTTGTGTAGGATTCAGCAGTCATATCTCTATTGTCCGTCAGCATGGGTGTCGTGAAGTTTGCCACTTCTGTCTTAAGAATTGTGAAGTTGTCTTTGAAGAAATTTTTTACTGTGGTTTCCCTAATGGGGGGTGGGGGAGGGATGTGGATGTCTAGGTTAATTAGCTTATGGTCGGATCTGACCAACGAGGAACTGACTTCTGGTGTGGAGCACCGGTTGCCCATGTTGGTAATAACCAGGTCTAGGATATTGCTGCCCCTGGTGAGGGTGTGGATAAGTTGATCCATGGCATTGGAATTTGAGTTCCAGAAAACGTTGAGCCCAAGAGTTGGTACACAAGTAATTTTTCCAGTTAATGGTAGGGTAGTTGAAATCGCCCATTATTAGGGTGTTAGGTTGTACCCTAATATTTTCCAGTGTATTAAGAAATGAGGAGTGGGAATCCTGGGGCATGGTGGGGGATCTGTAGCAAGCTACAATTTGGATTGCAGTCTTGCCCAGAGTTAGTTGCACTTGGATAATCCCGGATGCATTATGCTGAGCAACAAGCCTGGAGGTGTGGATATCCTTAATGAATATGGACACGCCTCCACCTTTAGTGTTTCGGTCCAGGTTAGGTGGCCGAAAGGTGTGGTATGAATTGTAGCCTGGTAATGCAGGCATACTCTCTGGAGCCTTGAACCAGGTCTCTGTCACTGCACAGATGTCGATGTTCTCCATTTTAAGGAGTGCCTCGAGATAGTGCATTTTGAGGTTTAGACTTCTAGTATTGAGTAGCAATACCCTCAGATTCTTCTTGCCTGTACCTGTTAGGGTGGTGAATTTGTCATTTGAACCTTGCCTAAAAAAGGCACTATAGGGGTGGCTAGATCCTTAGCCAGTATCCAGAAACCCAGGGGCGACAGGTGCAGGCCATCTCTGGCAAAGCATCGCGCCTTGTCGATCATGTCATCCCAGGCAGACAGATACTTGATCCTCTTAGAATGACACCAGAAGCTTAGCCAATTGTTGAAGTCAATCATTTTGTCCTTGTACTGTGGTATCATTCTGGGTGATGGCAGGATGCTACTCAGGGCTAGGGTCATACCTGCCTGGGCTACAAGATCGGACAGCTCCTCCATGTCCCTTTTCATGTAGTCCAAGGAGGTACGTCTCAGGTCATTCACACCAACATGGACAATGACAGAGTCATATTTGTACTTGTTGTGGAGTGACCTGAGTGCATGTGTTATGTGGCGGATTCTGGCACCCGACAGGCAGCTGACAGTAACTTTCTCCTTGTTTAGCTTGGTGAGTGGAACATCAGTGTGCCTGACTATAGAGTCACCTATGACTAGAGTGTTGGGTACGTTGTTATGCCTTATGGGCTGTGGTTGAGTGGCACACTGAGTTTGTGGGCTGTGTGTCATTTGGGTTGTGTTGGGGGGTGGAGGTTGCTTGTGTTTCTGCTTTGGAGGTCCCTGTTGCTTGGGCAGGTTTTTACTGAGAGCCTCCGCGAATGTAGGTGTGTGTTTTGTGTTTCTATTTAATATGGTTTATTTTCTTTTAAAGTATGTGTCCCTATGTCTTAAGAAATTAATTTACTAAATTTACCAAAGGTGTTTGAAAAAAAAAAAAAATACTACAAGAATAGAATTCACTTCTTGGTGTACCTTCATCCCCAGGGAGAATAAAGCTAGTTAGATCATGCACCGCATATGTTATGGTAGTTTTCCATAGGGTGGTGGAAGTAGTTCGAAAACACCAAAAAGGAAAGAGTTCTAGTCAGCAGTTTTTCATGCCAAATAACAATCCGTGGAAGCAGATCCTAGATATTTCCATATTAAACTGATTTA
Source organism: Protopterus annectens (assembly GCF_019279795.1). Lineage (NCBI taxonomy): Eukaryota > Metazoa > Chordata > Ceratodontiformes > Protopteridae > Protopterus > Protopterus annectens. The sequence goes on along the minus strand of NC_056737.1, from coordinate 316,409,175 downwards.
TTTAGGTGAAGGAATTTAAAATGGTATACTGCAGAGACTGTTCCTACTGCCACCATGTACAAAAGGACATGCATCTATACATTCAGTTCATGTTGACCTCAGGCACCCCCTTGAGGTTCATAGTGGGTTCAACCACTTTCAGTTCGCCTCATTCCTTTGTAGACTGTCTGCTTCACCAAGGGGTAGTAAAATGTCTAGCATTAGCCTTCACTTACATGAAAACAGAGGGAGTGCATATCTGTCGACATCTTGACCATTGTCTTATCCAAGCACTCTTAACACAAGAAATGAACAAAGCAATGGCCATGACCAAGTCTACTCTTTCCCACTGTGGAACTCATCCAGAGTATCCCTAAACCCAGTGTGGAACCATAGATGAAAAATTGTTCCTGGGATCACTTGACCCATCTCTTCCTCCCAAGGAAGAAAATTCTTATTTTAAAATCATTCTTCCTTGAAGACGTGCAGGCAGACCAGCTGCAAGCCAAAGAAGTTTTGAGAGATGTAGATTTGCATCCATTTCTATTAGTTCCAGTAGCCTGATATGAAGAAAATCTGTTGGTAGTTCATCACTTTTCCTTAGCACTAGTAGCCAGTATTCCAGTTGGATTTCTTTCCTTCCCTACATAAGGATTTTACTTGGGGGGGGGGGGGGAGCAGCCAAGAATGAGCCCAACTAAGGTTACCCCATAGTTCCCCCTTTCCAAGTCAGTTAGTCACCACAGATGCATCAGACTTGGTGTGGCAAACCCTTCTGGAGTCAACTCAGTTTCAACAGTTTGTGACAGAAACATGGAGGAAAAATAATTCAGATGTAAAAGTAAGCCCAAGCCAAACAGTTTAAAGGTGGTGTTAAACAACACCAGTTATGTGGTATCTTAACATGCAGGGAGAGGCTCATTCATAGCAGATGTGCAGGCTAGTGACTGTAGTGTGGGAGAGTGTCACAATCTGGATCTTCACCTGCAAGTCATTTAAGTCTCTGGAGCAACATGTCTTTGGCAGATCATGTCATTCATGCATTAATGTTTATGATTGGAAATTGGATACAGAAATGTTGTGGACCATCTGAGATATCCTTGGAAATCAAGTAGTAGAGTTTTTCCCTTAAGAGAGTAATCAGCAACTCCCTACCTTATATTTCAGATTCTGAAGTTGCAAAGTTTTCACCACAGATACCTTCAGCATAAGTAGGAGTCTTCTCTTCTCCTAATAAGGCAAAGGCAGAAGGATCAACACTTCTCCTGCTGTCTTCATTTTGACCCAAGTAACTGTTGGTTTCCATCCTGGTGCAGATGGCACACTGAAAACCACTGATGTGCTTCCATATCATTGTTGCAGTATTCCTTATACCAGGGATTCTCTGCCAAGTGTAGCCCGACACGCGGCTAGTGTACCAAAACCTTAGGTTGTAATAGAGACATTGTATGTCACATGTATTTGTCCAGCTCATGGAGTAGGGCATAAAGGAGATGCCCAGACATTCCTTCCTCTGAACTTCTTTGCCACCAGTCCAATCGCCATCGTCGGTTGTTGGTCTGAATGCCCCTGTGTCTGCTGCTTACTAAGCCGTTTTAGGTAAGTGTTCCTTTGAGGCTTTTCTTATCTCAATTTTTTTCTTTTTGTTGTAAGGTTACATGTCATTGAAAAAGGGAGAATGCCAGTGTGAGAGAAAGGCCACCACGAGCAGTGTTTGTTTTGCTTAGGTGCTTCACATGACCATACGCTGTGACCTATTTGTTAGGTGTTTATCCCTAAACCTCTTGTAGTTGTTTCTCCTCCTTATCCATCTACCTGGAAAACCAATGGCTTAATTTATTGGCATAGGGTATGGTGGCAGAATTGTCCTGGCCTGAGGGTCAGCTGTCTGCTAAGAGGGTCAAAAAAGGTCAGATTCTACTGCTGTATAACATCCCTGGATGTGTCTCTGAACATCTAGTTTATCTGTCGGATTCCTCTGCCACTACCACTTCAGAGGCCGGCATGGAGCCGGCTTCTCTCACATCCTTGGAAGCTCTGCAGATGCCCATTTCAGACATTGAGGGGGAACCGAGGCTGATATCTGAGGGTCTGAGAGGTATTCCACAGATTCTTGTTAGAGAGGAGATACCTACTACAATACTTGTCAGCAGGCTTCTGATCCTCCTAAGATGTTCAGGGCAGATGTCCCTTTAAAAAAAAAGCAGAAGACAAAGCATATTTTCCCTGCTCTAAGAATCCTCAGCATGAATGGTAGGGTTTATACACAAGGATTATTCAGTGCTTTTACGGCTTTGAAACCACACCAGGGATCCCCTGCCAAGTGTAGCCCAATGCCCGGCTAGTATACCAAAGCCTTAGGTTGTCCCCCCCCCAGTCCTGTACTCCTCTGAATTGGCCCAGGGAGTAGGATTCTTCTATTGAGGATTTTAACTCTGATGAAGAGTCTTTGGCCTATTCCTCCCAGATTCCCTCTCCTTTGGATTATAGTTCAGAGGAGGACGATTCTCAGTCCAGACTCTCCTTTTGAGGAACTTTCCTTTGGGGGACACTATTTCTCATATGATGGTATTTTTATAAGTGGGATTGCACTCAGGTTTCTGATATTCAGAAGAGATGTTATGAACTCCTCCAAATGGAGTCTCTTAAGCCATCTGCTGTTCCTGCTGTTTTGCTGGGCTGTTGGACACTTTTTCAATGGCTTTCCAGGCTCCTGATTCCCAGCCCCCAGCTCCTTAAAAAAACTGATAGGTTTTATAGGGTCCCTGATGATTATAAATTTCTTTACAAGTGTCCTTCTGTTATTTCTGTTCCTTCTGGTAAGCCTTCCAAGCTTTTAACTTCTAGTAAACTGCTTCTATGTGACAAGGATAGCAGCATCATGGAAAGATTTAATAAAGTGTACACTACTGCTACTCTGGCCTTTAGGACTTTGAATTACCATACCCATATGACCCAGGTACATTTTAGATCTTCTATCTCAGGCTTTTCAAGTTATTTCAGACCTTCCTGATTCTGAGGGGAGTACTTCAGCCCTCTCTGTTAGGGTCCTCTTCTCAAGAGGCTCGGCATTCCATTAAATGTAGTTATGACTCAGCTGATGACTCTCCTGGCTGCTGCCTTTGGTTCTGTTTTAAGGTGTTATTCTTGGCTCTGCCTTCGGCCTCTACCTGATATTAAGCTAAACTGACAGATGCACCTTTGGCAATAAAAATCTGTTTGGTTCTGCAGCTGCTGAACTTTAAGTCTCTTCAGCAGAAAGGTAAGACTATGCAGGAATTAAAACATATTTTTGTTTCCCCTATTCCCATATTTCAGAGGAATTATTTTACCAAGTCTTCCTGTGTATGTAGACAGTCTCACTATACTCCCAAAGGTAAAAGGGTTCTAGAAGGGCTCCTCCTGCTAGGTCTACTCGGACTCTAACAGCTCAGAAGCCTCCTTTTCAAGACAAGCCAGGTTCTGTCTGACCACTTCTTTCCTCCCTCCTAAGCCAAATTCATCTGTCTCTTCATCTTTCTCTATTTTTTCACAACTGGTTAAGACTCCCTCTGGATTCTTGGTTTCTGTCCATCATTTGTCAGGATTATTACATGGTTTGGAAATCCTTTCCTCCTTTTTTGGGCATTCCTCAACCTCCTCAGGAACAGATGCCCTTTTTTCCAGGTGTTCTTCAGAGCCTTTTGTCTTACCAACCAAGTAGTTTCTGTGCCTCAAAGGGGGAAGGAGTTTTATTACAGAATTTATTTATTTATTTGCACGTGTTTTCTGGGATAGTCCACTGAACCCTAGGAGTGCCCATTTTCAGTGGAGGCTCGGGGAGAAAAGCTCCATAAATTACATATACATTGATGAGATAGTTTCATAATGACAGTTAACAGATTCAAGTTACTAATAAGCAACATTATACAAATTACAAAAATAATGATTTACATTAAGGTACAATATATACAGTGGATGTAAAAAGTTTACATACCCCTGTTAAAATGCCAAGTTTTTGTGATATAAAAAATGAGACCACAGTAAATAATTTCAAAATTTTTCCTACCTTTAATGTGACCTATAACCTGCAGAATTCAATTGAAAAACAAACAAATCTGTTAGGGGGAAAATATTAAAAAATAAATGTGTACAGTAAGCTGGTTGCATAAATGTGCACACCCTTAAACTAATACTTTGTTGAAGCACTTTTTGATTTAATTACATCATTCAGTCTTCTTGGGTATGCACCTGCCATCAGTTAGAGACTCTGGTTAACCCCAAATAAAGTTCAGCTGTCCTTGTTGGATTTTCCTGACATTTACTCAGTTGTCTGTTACAGCAAAAGCCATGGTTCGCAGAGAGCTTACAAAGCATCAAAGGGATCTCATTGTTGAAAGGTATCAGTCAGGAGAAGGGTACAAAAATGTCCACAGCACTGGATATACCATGGAACACAGTGAAGAGAGTCATCAAAAAGTGAAGAAAATATGGGACAACAGTGATGTTGCAAAGAACTGGACGTCCCTCCAAAATTAATGAAAAGACAAGACGAAAATAGGTTAAGGAGGCTGCCAAGAAACCTACAGAAAAACTGAAGGAGCTGCAGGAATTTCTGGCAAGTACTGGTTGTGTACTACATGCGACAGCAATCTCCCATATTCTACATATGTCTGGGCTATGGGGTAGGGTTGCAAGATGGAAGCCTTTTTCTTACACAGAAAAACATCCAGACCCAGCTAAATTTTTCAAAAAAATACATTGTCGCCCAAAAGCATGTGGGAAAATGTGTTACGGTCTGATGAGACCAAGGTTAAAGTTTCTGGCCACAATTCCAGAAGGTACGTTTGGCGCAAAAACACTTTGCATCACCAAAAGAATACCATCCACATGATGAAGCATGAAGGTGGCAGTATCATACTTTGGGGTTGCTTTTCTTCAGCTGGAACTGGGGCTTTAGTTAAGGTGGAGGGAATTATGAACAGTTCCAAATACCAGTCACTTTTGGCACAAAACTTTCAGGTGTCTGCTAGAAAGCTGAAGATGAAGAGGAATTTCACCTTTCAGCACGACGGTGACCCCAAGCATACATCCAAATCAAGAAAAGAATGGTTTCACCAGAAGAAAATTAAAGGTTTGGAATGGCCCAGACAGAACCCAGACCTAAATCTAGTAGAAAATTTGTGGAGTGACCTGAAGAGGTCTGTGCACAAGAGATGCCCTCACAATCTGACAGATTTGGAGTGCTTTTGCAAGGAAGAGTGGGCAAATATTGCCAAGTCAAGATGTGCCATGTTGGTAGACTCCTACCCAAGAAGACTGAATGCTGTAATTAATTCAAAAGGTGCTTCAACAAAGTATTAGTTTAAGGGTGTGCACACTTATGCAACCAGCTTATTGTACGTTTTTTAATTTTTATATTTTTCCCCTAACAGAGTTGTTTGTTTTTCAATTGAATTGTACAGGTTATAGGTCACATTAAAGGTGGGGAAAGTTTTGAAATGATTTATTGTGGTCTCATTTTTTTATATCACAAAAACCTGGCATTTTAACAGGGGTGTTTAAACTTTTTATATCCACTGTACACGTTGATATACAATTAGAATCAGGCTTACTTTTCTTTAAATTTCATTTTGTAGCAGAGGATGCATAAAACTTAGTAGGAGAACAGTTAAATTAAGTGAAGATAGATATTTCAAAGTGTTAAAATTGTTCGAAGAGGTTTCTAGTTTCATGTAATGCTGGAAGAATTATTTGAGCATGTATAGAGCCATAGTTTGGAGAGGTATTCTTGCAGAGACATCTTGAAAATGGCGAGGTGGGTAAGGAATTCCACACCTTTGCTACAGCAATGAAGTAAAGAGCTCGGCCAGCTGTAATGTTGGGTAATTCTACTTTTAGAAGGCATTTATTTTCTGATCTGAAGTATCTAGCAGGGTTGTATGGGGACATTAGTGAGGTTAAGCATGGACAGTCTTCAAGTTTAGTTATTATTTTATGTGCAGTGATGAATTGTAGGTAAGTTAGGAAGTGGAAGTAGTTGAAGCCATTTGAGTTTGTGAAGGGATATACAGTGATGGGAAGTATGTGTAGCATTGTTGGCAATGTGGAATGTTTCTGGTTCCCAGGAAAGAAGGCACCTGTAGACCCATTCTGGATTTTTCCCAGCTCATCACCTTCTTAAAGGTTCCCTTCTTTCGAATGTTATCCATTCAGACATTGTTTCCTCCTTTTCAGCCACAGGCTTTCCTATTTTTTTCTGGATTTCAAGGATGTCTATCTTCCATATTCCTATTCATACCCATTTTGGGAAATTTTTTACCCTTCTCTGTTTCTTCCTTACATTTTCAGATGTTCATTGTGTTACCCTGCTGCAGTCATCACACTTGGGTTATCCTGTCGTCAGGCGGTCCTGCAGTCGGCCAGAATTCCAAATTCTTGGTCCGGCGTCATTTGCTGTCGCTTCTTCCCTGACGTCAGTGCGCCAGTGGTATATATAGTGCAACCGACGCCATTTTCTTCAGTCTTTCTTGCCGCGCGGTGCCCGAAGCAGAAGCATTTCACAAGTGCCAGTTGGCCGACTCCTTAGATTTTCGAATTCGAATTTCAGACCGAAGTCTTCTATAAAGCTAAGTACCCCGTTGGGGAAACTTTTCTTGCCTCAGACCGATGTCAGAAAAAGTTAACAATTGTATTTCTTGTGGGAAGCAAATACCTCATAAGGATTTTCATTCTTATTGCATACCTTGCCTAGGCCCAGACCACAACGTCACTAATTGTCGTTTTTGTGCTAGGTTTAATAAGCGTGCTATTAAAAGACGCTTTGATTTTGCATTACACTATTTTGGTAGAAAATGTAACTACACTATGCCATCGGAGCAACCGACTACCGGCGTGCACAAAAAACACAAGGATAAGGACAGACAGCCCAGGCCTAAGCCAGATTCTGAGACCTTGGCTGGTCCTGTCTCCGGTCCTCAGTGAGGCTCCGATGCAGCCCCTGACTACCGCAGATCTGAAAGATGTCGGTGCTGCAGAAACTCCTTCGGTTTCTGAAGGCGTTCTCAGACCGACAACGCTCTCCATTAAAACGCATCCTAAGATGAAGACTCCTATTAAATCTAAAAGGACTGCACTTCAGTCCCCTGTTCAAGGCCCCATGCCTAAGAAACAGATGCTTAAAATGGCTGAAGATTTGATCTCTTTAATCAGGGGTTCCCAGCCCCCTCCTGACAAAAGGCCTAGACAAGAGGAAGATTATGCGTCCTCTGAACAAGTGTCCATTTCTTCAGACTCCTCTGAGGACCAAGATTACTCTTTCTCCTCGTATGAAGATTCTGATGCTGAGGATTCCATTCTCTCAGCTTCTCCTCCTGAAGACTACTCCTTTGGGGAAACTTTACACACTATGAGGGAACATTTTCACTGGGAAGGTCAAGACTATTCTGACTCAAAGAAAAGGCTCAGAGAGTTTCTTTTACTCCCCCAACACAGACCTCTTGCCATCCCACCAGTTTTAGACATTGTGGATGATGTTTACTTAGAATCCAGTTTGAACCCAGACTCTCTACCTCCTGCTCTGGCCAAGCCTGACAGATACTACAGAGTGCCTAATTCTCACAAATTTCTTTATAAAAGCCCTGTTGCTGACCCAGAGACAATCTCCCAGGGTCCCAAAGGGGCTAAGGCCTCTATGGCTAAAAATCCTGTACCCTCTGAGAGGGATTCCAGAGCACTAGACAGGTGGGGGAAAAAGGTTTACACCTCAGCCACTCTAGCTATGAGGGCACTAAATTGCCAATTTCACATGCTAAAGTATCAGCAATTTCTAATCTCTCAGTTAAAGCAAAGAATGACCACTCTCCCTCAACAGTCTGAATTGAAAGAAATGCAGGATCTGTTGCATGCAACTGAACAGGTGGGCAAACATACCTTACAATGTGGGTTTGATTCTTTGGAGGCTTCTTGCAGAGCAGCTGTCACTGGGTCCGTTATACGTAGGCATGCTTGGTTAAAGGAACAAACTCTGCCTGATCATGTTAAAGCAAAGCTTCTAGATGCTCCCTTACAGCAGGATGTTCTTTCTGGAGTTAAAGCAGAAGAAGTCTTAAAGAAAATGGAGGATAAGGCAAAATCTATGCAGACAGTCAAAGATTTCCTACAGGTACAGCCCCCTTGCTTCAGCAGAAACTGGCCAACAAGAAATTGGTCCTTTCCAGCTACTGACAGACCACAGAGGGGTAAATACAGACGTCCAAGGGGCAGAGGATAACCACAAGCCCAGTACAAACCTCGCCAATGGGGCACTGCAACACAGAAGGAAGGAGAAGACAGGTCCCAGTCTACCAGAAGGCAAACTCAATGACTTGCACCTCATCTGGCCAAGCAACGCTCTCTTGGCAGCCCCCTTGGGAGGAAAACTCGCACTTTTTTCAGACAACTGGCACGTTGTCACAAAGGACAAATGGGTCCTAGACATAATTTTACGAGGATACAGATACCATTTCCGCACCTTGCCAATGAAAAGAGGAATGCCAAACCTGCCAAAAAATCAATGGGCAGAAGCACAAAAACAAATTACAGCTCTCATGGACATGAGAGCCATTCAACAGGTACCTACTCGAGAGCAAGGTCAAGGATTTTACTCAAGACTCTTTCTAGTGCCCAGAAAGGATAATGCCTGGAGACCAATTCTGGACCTTTCAATTCTAAACACCTTCTTACAAGTACCCAAATTCAAGATGCTAACACTACAGCAGCTTCTTCCCATGTTGGGCAAGGAAGCATGGCTAGTAACGTTGGACCTCAAGGAGGCATACCTGCATGTCCCTATCAGACAAAGTTGCGGAAGATACCTCTATTTCATGGCAGGTTCAACCCATTACCAATTCTCTGCACTGCCCTTTGTCTTATCTACTGCACCCAGAGTCTTCACAAAATGCCTGGCACCAGTAATTGCATACTGCAGACAAAGAGGAATTCAAATATACCCATACCTGGACGACTGCCTCATCCAAGCAGAAAGCAAGGACATGCTCTTACATCATCTGGCTTTTGTAAAACATCTACTAAATTGCCTGGGGTACACAGTAAACGAAAAGAAGTCAAAACTAGTACCCTCACAAAATATGACATTCCTGGGTGCCAGCTTGAATACAACAGCCCAGAAGGCTTATCTGACGCCAGACAAACAACTACAACAGACTCAATTTTTCAAAACAATGGCAACAAAGACCCAATTAACTGCAAGAAAAATTCTGCAGGCCTTGGGCTTCATGGCATCTTGCATACTACTAATACCATTTGCAAAGCTGCATATGAGGAAATTACAGTGGTACCTAAAAAGCGTATGGTCTCAACACAGCCACAGCTTGAACACAATTATATCTCTCATTCCCTGCCTACAACAGGAGTTTCTATGGTAGTCACAGGCATGTCACCTCAACAAGGGTCAGCCTTTCACCTTGCCCCCAGCCAGGCAAACTATCACAACAGATGCATCAGACTACGCCTGGGGGGCACACATGGCAGGACAGTGCGTTCAAGGCGTATGGACTGCAGATCAAAGGAATCTGCACATCAATCAAAAAGAGATGCTAGCTGTACAGAAAGCTCTGACAGCCTTCAGGAATCTATTACATCCAGGACAACTTACAATAAAGACGGACAACACCACAGTAATGTGGTACATTAAACAAACAAGGGAGTACTCACTCCTACCCTCTATGCAGGCAAGCAATGACCTTATGGAACACAGCTCTGGCTTACCAAGTTCAGTTACAAGCTCAATTCCTGCCAGGAAAGAAAAACACATTGGCAGACAACCTCAGCAGAAACATCATGGATCCCCACGAGTGGAAACTAGATCCACAAGTATTTACAATGATAACTCAAAAATGGGGCCTTCCAGACATAGACCTGTTTGCCAGTCCTCAAAACTATCAACTAACAAAATTTTGTACAAGGACACTTCACCATCAAGCTTGGAAAGTGGACGCACTCTCTTTCAGTTGGAAAAACCTGACAGTATATGTCTTCCCTCCATTGCCTCTCCTCACAAAGGTGCTTCTGAAAGTCAAAAAGGAGAGACCACGACTGATTCTCATAGTCCCAGTCTGGCCACGCCAGCACTGGTACCCACTATTGAGGAATATGGCCCAGGGCCCACCTTGGATCTTGCTACAAATTACCCATTTGCTCACACAAAAAAACAATCAGATTCTTCACAGCCAGCTCAAAACCTTAAATCTGGCTGCATGGCAAATCACCTAAGCATCCAGCCAGCTCCTCTTTCCCAAGCAGTTATGGATGTCATTCTGGAAGCTAGGAGGCCAAGCACCAGGAAGGCCTATTCAGACAAATGGAAAAGGTTTTGTGCCTGGAACCAAGCCCAAGGCTAAGACACAATTCAGCCTCACATGCCTCACATTCTACAGTATTTAACTGAGATATTGCACAAAGCACTTTCTTTCTCCTCCATTAAAATCCATGCTTCAGCTATTTCAGCCCACTACAACACGGATCCACCCATATTTTCGCATCCACTTCTAAGGCAGTTCCTCAGAGGGGCAAAAAACATTAGGCCCCCCAGGAGAGCACCTACACCAACATGGGACCTCAATTTTGTTCTGGAAAAACTAACGCTACCTCCCTTTGAACCAGCTTTCTCTGCAGATCTTCAGTACCTTTCATGGAAGACTGCCCTTCTGCTAGCAATAACTTCAGCTAGAAGAGTCTCAGAGCTGCAGGCACTAATGGCAGTGGAACCTTTCCTCATTTTTCATCAAGACAGAGTTTCTCTACCAACTAATCCTTCCTTTATGCCTAAGGTGGTTTCCAGTGTGGCTTTAAATCAAACCATCCACTTACCCACCTTCTTCCCAAATCCACAGAACAAAGGTGAGAGACTCCTGCATTCCTTGGACATTCACAGGCAACTTCGCTACTTGGACAAAACTAAGGCTTTCAGAAAATCTGACCAGCTCTTTGTATCCTATGCTGCAGCTTCACAAGGGAAGGCTATATCAAAACAAACCATTTCCAAATGGATAGGACATTGCATACGTTTCTGCTATACCCATCATGGAAAACCAGTTCCTGCTACCATTAGGCCCCACTCTACCAGGGCAACAGCTACATCTACAGCCTTTCTCAGGGGGGTTCCAACCAAGGAGATTTTGGAAGCTGCAACTTGGAGTTCAGTACACACCTTTACCAAACACTATCACTTACCACTTTATTCTAAGACTAGGACGGGCTTCGCCACTGCAGTTCTGCAGGGCCTTCTAGCCTCCTCTAACCCTCTATGATTCCTCCACCCATCCTTAGCTTTGGGATTCAACCCAAGTGTGATGAGTGCAGCAGAGTAACATGATGAACATAGTACAGTTTTGTACCTACCATAAATGTAGATGTTTGAGTGTACACCCTGCTGCAGTCCAGGTTACCCTCCCTCCATCCCCTCTGATCTAACTGGCTAAATCACTACAATACCTTCCTGATGTATTTGCTTATAGCTGGAGGGATTTTGTGTTTGTGCAAAATTTACTCAATTTGGTACTTATTACTGACCACCTTTTTGGGGGCACCTGATATCTGGGGCAAGAAAAACCTGAAGAAAATGGCATCAGTTGCACTATATATACGCCTGGCTCACTGACGTCAGGGAAGAAGTGACAGCAACCGACGCTGGACCAAGACTTTGGAATTCTGGCCGACTGCGGGGACCACCTGACGACAGGATAACCCAAGTGTGATGACTGCAGCAGGGTGTACACTCGAACATCTACATTTATGGTAGGTACAAAACTGTACTTTCTCTGCTTTGCCCTTTGGCCTCTCTACTGCACTGTCTTCACTAAATGCCTTACTCCTGTGAATGCTTTTTGCAAGATGAGGTGATTACAGATTTTTCCTTATCTGGACAATCTGCTTATTCAGGCTTCATCTCTGCAGACTTTGCTTCAGCATCATCACTATGATGTTTGCCTCCTGCAAAGCCTAGTGTTTACAGTGAATTTCCAAAAATCCTTCCTGATTCCATCTTAGGATCATGTTTTTTTTTTTTTTGGGTGCAGGCTCCGGACCATTCCTATGCTGGCATCCCTGCCACCTCCAAGGCTTCAACTCTGACTGGATTTTTTCAGTCCCTTCTTCCTGTGGTCTCAGTTACAGCCAGGGAGTTTCTAAGGGCTCTGGAGGACATGGATTCCACCATTCCTGTGCTTGCTCTTGCTGACATCATATGCAAAAGCTATAATAGTTCCTAAAGTCAGTCTGGCTTCAATATTCTCATCCTTTGGACTTTCCAATTCCTCTTCTTCCCTCCCTCAAGCTAGAATTGTCCTTCAACCTAGGGTTTACTTTTCAGCCTCCAGTTCCCACTCAAACTTTTCTTGGATACCTCAGATACAGAGTGGGGAGCTTTTTTCAGCCCTCAGCAAATAGATGGTACAGAGTTTTTCAAACCAGCAAAAGATTTGGTCTTTCACCTTACGTTTTGATCCTGCTTTATTTCTACATCTTCACCAGCTGGAAACATACTATTGGTTATTACCAATTCTTCCCCTATTAACAAAGACAGAAAGATATTTGACAGATTTGGTAGGAGAATATTTTCTGTTCCACTTTGGTGTACAGAATTCTTAACTGTTAGACACATGTAGAAGTTTTTGTTTTGTATAGACAGTATTGCGATAATTATCTGCTACACTTCTGAAGGTAGTTCATATCTGAACACCATTCTAATCTGTCTCAAATATTGAAGCATGCCTTGAAGAGTGTGTGTTATTGTGCTGATACTTTGTCTAGGGCCACTGCTAATTTCTTGAGGAGATGTGCCTGGGTAAGTAATCAGAAGTTTGCTCTTGAGGTAAAATCTGAAATTTTAAATTCGTTGTAGATAATGAGGCTTTGTTTGGTCCTTCTGCTACTTGGATCTTCAAATAGTTTGATGAGGGAGGGAAATTGATACAGGGATTTTCTAAGATTTTTTCACCCCCCCCCCCCCAAAAAAAAAAAAAAAATCTCCTAAATCCTCTCCTTTTAAAATAAAAAAACAGAAAAATCCATCCCTGCCTTCTCAATTCCAAACAAGGGACAAAAAAGAAATGGCAGGAGGGGAGTAACAAGAAACCAGTATCTTTTCCAAAAAATAGGACAGTCTAAAATTGACAAATGTCTATGCCAGCATTCTTTCCCCTGTCTCTTGAAATCTGTCTTTGAAGCTGTCTTTTTACATTCCCCATTGGCAACACATTGTTTCAGACTTGGGTGCTAAAAGTGGTTCAGGAGGGTTGGATACACATACCTCCTTTCAGGGGAGTTCTTCCAAAATCCTGTGTACCAAGCACAGTTTTTCTTTAGGTTCTTCAGCACGTACTTGCTCTAGCAGTCATAAAACCTGTGCCTTCAAATCAAAGGAGCAAAGGCTTCTATTCCAGAATGATTCTGGTACCAAAGAAAGAGCCGTCTTGGAGACCTGTTGTAGAGCTTTCCTTCCTAAATCTTTGTGAATGTCCCAAAATTCAAGATGCTGACCTTTCAGACTATTACCGGTCATCCTCAAGTGAGTTTTATGGTAACATAAGGTCTAAAGGGTACATGTCATCATTCCCATAGCTGCATGTTTCAGGAAATCTTTCAGATTCTCTGTGTTAAATTGTCAGTTCTCTGCATTACCTTTGGGTTTTCTGTTGCTCCCAGTGTATTTACAAGGTGTCTAGCTCCAGAGATAGCTCATTGCAGGTTTAATGACATTCACATATTTCCTTGTTTAGACAACTTACTTATCTTTGCAGAGTCTTTCTCAGATGTCAGAAGTCTTGAAAATGTGTTTCCTCACTTCTGACTAGTCTGGGATTCCAGATAAAAATCATCCTTGACCCAAACACACAGGCTTTACTTCCTGGGTTCTTAGAGACACCTGTCAGCAAAAAGCTTTTTGAAATAGGAAAAGATGTGTTTTTGTCTGGAAACTTTCCTGAGCTTCTCCATTCAGTGTCAGACTTCTGCAAGAGAATTTCTCATGATCCTAGGATTTATGGCTTCCATGGCATGAGCTCCGTGCATACTTTGCCAAGCATTTACAATTTACCCTTATACTCCAGATCTTCTCATGATTCCTCTTGTCAGGTTACACATGAAAAAAGTTCAGTGGTTTATAAAGAGCACATAGACCCAACATCTTCATTCTCTGGAATTTCAGGTTTAAATGTTGTGCTTTGTCAAATAGAGACTGCAGTGGTGAGATGGCAAATGGCTCTAAATCCAGGTCTCCCCTTGTCTCCTCATATCCCAAGCAAATCTGTAACTACAGATGCCTGAGCTTTTGGGGGAGCAATTTCTGTGAGGGTAAAAGTACGTGGAATTCCTCCAGCAGACAAGATCTTATAAATGTTAGAGAAGTTTGCTGTGATCCATACCTCAAAATCTATTCATCTTTAGTCCTCTGTACCTCTTCAGGTGATTATAGACATCTGCACATGTCGACATCTATCTTTTAGAGGAGGTTAAGGAAGCATACTGTTTATATGTGTCTGTCAGCTATAGGTTGAAATATGTTATTTTATATTCTATTCTTTTTTCAGTTTCGTCCCAGTCTGACAGCAGTGGGACATACAGTTGGTGGCTGTCTTTTAGGAGTGGGTTGAGGAGGCATGCTGTGTATATGTATGACAGCAGCTACTTTAAGTATAGGACTGTAGCCATTTATGCCTTAATTTTCATCCTAACCCAACACCAGAGGATGTTAGAAGGTGACTATCCTTTTTTCCTGGGGTTAAGGAGGCAGGTGCAATTCCCAGACAGGATTTTTGTATCCCTGCCGGCACTAGTTTTCTCAGTTTGTGAATCGATATTTTGTCAGCTTTGAGCATTAAACCTTTGGAAAAACATATTTTTCCTTGAAATAAAAAGAAAATGGTAAAGCTGAAATTCTTTCTTTAGTTACAGTTTTTGTTCAGGCAATTATTGGATAAAAAATTCACCTCAGAGTATGTAGAATGCAGCTATTTCTCCTATATTTGTTACAGTGTAGTCTTGTTCAGTTAATGAGTGTTAAAATGATATAGGAAAACAAAGGTGCAGAGCAAGCCTAAATATCTTCCTGTAATTATGTTCAAGCCATCACTGGATGAAAAAAAAATGTTTAAAAAAAAACTGTCAAATGCACCATAGAGTATCTAGGCCCCCCAGTCCCCGGCATAATGCACTTATTTCCACTGCAGTTATTACAGTGTAGTTTTGGTCAGTTAGGGTGTATTGAAAGGCTTCAGAAAAAAAAAGTTGTAGAGCAAGAATTAATTTCTTCCCTTAAATTATTTTTTTCAGGCCATCAATGGATGAGTAGGTTGTTTAAAAATAATAAATAAAAAGCTGTACAATGCCTCTCGGAAAAAATCTAGAACCCTCATGGCTTCTGGTGACCTGGCTCTTGGACCTCTCACTTAATACAGTTGTTTCTTCCATAGTTATCAGACTGTGATCTTTTCTACTTTAAACGTGTTGAATGAATGAATGGTCAGAAAAAAATAAAGAGCAAAACAAACTGTGGGGGAAGGAAGAAAAAAATGATCTGAATGTTCTGAGTAGGTCAGAATGGGTGGAGAACAGACGGGGCACCAGGTCATGTGTGTTGGGGGAAGTGGGCAGGGCTGGGGGAGGTGCAGTGGAGTCCATTCACCTAGAGTACCAATTCTTATAAAGTCACTCCTGGCTATGTGGTGCTAGCAAGCTTCAACTAGTAGTCCTGTGTTTGACTCCTTCAGTCTATTATGTCTGCTGTGTGTTTCTGAGCCACATAACCAGATAATGTGCCTGGATCACTCTGAAGAGAGTCACTTGGCAGTAGTGGGTTTCCTTGATTAGCAAATCAATAAATGTCAAGTGGAAAGGGGAGAGCAAGACATAATAACAAAAGTGCATGACAGTTCCTTCTTTCCTGCACAGACACCTGACCATGAGTGCCTGTTCATATCCTCAGTTGTAGTTTTATTGCTACCATACCTCTGATCTCTTCCAGTCTCAAATAAACCAAACCTACCCCACCTCCACGAAGAATGCTTGTGTTGTCTGTTCAGTCTCTTCCCATGTGGGTTCCCTGATTCTTGATTTCTCATTCAGATTTACCTTGTATACTGCTTAGTCTGGTAGCCTCACCATCTTCCAATATGCCAGCATTGTAATGTGTTTTTGTTATAGTGCAGCCATGAATAAGAGGTAGTCTTATGTTCAACATTGACTATTCTTACTGCTATGACTTTTCTAGTGAGCTGTTTAACAAGGATGTGAGCCACAACAGCTTAATTTCACATTAATGGCTGATAGGATAAAAAGCTAGCTTAAACAGATTGTTTTTGTAACTTGAGGACTTGTTCTGGTAGATGTTACTATTTTCTCCTCCTGTTTTTATTGCAGATGAGATTGATGAGAAAGTGTCTGCTCAGTTCAGTTTGAGCATCCGAGATTTGTTGATGACATGCTACCCAGCTGTGACAGAGGACTGCATTGCTGTTCAGCTCACTTTATCCCTCCAAATGGAGAGAACTGTGCAAAAACTCAGAACAGCCATTGATTCCATTGGTAAGTAGATGTAGCTTTCCCAGTTTATGGCACCATTTCCTTTATATGGTATTTTGTTACTTTGCTCAAACATTGGATATCCGTGGAGATTTTTGTCATAAAGATCATTTCATTAGGAAATCTAAGTGACTGAGATAGATGAAGGGTGGATATCTATCCCCTGGCCTGACTTGAACATCTTGGGGTATTTGGATGCATTTTGCTCTGTGGCATTAAAGGGAGCTTGGGTGCAACAGAGTGCGCATAATCTTCTCAGTGCTTTTGTCTTAACTGAATGGTCAGTGTGATTGTTTCTGAATTCATTAGTTATATCTTGGGCTTTGATTCTTTGAAAATTAAGTAGAAACCTTTAATCTATTACTGGAAATCCTTTTTAGTGACTGCACAGTCAAGATGTTCTTTTAGGAGGATGACTAATAACTAAATTACAGCATTTGGGTTTACCCAGTTTACTCACCTTCTGTCCTGGCCAGAAACTTCTGACAGCTGTGCCTAATTTCCTGTAAAACCAGTGCCCCATTTAACTTTGGCTGATGTGCAAGACACTCGTATTAAGCCAGCATTGCTAGGAACATTCTTCATTTCTTGGTGCTTCGAATGCTTCACATCTTGGTTTAGTACTGGAATAATTTTATCTGTTTAGTGCCTTTTACTCATTAATGGCCTTATTGAAGATCCTCATTCAGAATGTACTGCTTGTGGTTGTAGTAGGACCCCCCCCTTTTACCACAAGTTACTGCTTTTCCCTATATTTGTCTTTATGCAACAGTTTTATAAAATGGGTATGAGTGAATGAATTGTAGTAGTAGGAGAGAAAGGGTAAGGTAATGAAAACTAGTGATGGAGACAGAAAAGGAAGTAGCAAAAGGTATGAACAAGTCATAGCCAGCTGTTTCACTTCATTTTCTACTTTTCGGCTAAATCCATTGATTACCAGAAGCCAGAGGTATGAATATTTCCAAAGTACAGATATTCTCACCAGCCTTGATGCTGCCAAAAGAAAATATTTCCTACCTACACTGATATCCCTTATAATGATGTCAGATCAAGAAATTTCAGGTGACAGTGATCCTGCAATTCTGACACGTTTTCCAAAACCGTGCCTTCATATTTCTTTCTAATTTCATTCATATCCTCTTGTAGCCTTCTTTTGATTATAATATATTTGCAAGGGACAATTTCTGTTTCAGTACATATGATTCTGTAAATACTTTTTTCATGAACGGCTGTCTTTGGGGTTAGCTTGACAAGATTAGTTTGAGTTAGAACACGGTATTACTGTTAGGATCTTGCAGCAAAACTTAATGGGTACTTATGTATTATCATAACCACATACTAAACAAGTCACTTGGCTCATTGTGTAACCATAAACAAGCCTCTGATCACAAAATCAGACATTCTCAAAGCTGAGCCTTTTTTAAATTACAGCCATGTCTTGAATAAAACCCATCTGTAATCGTTATGGACCAGTAAACATTAAACTGTAAATGATACAAACCACCCAATGTTACAGGCACCTTTGCATAAAAGTATTCCAGAGTATCCACAAAGTAAACACAAAGTCCATGAACTGCAAAGGTGAGGCTTCAGAACAGCAACTTCAGTTTAGTAAAAAAAATATACTCCAAAACTGCAACCTCAGCTTAATAAGGTGTATACTCAAATTTCTCCAACCACAGAACAAAGATCTGGATTCCACTCGGCTGCAACACAGTTTTATTGGTACACAAGCGCTTTCACAAACAGCTTCTTCAGGTGTATAACAACCATTAAAATACACACACCTTATATAACACTTAAAGTCAGTCACATGACTCTGCTTAGCCATTTTTAAAGGCATATATACACATTCTAAGCGTTACTTTCTTGATCCACTCTTACAAATTCTAAACTTATATAGTATAAAAAAATATATATATATATATATATATATATATATATATATATATAAATATAAAAAATATATGTTAAAAGCGTATGTAACGTTCTAAAAAATTCAACATTCACCTATTCAATGGTCTCTTTTTTAATATTGGTCTTATAGGAACAGACTCATTCAGTCCATGCCCTGAACTAGCCCTTAACCTAATAATCCATTCAGCTTCTTTTTCCTCAGTCCTTGCTTTTATGTCACCCCCTTTATATCAGTTCTACATAAGACAACAAATTTAAAAACATGTTGTTCATTGGTAAATGACACATGCTTCGCCAGTGCATTAAAACTACTTCTTTTCTTAATGTGACAAATCCTATCTTTTAAAAGACAATCTGTTTTCCCTACATACAATTTGTGACATGCCTGGCAGATAGCCAAATATACTACATGTGCTGTATCACATTTTGCATAGGTTCGCAGATAAAACATCTCCCCTGTATCAGGGTGTTTAAATTGTGAATCATTACAAATAAAACTACAAATGTTGCACTTGCCACATGGTCTAGTGCCCTTTTCATTTTCTCTTCCTTTCAGTTCTCTGTCTATACAGAGCCTTCTTTTTAAATTCTTCTTATTTTTAAAGCTAAATTGTGGCTTTGTGCCTACTAACTCTTTCATTTTACAATCTGATGTTAATATATTCCAGTGTTCATTTATAATATTAGTGTACAGCCCAACATCTCTTGAATAATTTAAACACATCCTTACATTCTTGTGAGTCACTTTCTCTTTCCCATTCACTAATTATTTTGAGAAATATGGTTTAGCCTTATTCTCTCTTTTACTCATCACATCTTTCATGTTTTTAGTTACCGTTCTGTTATCATAGCCTCTATCTAGTAATTCTTTTCCTGTCAAAATTAGTTGCTTCTCACATTCTTCAGTTTTTACACTTAATCTTGGCACCCTTAGGAACTGGTTTTGTGCTACATTTCTGAATATAAAATTGGGATGCATACTATCTCTACTAATAATTTATTTGTATGGCAGGTCTTTCTGTATATTCTTGTGCTAATCTTGCCTGTATTATCTTTCTCTACATAAACATCCAAAAAACTGATACCATCAGTAGAACAATTCATGGTAAAGTTAAGAAATTCTGTAGAGTTATTAATGAATTCTATGAATTCATATAACTGACTTTCTGTCCCTCTCCATAAAAGAAAGAGATCATCTACAAATCTCCTATAAAACATAATCATTTTATCAAATTTTCCTTTTATAACATTTTCCATTTCCCATTTGGACATAACGGCATTGGCATAACTATTAGCACAAGGAGTGCCCATTGCCACTCCATTCTTTTGCCAATACATATCTTCCCTAAATACAAAAATGTTATTTTCAAGCACTATTTTTAACAGTCTTTGTAATATTCCTATGGTTCTACTTCCAAATTCCTTATTCATCTCTAATAGATGTATCACATTTCTAATATCAACTGGATTTGGTATAACTGTAAACAGCGGTACTACATCTAATGTAACGAAAAAGTACCGTTCTGATACATTTGTTTCATTAGTAAATTCATATAAATCTCTGAGAAAATGTTCTGTATCTTTCAAGATATACTTTGATTTGTATATCAGGGCCTTCAAATTTTTCTCAGTGAATATAGAAGCCGGTTCAGTACACCAATTTTTTCCGGCTACTATTGGTCTCATTGGGGGTCTGATGGAATTTTTATGGAGTTTAGGCAACCCCTGAATCTTTGGAATAGTTGGATCTGTAACTACTAAATATTTGACCATATTATTATCACAAAGCTCTAGTTCCTCAAGGTGTCCAATTTCTTTTTCTACCCTTGATATCATATTTTTACTTTGTATGGATGTAATTTTTTGATAGAAGTCAGTATTATCCAGCATTTCTAGCATCAAACTATTGTAATCAACTCTATTCATAACCACCGTTTGCCCTCCCTTGTCTGCTGGCGTAATAGTTATCTGGTTATTACTCTCTAAATCATGCATAGCTTTAAATTCTTCTTTACTTAAATTATGCCATTTGCCACTTTCCTTAAGTTGTTTCCGCTCATAATACATTTTATACATATCAGAAATACAAGTTTGCTCAAATGCATTGATTAAAGCATTTTGTTTTGGTACAAAAAGACTCTGTTTCCTGAATGTAGCATCAGACTCTTTCTGCTCATTACCAAATAATGTTTTCAAAGTCAAGTTACGGGTAAACAGTTTCAAATCGAAAATAATATCAGTGATGTTCATGTCCATAGCCGGTATGAAAGATAACCCCTTTTCTAACACGTTTGATTCAGAATGTGTTAAACCATAATCTGATAAATTTACAATTAATGTCTTACTTGTTGGAAGGCCTTTTTTATTGTAAATGGACTCACTGGACCTTTGTCGAGTTTTCTCTTGTTTCTCACTATACTTCTCCCCCTCTGTTGTTGTCGCTGTCCGCCTCTCCCATTCCTGCTCATAGATCTCTCCCTTATAGGCAGAGGAAAATTCAAGCCTAAAGGCCAGTTCCTTTTAAAAAAGAAGTAGTTTGATGTGCTGATGCGTTTTTAATGTTGGAGGTTTCATTTTCTGCTTTGCGATGTATTTCTGCGCTTACTTGATACTTCTTCTTCCTTGCTCCAAGGTTAGATGTCACCAGTGCATTCGAAACATCAGACTTCAAGGCGTTTGCTCTATCGTCATCACAACCATGCTCGTCATCACGACCACGCCCGTCTGCTTCCACTTGACCAATTGGTATCTCTCTAGAAGTCGAATTTTGTACAAACTGAATTCTCTCATTTATTTGTTGGGGCATTGAATCAATATTAGGTGCCATACTATTATGGTCATTTATATCTCGTGGCCAAGTGAAGATATGGCCTAATGAGAAGTCCTTCCAATCTCTGCTTCTTTAATTTAATTTGTAGAAGCTTTCTGGCATATACTGTCAGATTCTCAACCATATCAGTCATAGGTTTAAACAGTGCTTTGGTAGTATAAATTTTACATATGTCAGTATATTTTTTCTTTATACTGCCATTAGTTTTTATCATTTCTCTCTGCCGGTACTAGCAGCTTTAAATATCCCAAGCTAGTGTTTATATTTAGTTGTTGCCATTCACTTAGCAATATGGAGTCACACTCAGTCTGTGCAGGCATTTTGAGCACTCTTAATCCTCGAGGTATAACACATTCTGTTAAACAAGCTTCTAAATAAAACTTCTCATATTGTACCCGTCTTAGTTTATATAAATCTTTTTCTAATGAGAAAGTATCACTTCTCATGGCCAAAAAGTCTATATTAGAATGTTCTGTCCCTTCAATGACCATATCACTTTTCAAAAGTGGATTTTCTTCTTCACTCACCTTGGATAAAAATAATTCTAAGTTGTTTTCAGTCCATTTCAGTTTTAAGCCCATTGTATATTCAAGTTCTGTGTTATCCATTTCAGTAGCCATAACTCCTGAACTTTTGGGTAAAATATGTAGAAACTTCTAAATGATGCAAACCACCCAATGTTACAGGCACATTTGCATAAAAGTATTTCAGAGTATCCACAAAGTAAACACAAAGTCCATGAACTGCAAAGGTGAGGCTTCAGAACAGCAGCTTCAGTTTAGTAAAAAATATACTCCAAAACAGCAACCTCAGCTTAATAAGGTGTATACTCAAATTTCTCCAACCACAGAACAAAGATCTGGATTCCACTCGGCTGCAACACAGTTTTATTGGTACACAAGCGCTTTCACAAACAGCTTCTTCAGGTGTATAACAACCATTAAAATACACACACCTTATATAATACTTAAAGTCAGTGACATGACTCTGCTTAGCCATTTTTAAAGGCATGTATACACATTCTAAGTGTTACTTTCTTGATCCACTGTTACAAATTCTAAACTTATATAGTATAAAAAAATATATATATATATATATAATATAAAAAATATATGTTAAAAGCATACGTAAAGTTCTAAAAACTTCAACATTCACCTATTCAGTGATCTCTTTTTTAATATTGGTCTTATAAGAACAAACACACACACACACACACACCACTTTGCCGAAATGACTGTATACGACTGTCATCAAAATTTCAAGCAATAATGCCCTGGATCAACTGGTCAACACCCCCACCAGAGGGAACAACGTATTGGACCTGGTCATCACCAACATGGGCGACTGGTGTTCCACACCGGTGGTCAACCCCTTGCTGGTTAGATCAGACCATAGACTAATCACTCTGGATATCCACATTCCACCTCACCCCCAATCAAGGAAACCATCATGAAAAACTTTTCAAAAGAAAACTTCACGTTACTTAAGACCAAGGTGGAAAGGTTCACAGCCCCCATGCTAAAGAACAATGCTATCCAAGCTGCTGAAACCTTTACAAAGGCATTCTATGAGCATCTGCTGGAATGCATGGATCGTGCTATCCCAAGTAAAACCAAGACTCACTCCTCCAAGAAAAGGAAACCAGTCTGGTGGACCCCTGCCATAAATAAGCTATACAACAGAAGGAGGAAACTAGTACAGAAAAGAGTAAAATCCCAAGAAGGAAAGACATTCCTGATCAGTATCAGCAAGAAACCATGATCCCTCATTAAATCATCCAATGCTAGTTTTGAAAGAAAAATTGCCAATGACTCCAAAGATAACCACAAAGCGTTCTTTAGCTATGTCAAGAACCTAAGTGGAAACTCTGAGATCTGTTCTGAGTTAGTGCAGAGTGGCACAAAATACACTGAACCGAATGATATTGCCAACATTCTGGCAGACAGGTTTAGTGCAAACTTCACCCCCTAAAGGGCCCATAACCATACCAGAAGAATGTACGGCCCCGTCAGTCACCGACATACAGGTTAAAACAGCCCTATCCAAAGCCAAAAACACAGCTTCAGTGGGACCGGACAGTGTCCCAGGCTGTGTCTTAACAAGAGTTCCAAAATGAACTAACCCCTCACCTAAGCACACTGTTCAAACTCAGCCTCTCTACAGGCTATGTACCCACAGAGTGGCGCACAGCAACAGTTATCCCACTCCACAAAGGTGGAGCCACAATGGACCCCAGGAACTATCTCCCTATAAGCCTGACTAGCCTGGTCTGCAAGGCTATGGAACGCATCATCATGGAACTCATTAACAGAGACATTGGGAACCTCCAAACCTTGGACCCTACCCAGTTTGGCTTTAAGGGCAGATCATGCCTCCTAAACCTGGTGGACTTTTTTGAAATGGTTACCAAGGTATTAGACAAGGGAATGGAGGTCCACACAGCTACCTAGACCTCGCAAAGGCTTTCGACACCATTCCCCATTCTAGTATTATATACAAGCTCACCAGCTTGAACATAAACCCCTATGTCACAAGATGGGTTGCCAACTGGCTCATGGATAGAACCCACATGGTGAGAGTTGCAGGCTCTACGTCCGACTCTAAACCGGTTACAAGTGGTGTCCCCCAGGGCTCAGTCCTAGGACCCCTCCTATTCGGTATATACTTCTCAGAGGTACAGGCAAGCATAGGAGGACTATGGCTGACCAAGTTCGCAGACGACTGCAAACTAGGGGCCATAATTGATTCTCCGGCTGATACAAACACCCTCCAGATGGGTCTCACTGAGACGGATACCTGGTGTCAAAATTATGGCCTCAAGCTAAATGCCAAAAAGTGCATAGTCATCCCCTTTGGAAAAAACAAAGTACCCACAAACTTCCACATAGGTGGTAGTCCCCTAAATACAGAAAATGTAATAAGGGATCTGGGGACCCAAGTAGATAGCAATCTCTCCTTTGATAATCATATTGCCAAGGTGGTTAGAAAATCCTTCTATGTGGCCCACCTAATCACAAAAGGGTTTGCATCTAGAACAAAAGAGGTTATTGTGCCTCTCTAGTCATCACTCATTAGACCCATCATAGAATACAATGCCCCATTTGGGATGTACCTTACAAGGCACCTGCAACAGCTGGAAAGACCACAAAAGTACCTCACCAAGAGGATTACTGGCCTCAAACAGTTGCTCTATGCAGCCCGACTCAAGAAACTCCAGCTGTACTCAGTTGCATACCGCTTACTCAGAGGTGATCTCTGCCTGACATACAAGGCCAAGTCCAACCCAGAATTCATGGATATGCTCCACCTAAAAAAAGACAGATCCCAGAGAGCCACACGCTCTAGAGATATAAACCTCACCACAATGATAAATAGGACATGCTGGAGGGATAGATTTGTATCCCAGAGACTTCCCATGCTTTGGAACAGGATTCCAATATACATCAGGCAGAGCCCCTCACTAACACTCTTCAAGAGAAACCTTGACGGGTGGATGGGAAACAGAAAATTTACCCCGGGGATCACTGCAGTGGCTCTGCTGGACAGTGGCACAGGGAACTAATGGCTCTGCTGGACAGAGGCACAGGGAACTAATCTAAGGCGGTGGCGAAAGCCAACACATTCTGGCTAAGCTTATAAATGCCCTTGGGCAGATAGCCTAGTACTTACTTATGAACCTATAAAAAACAATTTTTTAACATTTCATTTCACACCTATTTTTTCTGTGTGTATTATCCACATTTTTTCAGAAATCTTCCAACCAAACCTGCAGAGTTTAAACAGCAGGCGCTTATTTCATGTCATTTAACTTGCGGAAAAAAGGGTATGGTCTAACAGGTTATCCCCTTCAAGTTCAGCTGCAAATGCCGTTTGCATATTCCTGATAAACAGTTCAAGTAGGGCACAACTGGAGAAGTCATCTGACTGTGTACCCCACTTGGGCCATTTGGTAGACAGAAAAGAAAAATCCCGCTTCTGTAAACAAATGGAGGTAGACATGAAATAAAACCACTTTGGGTAACAGTAACACTTGGAAGGAAAAAATAAAGGAATCTTGCAACGGATCTTCATTTCAGAGGAATGGTACATATACTGAAGGATCGGGAGGACCAGATATCAGTCTTTAACATCGTAAGGTGAAGTCTAACTCAATTGTTTAGATTGTGGTTGCGATAATACACAAGTGCCACTTAATGTTACAGTGACTCAAGAACTGTAAGTTGGTTAATGCACTAAATGATGATGATGTTGATATTGGAAAAGAAAGGAAAAACAAAATCCTCATTCAGAGAAATGTTTGTACCTCCCAATCCTCTGTTTCAAACAAGTTTTGTCAGCCGAAAAAAAACAAAGGAAGGCAGTTGGACTTCACTTCTGTTCTGGAAAGGGCAGCTGGAATGATAGACTTTCATAGTAATTACATTTAGCTTTTAACCTCTACTCCAGTGCACCAAGAGGCAAGTTTGAGTTGGCTTTCTGTCTGTAAATTGGTCTGTCCATCCCTCCATCCACACTTACAAGTTAGAGCTGAAACAGTTCATCAGGTTTGTGTAATATCATTTGTTCAGAAACCATAGGCAGAGCTTGTTCCACAGACTTTTCCATTAATTGCATTATGCCCCTTTAGCTCCTAGCAAAAAAAATCAATGCAAGGAGTTAATTCAGAGATCAGGGTTTTTATTTCAGACTGTTTTTGATTTGGGCCGTAGGGGCAGACATCTGTGCCGATTGTAGAGTTTTCAGGTATGAATAATTTCTCAAGCCTTCTGCTTTTCACTTGCCTCTGCCATTCTCACTGCATTCAACCTTCTGTCTCATTGTTACACTTTAACCTCATTTTTAAATATGCTTTTCCACACTTTCATCATTGTTCTTATAGGTTCATAGGTTCATAGGTTCATACTAGGCTATCTGCCACTATACCCATTATTTTGCTGTGCCTCTGTTGAGCAGTGACACTGAGGTCTTGTTAAGAAGGGACACAGTCAGGTAGTTCACACTGATTGGGACTTGTTTCTTAATCTTCTGTACTCCATATTTATTGATCCAGTGTATTTCTGACATATTGCCTTATGTGTGTCTCTTATTGTGGTTATCTATATATTTTGTGCTTGTTTTTGTTGAGGCTTGCATTTTATTCTCATTATACAGTATTGTCATTCTATTGCCAGCTGTCCCAGGTCATACCTGAAAAGGGTCTTTGGACCACTGCACTTATGCTGTTAACAAATGTGTAAGTATATAAAATGTGAAGTCGTTCAGGAAGTAACTGAGAAGACTCTTCTTTTCATTAGTCCAGTACTTCACATCTATACTGGGCATAGAAATTACATGTTTTCCTATACCATTAAGATCTTCTCTGTGAGGAATAATGGGGGGAAAAACATCAGGTAACGCCTCCTTATTTTCAGTTTGTAATTGTGCTTTTGAGCCCTCCTCCTGTGCCCAAAAGTACTTCCCAAATGTTTAGCTCCAGTGTACACCTGCTTCAGAAAGCAAGATATACCTGTTTTCCCTTGTTTGGCTGATTGACAGTGGCAAGCACACACACACACACACACGCACACACACACACACACACACACACACACACACACACACACACACACACACACACACAAAACTGCAGACGTAACACATCAATCAAATAATTTTTTTCAATCTCTGAAACAGCAAAATATTCAATGTTAGAAACTCCTTGGAGAAGTCATAGATTCAGTACAGACTTTTCATCTCAGAAGAAATGAAGTTTCAATCAGTCCTGATACAGCCTTTTAGCACAGCAAGATGGCATCTAAATGGCTCTGAGACATGTCTTCCTGTATTTTCCTATGTCCACAAACAAGATTACAGATTGGAAAAAAAAAACAATGGCATCTCAGAAAAAAAAATGGAACCAGATCTACTGGATATGAGGGTTCATATCTCAGAGGGTATAAGAAATTAATTATTATGGTGGAGAGGTATAGCAATATTATTTCTACCATCCAAAGTTAAAATTCTGAGTACATATTATTTTTGGGTTATGCCTTGAGAGCCCAGGTCAGTGACTTAATGGAAGGCTTCTGGTCCAAACAGGAGAAATCTCTTCATATCAACCTGCAGAAGATGATAGCAATATACAGGGCTATGACAACCTTCCAGTGCAGCTTTTCAGACAGGTTATTTTCAAATCAACATAGACAGCGCTACAGCAGTGTGGTACACAAACAAGCAAGGAGAAAATCTTAAATTTTGTGAAAGTACAATTCAGATTTAGGAATGGGTTCTACAACACAACCTTCAGGAACTAGCAGTTCATGTGTCAGGTTTACAGAACAATGTAGCAGTTGCTTTCAGAAAGAAAGCTGGTTTATCAAATTATTTGTCAATTGATTACAATTTTCTGTTAGTGGATCTTTTTGTTACCACAGCCAGCTCATATCCTATGCTGCCTTATGTTTCAAGAGATAGTCTGAAAGATGAACTCGGGACTTGATTTATATGCCTTCTTTCCTTTTCGTTTGTGTCAGAAGGCAAAATGAGATGCGGTCATTCTAATACAATTAGATTCCTCTTGGCTGGATAGCCATGGTATTCGATGCTCATGCGCCTAACTTCTCCATTGCTTTGGCCATTAGCTCTTCACATGTCCATACTGACTCAGTGAAAGGCCATAGAATTGTTTTCCATTCACAAACCTCTAGCAGAGATCATTTTGATTCCTAATAGCAACTGTTGTGTTGCCTCAAGTTCTTAATGTTTTAAAGGAAGATAAAAGAAATAATACAAGAAAAGCTTGTATGCAAAAATGAACGCAATTTGTTTCTTGGACTTTGTCACAAGATCTTCTACACTGTCCTGTACTTGTCTTCCAGACATTCCTCTGCAGCTCATGCTTTTGTTAAGACTTTCCTTGAAGGGGTGTTTCACTTAAACCCTCTGAAAGAGCATCTGTATTTACCTTGGTAATTGAACTCTATGTTGACAATTTTCAACTTAATCTCCCTTCAAATCTGCATATACAGCAGAGTTAACTCATTTGTCTAGTGATTATTCCAAGCATGTCTCTAGTTGCATCTACGGATTCCTCTAGGTGTCTAGTATTGCCTAGTCATATTTGCATTAATAATTCTAAAACTATGTTGCATACAAGGTATTCAGATATTTAATCTTAAAGCTTACATGATGGGTGGTACAACTGCATTGATACTTAACCTTTGTCTAGTGCAGCTAAAGGTATGTTAATTCGTATACTATTTATTTCTATTGTCATAAGTTTCATATTTCTCTTAATATCGTCACAGCCTTGAAAGCTCTCCATTGTATGAAAAAAATGCTAATTAACAATATGTAATGTAAGCTGCTGCTATCAATCTGGAATTAAAGCTGTTCGTATTTTATCTTTTTTGTGGAATTCGTTGTGTGCTAGTTTCTCCTTTTTGCTGATGATATGTAATGTAGCTTGATTACTCGATGCGATACTGTAAGTTGTTTACAAACGTAATAATTGTTGTTTACTGTGACTTGTTTACAGAATTTTACAATGTCAATATCTGTTGTTTTTACTATTGCAGACAATCTAGTTTAAGACCTAGAATCTAGTTAATACTGCCTTGTAAAATGAGATCTGATGTCTCTTCCATCCGTTCCTCGGCCCTTGGGTACTCTGATCTGACTTTGGCTACTTCTAAGATCTCAGATCAGATTCAGATTTCAAAGCTCAGCCTCCTCCCCTTATGCATCATCCTTCCACTACAAGCAAGTTACCCCAGATCTAGTTTGCCGATGAATGCTTCAGATGTGCTCCTTCGTACTCAGTTGAAATTGTGGGAGATAAGTGTTTTACTTGGTATTTCTTTTCTCTAACTTTTAAAGTTTATAAATTCATATCCTTAAGTCCTTTTAATTTTCTGACTTTCGTGTGTGTGTGTGTGTGTGTGTGTGTGTATAATATATACATATATATATATATATATATATATATGTGTGTGTGTGTGTGTGTGTAAAATATATCCTTTTTCCTTCCTCCCCTAAAAAAAAGTCTGAACTTCTTTTTCCTAACTATAAAAGTTGTTTTTTTGTTGGTGCTGTGGTTGTTTTCAAGAATGGCTAAAAAACCTTGAGGATTTAAAAAAATGTATGGACTGTGGTCATCAAGTACGAAATTCAGATGCACGTCAAAAGAATGTTTCTTTGTTTTGGGCCTAGTCACCTTAAAGCGTAATGTGATATTTGTGAGACTTTTATCCATCTCTCCATTGAGGAGCAACAAAACAAGTTAGTTTTGAAAGGGCTCCTCCTGGCCTCCGCTGGAGAAGATGCCTCCTCTCACTCTTCTGGTCCCTCTCTGTCTTCTTGCTCTCATCCTTTAAAGAAGTCAACTGATTGTACCAGAGGTGAGAAATGTAGTGAAAGAGAAGTCAAAAGTGATAAAGAAGCAGTCTCCAAAGATGCTGTCCTCTTCTACTCTGACCCCAAAGATATCAAACTCCTCTGCTCTAACCTTAGCTTTGGAGCAGGTCCTTGTTGGGTCCAGTCCTCCACTCCACTCTGAAATGCATTTTTCCTGCATGCAGGTTTTCTAACTGACCTTCTTGAGAGGTCTGATATTCAGCCAGTCTTCATTTCACTCTCATTTTTGTAGTTTTATCAGTTCATCTGAATAGCTAGTTAAAGCTTCTTCTATTTTTTCCAGCCTTTTGTTATTTGAATTGATATACGCCATTGATATTTAATTTATTTTAATCGCCTCTAAGTACATTTGATTTTTTTTTTCCTGGAAATTGCTGGAAGCCATCTATTGTAGCACAGTTAAAGCTTAAACTGCTTTTTGCTGAAGAGCTACATGATTTTTCCCAGTCACTGGTTTCTGTTCACCTTTTTTGTTGTTTTTTCTTTTATTACCTTCTTTTTGACACCTTCTCATAGTTTCTGCATTTTCCATCTTAATTCCTATTTTCATTCTGTTCTTGTTTTCTTAAAACCATGTTAATACCCCTCCCACCAATATGTCCATTTTTCATAGTGCACTCTTATATGTTCTTTTTTATAATTGTTGTTTTTCCTTGTTGCTGTTCCCTCCTCTCACAAATTCAAATATATTTTGTTAAAATGTACCTCTATGATTGCATACGATATAGATCTATGAAAGTATGATTTGAAAGTAAAATATATACTAGGCATAGAAGTATATGCAGTTGACATATTGGATAAATAATTTGTGCCAGAGATGCTAGAAGAAATTTCTTTAGGTAATAACACAAACATCAGTGATCAAACAATAGTAAAAAAAAAATTGAGACATATACTAATGCTAACTTAATGCCACACCTGACAGACATTTCACTGGAAGGCTGGTCTGGGTAAATATCATGAGTAAAGAAGAAATTATTTTTATTTTTATTTAAAGGAGGAAATAGGTTTTGTCTTACAAAGCCGATGAAGTAATGATTCCCAGTCATCTGACAAAACACATGAGAAGATACATCACTTACAGCTGGCAAATAATTACAAAAAAAAAAAAAAGTCAAGAAGTACAGTGTTTTGGCCAGGGCCATTAACTCACGCAGAACTAAATATTACAACAAGAACTCTTGCATTCATAGAGGAAAACTTGGATATGCTTACACAAAATAAGCTTGAAACGGGGAATATCCAGTCATTTTAAACTACCAGTTTTTGTCAGAACTTTGCTGCTGTAATAAGCAAGATTACAGAATGGTACCACTGAGACTACACAGTCTTGGCATTGTTATATTTAGAGATGAAGGTGATAGGTGTAGGAGGTTGCTTGTCCCTGAAAAAAGCCATTTTTTTCTTTTTATGTTAGAGGTAATGGTGTGGTTTCATCTTAACAGATCAGTTATTCCAAAGTGCAGTATTTCTGTGAAGTATTCTACTATAGCTTTATCCCTAACAGTGTACAGAAAGCTAGTCAGGTGGACAGTTGTCTCACCTTCGATTACCACATTGCCCCAACAGTCAGGAAATCCTTCTGTGTGGCACACCTCATCACTAAGGGCTTTTCATCCAGAAAAAAGGAGGTCATTGTCCCACTGTACTCATCCCTCATTAGACCCATTATAGAATACAGTGCCCCATTTGGTATGTACCTCTCAAGACATCTGCAACAACTGGAAAGGCCGCAGACATACCTCACTAAAAGAATCGCAGGCCTAAAGCAGATGCCCTATGCTGCCGCCTTAAAAAACTCCAGCTATACTCTGTCGCATATTGTCTACTCAGAGGCGATTTCTGCTTAACATACAAGGCCATGTTAAACTCAGAGCTGCTGGACATGCTACACTTAAAGAAATCCCAATCCCTCAGAGCCACACGCTCCAGGGATCTAAACCTTGTCATCACAATAAACAAAACATGCTGGAGGGATAGGTTCCTGACCCAGAGACTCCCCAGACTCTGGAATAGATTGCCCATACATGTCAAGCAGAGTGCCTCTTTGGCCCTCTTTAAAAGGAACCTTGACGATTGGATGGGAGAAAGGAAATTCACCCCAGGGATCACATCAGTCGCCCTGCTAGACGGGGTCCAGGGAAGTAAATAGTGTGGGAAGAAATAGCCAGGGAATTTTTATGGCTAGGCGTGTATAGGCCCTAGGGCTGATAGCCTAGTACCAACCTATGAACCTAGTCTTGTACAAGCCCAAGAGGTACTTCCTCCCATTTCTCCATGGTTCTTGGTTTAGAGGTTTTACTTCCACCAGACCTTCTGATGAGTCATGCACATGATAGAAGTCACCAGGATGCCTAAGGTACATAATCTTTGTGGAAATGTATCCTTTGTTGGCTCATTCAGTTTGCAGGTTATGAATTATGTCAGACAACTGCCCTATTTGAATCTGTTTCACTATCAAGGTGCGTGTATGCAACATTTCTGATAATTGTGACATTGTAGGGGGTAGGACTGATATTTTTTTTTTTTTTTTTTTTTTTTTTTAAGACTTATCTCCTTGGTACTTTAACTTCATGATGAACTGGCATGCCCAGTGTCTATTTGAGCAGTTGGTTCAGTGGTTGTGAGTTCTTGTCATGGAATATGTTGTTCATGGAGGACCATAATCTTGTAGGGTCTATGTGAAATCATCGAACGCTTAAAAAAAGCGAATGATGATTTATCGAACCCATGTAAGAGAAAGCTTAGAATCTCAAACGCTTAGAACAGCAATTATTTTCCAAGGGGAAAAAAATCGCTGTTCCACAAAAAAAAATAAATAAATAACATTTTTTAAACAGTGCATAAAGTGTGGGGGGGGGGGCTGTGCCCCCCACACTCCCCTACTAAAATATACCAACTCCGAGATCACAGTACAGTCACGAAAATGGCAAAGTAATGGAAGCGGCCAAGCGATTTGTTTCCCAGAGAAAGAATTTGCTTATATGCCGTTTCACTATTTTGCCTTTTCATGCTTTCAAGTTCGATCAAGAAGCATTCGAAAGAATGAGTCTTCGATCATTTTTAAGAATTCTACTAAACCTATCCTTTCATCTCCCAATTTTCTTTGCAAAACTAGAAATCAGGGTAGAAAGGGCCCTTCCTACTCTCAAAATGCAACATCACCTCTGTTTTTTTACCTGAAGGAGGGTACTTGAGTTCAGAAGATGTAGTCTTTGTTCCTTCCTTTTCCTCCAGCAATGGAGGGACTTGCGTTGCCTAAGCAAATCACTTCTAAGTGCCTGCTTTCAGAATTTACTTCAAAAATGTATCTTTTGAAGAAATTTGTGCTGTGGCCACATGGTCTTTGTTTCACATTACCACCGGGCATTATTGCTTAGTCTGCGATGCCAGAAGTCAGTTGTCTATTGGCACTTTCTTGTTACAAGATTCATTCTTCTGAGTTTTTTTCCCCTTTTAAGCCTTGTCTTGTCTCCCTCCTCCAAGTAGGTTGAGGTTTTTTTTGTCTCTGCTTGAGGTTCTTTGCAATAGTCAACACAGTGTGGGAAATTATTGGTTTCAGATGCAACAGGCACACAGTCGGTCTATTCTTCGATCTTTAAATAAGCCTTTAGCATTGATTTAGTGCTTTTTTACTCTTCTGCTGTCCCACTGTGTGTCTTAACATCCAGTGAATACTGTTAGAGTTATCTGTGTGTTGGGAAGAATATGTTGCATATCTTGTTATATTATGGTTGTTCTTTTTTCCCTGTTTTACAGGGTTTATGTACTCAATGAATGGGGGCAAACTGATGGACATAGAAGTTAGGCACTGTGACATGTACCCTCAAATTCTGCAGCCAAAAATACACTCTAAATGAGTTTAGGATTACAAGAGAGGTGCTTCCAACAGTATACCCACTGTAAAAGACTTTATAAATCAGCTAATATGTTAAATACATATTTATATTTGGAGTAGAAAATTCTGTAATCCCAGAATATCTGACTGTGTATGATCTGTACAGGTAATAAACTTCTTCTGAGGCTATGCTGTAGAATGACCAGATGGGCACAGCTAAGTAGTCAGATGTACACTAATAAATGTTAGAAAACTTTAAAAATAACTGAAAATCCTTCTGTATATGTTAAGTAATACAAATATGATTGTTCCTTCTACAGAACTGAGAGTGAGCTTGCTGAATGCCTTGATGGAACAGTCATCACTGAAGCCACAGGAACTGGAGATGCACCCTGTCCGTAGTCAGATGAAATTTCTGCTAAAAAATTTAGACCAGCTAATTCATGCCTCATCGCACCATAGTGCAGACCAGCCTGATTATGTACGGAGCTTTTTTGACTATGTTAACACATTGGCTGCTGTGCTTGTGAAGAGTATAAATTCAGATTCAGGTAAGCTTCCAGGGACAGAGTGTTTCATTATCTGTTTATTGTTAGAAAAGCAGAAAGACTTGTGAAATATTATATCGCACATTGATGATGTCAGAAAGAAGAAAAACTACTGCTCTGATGTGATGACTTTTGTGCAGTTAGTCTGTAGCTGACCAACCACAATGTTCCACCTTGTCTTTCACATATTCTGGGCACTTTTGAGGGTAACTGTAGAACATTATTTCACAGTTTCCTCTGGTAGCTAGTACCAGCTATCCTATGATAAAAGGAATTATGTAAAGTCTGGATTAATTAAAACTTGTTGGTTGCATCTCATCAAATATATTCCAGTAGACTGCCCTTCATTATCTCTTGTATGATACCATATTCACATGTTCCTTCTTCCCTGACTTTCTCTAACTTAGTTTAACTACTCCTTCATTTTTTGCTTGTATGCCTTACACTCCCATCCTGTTAGTTACCTTTTTGGTGTTTTCAATAGCTTGATTCCCTTCTTGTAAGGAATTAATTTGTGATTTGACAGGTGAAATGTGGAGTGGTTGTATATGCTTTCTACTTGTGAGGTTCTTCCCAACAGTATCCCATAAAGTGTTATCTCTAGTCGCAGCTGTTTTCACTGTGTATCTGATGACTTATTGTTGCACTTGTCGTATTGTCACTTCAGTGTCCTTTTCTGTATTTGCCTGAGTTACTGCCATCCATCTTGTAGGAAATTACTGAAACCCACAGAGGATATGCTGAAGTTCTTACATTAACCATTGGTTGTCATTTGCCCAGTTAGTCTGCTAGTCATTCAAGACTTATTGTAGGCTTACCCCATGTCCTGCTGTCCCACTTTGTTGGTAGGTTGTAGTGTCTCTAATCAAGTCTGTTTGAGGAACAGACTGCTTCATTGAACAGTTCAATTAGTATCCCTAGGTAAAGTGAGTGAAATTCACCCACACCCCATTCCTTTACATAATGGAGCAGACTCTGAAGTGATAGAGTTAAGCAAATTTGAGAAAATGTTCTGTGAAGATTTACTCTTACAACTGGTAATGGTGTCCATGTCATCCGCACTTAGACTTATTTTGTTGTTAGTGTCCCTGGCTATGTCTGATCCAGTAATACCAAAAAGTACTGGGATACTTAATGTCCCCTGTAAGACGTCAGCTACTACCATTGTCTGTTTTTGACAGGGAAGCACTAATCATTATGAATATTGTCATGGCTATGTGAGAGAAGGAATATGTATTTTCAGAGAAGAATTCCTGTTTTTACAATATAAACTTTTATAAGATATTTGTTATTATGTTTGTGATTTGGAATACTGATATAAAGGAATTAGATGTATTTTTGGAATATTTAACAAACAACTTTGCTTTTTTTTCACATTTTAAGAAATCCTTTTGTTTACATAATATTACATTTTTAGTATTAGTTTAGAGAAGTACAATGATGAATTACATACTATAGTTTATATAAAGAAAAAAACATTTACATAGGTCAAGTATGCACCTGCAATTTGTATTTGATAACATATCTAAGGATCAAGTGTTGCATATAGCTAGACTAAATGTAAAGGATGATATATTAAATAGTCAAATGGAGGATCTTATTTTAGATTTCAAGAATAGGGGCTATGATGAAATGAATTTAAGTAAGAATAAGTTAAAACTTACTTCTGAACAAAGCACTAGAAGTAAACCCTCTTTTTGCAAGGAAGGCAAATTAGTGAAAGAAGGGTGAATACTGAGAACAAAATTTAGTTTACCCAGACATGTTTAAAAGCATTATTAATAAGCACTGGTATATTTTAAAGTATACTGACAATTAGTTATATAGTTGATAAACCTGACTTCAGTTATAAGAGATGTATGAATTTAAAACCAAAATTGTTATAAGTAGCTAGATGAAATTAATAAAACTAGTAATGTGAATGTAAGGTTTGCCAGATGAAGGATGCATTTCCATGCAGGAATTGTAGTTATTGTATTTAAAGTTAATGCATTTATACATCAAATCACTAAGTATAGATAATAGCAACTATCAGTATTCTGATTGCAGTACTATATATATATATATATATATATATATATATATATCTCCATCTGTGATTCTTGTCTGGCTTTTTCTGTCGGCAAGACAAACAGGAAATTGAAAGAAAGGATTTGTGACTATTTGTTGGAGATGCGGAGAAAATTGGATAGTAGTGCATTATATAAACATCTAAATGGTCCAAATGATGCACATTGTTTTAGATTTATGGTATTTCCACAAGACCCCATACTTTTAGAGGATGTGATCTGGTGTCAGAAGCAGAATGGTTGGAATACCGATGGATAAATAGATGAAGGGATGATAGAAGTCCTGGACTGAATGTTAAAAATAATATAATGCCTGTGCTGAAGATGAGACATTTTAGATACTTATTTGTTTTATTAGATGTGTTTTAATTAACTAGTTATATAATTAGTAAATGTAGAGTATTTAAAAATGGATGTTGGTTTCTTGATGTTTTCTAACTTGAAAAAGCATTTGCGAAAGTTGGATGCTTGTTGTTTTATATTGTGACAAACCGAAATGCTGCCAGCTCAGCTAGCTAGAATTTTGTAAATAATTATTTGTCATTTGAAAATATTAATATGATTTATATAGAAATGTGACACTGCCAGTCCAGCTATCTGGAATTTTGTAAATAATTCTATGTCATTTGTGAATATTAATATGATTTGTATGCTTGTCTTACAAATTTAAGATAACTATATGTTATAAGGATATTAAACTACTGATGCAGAAGTGTGTGTTGAACTGTATGTTATGTACTGAGCTTCAAGAATGTAACCACAGTGTACCCTACTGGAAGAGAACAGAAATGTATATGCCTATGCAAATGTATGTATGTTTTGATGTTATAATTGGAACATACAGAGTTAACTTGCAGACCCTCAAGAAAATAAGTTGAAAAGTAAAGAGTTTTATGACTGTGTTTTCAGTGCAGCAAGCAGACACAGTGTCTACAGCCAGAGGTTTTCTTATTGTCTTGAAACAGAAATAATTACTAGGTTTTAAATGTAAAGTATTTTTATTGCTCTGTGACTTCCTAGCAGCTGCACATCTGAGAGATAAGCATTTCTGACACAAAGGTGCTAAATTCTAAATATCTGTTTAGCCTGAGAACTGAGAGCAGGTCACAGAGTGATTGGGTCTATATTAGAACACTGAACTTTCAAAATTTCGAGTGTTCTAATATCGAACCCTATTAATCGAAAATTTAAAACATTGAACATACAGAACAGCAAATTTTTTCCTAGGGAAAAAATTCGCTGTTCGAAAACACACACACACAACACAAGCACACCAAACAAACAGCAATCCACACACATACATCTAAACTCTTACACCTAACCCTACACTAAACTATATATACATCACTAACTATCCACTTACCTTAACCCAAACCCTAACCCCTAAGGTCCATCGCTGTCGCACAGTCACCTCATCCATGCCCTAACCCTAACTCACCTACCCTGCCCTAACCCTCACGTCCACACAATTGCATACTTACCTGAACCTGACCCGTAACTTTCCACCACAGCGCTGAAAATACAGAAGCAACAGAAACGGACAACCAAATTCTTTCCCTAGGAAAAAATTCAGTTTTCTGTTTCTTTGATATTTTCAGCATTCGCAGAAAACGGGTCGATATTAGAACACTCAAAATTTTGAATGTTCGGTGTTGTAATATAGACCCAAGTGATATCATCCAAAGCTAACCCAGCAGTAATGTTTTGATATTAATTTGGGAACTCTGTTAGAGACTGTGCATTTTGTATTTGTCTTTAGACCTGGAAACATTCTCTCATCAGCACTTGCCTTGCTAGTAGTAAGTACTAGATTACAGTAATCTGTTTTTAAGATACATAGGAATATAGTAAGATTAGTTTAGATGTTTTCTGTATTTATTTGAGACTGTCCTGCAATGTTGTTTTAAAATATTTCCTGTGATTCTGAACTCTGTAGTCACTGTGCTGAGTCACTGAGTATTGTCTTGTTCTTTTATTATTTATTTAAAAAAAATATTTAAACCATTTAATTGTGGTTGATTTCTTTAGAGCTATTTAAGCTCTTAGCGTACTTGCATATGTATTTGGTGACACTGTACAGGCCACTCTTAAATAACCTTTCAAGTCTTGGTCACACCTACTTGCCATTTGGATAACGGTAACATTACACAGTAAGATTGGTCACCCTTTGTGAAGGGCCTTAGCGTAGATGATTAGGGGTTCTGGTGACAGTGATAACTACCTTATGGTTTGGGCAGAAGGGGGCATAGCTAGTAAACCTGTGCCAACCTTTCCCAGGTGTCTGTTTGTGTATAAATCAAATCTCAGAGCATATGTGTGTCCGGCTCTTTGGGCAGGGACCCGAAGCACTGTTTGGACAGAGTCCTGGGAGGACTTGGCTTGGAACCCTGGCTAAGGACTCAACTCTATAGCTGTGCCAGTAGGGAGTCTTATTGGGGGATCTGGTGAAAGAGGGAGAAACCAGCCCCAGACTGACTGTGATCTCTTTGTGCTCTTAAGAGAAATTGTACTTTACTGTGTGTGTACTTGTCATCTTCCCAATGTGTACATCCTTCACTGGTGCTAGTGGTGAGGATTGGGGCTCCTTGATTACTGGGCCAGTGCGTCACATATATAATAAACTAATCTGCATGTTTCTTTGAGACGTTATTTTGTTTTTATTTTTGTTTTTGACACTTACATCACTGTGTGTTTGGCACACTGCAATATAATTATGATTAATATTAAATCTGAGCATTTGATGCATTGCATTGCATGTTATTCTACATCTATTCCATAATTGTCTCATTTATCTCTAACTGCAGTGGCTGTGCTAAATTGATCCTCTTGACTGTCTTTATAAAATGACACAAGCGCAGATGCCCTGGATTTTGTCTCCTAAATTCTACATTTTTTAGTACTCTAGAGAAGACATCATTGTATATTTCTTTGAAATCTGTTGTATATTGGATTACAATATGTTTCCACCAAAAATGTCCTTCCACTTCTAATCTATGTATATCATACTGATCACAGTTGCAGTAGCCTTAGATATAGGAGTTGTATCCTACCAAGAGTGTAACAGCCATACCTTTCAACCATATCAAATTCCTCTGTATTGACCGTTTTTTCTAGGTTCATAGGTTGGTACTGGGCTATCTTATATTACACAGTGTACGTTGTGGGTATTCACCGCCCCTTTAGTAGTTCTATTTAGTAGTGCTGTTGGTGTGATCCCCGATGTGAACTTTCTGTTACCCATCCGCTCATCAAGGTTCCTCTTGAAGAGTGATAGTGAGGGGCTCTGTCTTATGTAGATCGGGACCCTGTTGCATAGTAAGGGAAGTCTCTGCGAAGGGAATCTATACCTCCAGCATGTTCTATTCATTGTTGTGTTGAGGTTTATATCCGGTTTTGCTAAGATGGAGCATGTTCAACAATTCTGGGTTGGACATGGCTATGTCACGATTAGACAGAGAGTATGCAATAGAGAACAGTCTTAGCTTTTGGGCAACTGTTTGAGGCCAGTAATCCTCTTGGTTAGGTACCTTTGTGGTCTCTCCAGCTGCTGGAGATGTCTAGCCAGGTACATTCCAATTGGTGCATTGTACTCAATAATGGGTCTGATGAGGGAAGCACCATTACATCCTTAGATCTTGATAGAAGGATTTTCTAACCACTTTGGCAAAATGGTTATCAAAGGAAAGCTGACTATCTACTTGGGTCCCTAGATCCCTTATTTCTTCTTCAGATTTCATTTTTTGCATTTAGCTTGAGACCATGGCTTTGACACCATGCATCAGTCTCATTTAGGCCCTTCTGGAGGATCTCCATGTCGGACAGAGACTCTATTATAGCACCCAGTTTGCAGTCACCTGCTGCCTGTACTTCTGAGAAGTATATGCCAAACAGGAGGCCCTGAGGCACACCACTTGTTACTGGTCTGGATTCGGACATAGATCTGAGATCTGTCTGAGAGCCAGTTTGCGATCCATCTTGTGACACCAGGCTGGTGAGCTTATCAATATGGGGAATGGTGTCAAATGCTTTAGCAAGGTCAATGTAAGCTGTGTGTACCTCCTTTCCCTTATCTATAGCCTGAGTAACTGTCTCAAAGAAATCCACCAGGTTTAGGAGGCATGATCTGCCCTTTGTGGCTTGAACTGTGTGGGGTCCAGCGACTGGAGGTTCCCAATCTCTCCATTTATGAGTTCCCATAGCCTTACAGATCAGACTGATGAGGCTTATTGGCACATATCCTGTGGAGAGACTAAGACTGAACAGGGTATTAAGATGCAGGGTTAATTTCTTGTAATAATTGGACACATTCCCCTAGAATGGTAATAGGCACTGTAGGTGGTGGTGGTGGATTTGCACACTGAACCTCCAGCCAAGATGTTGGCAATGTCAGAAGGGTCAGTGTATTTTGTTCCATTTATACTAGCTCAGAACGCCTTATGGTTATCCTTCGCATCCTTGGCACCCTTCTTTTGAAAATTACCTTTAATTGACTTGATGAGGGCTCTCAATTTCTTACTAATGCTGATCAGGGATGATTTTTCTACTTGAGATTCGGCCTTTTTGTATAAGTCTCCTCCTTTTCCACTAGACTAGTTTCTTCTTGCTTGAGGAAGGAGTCTTGGTTTTATTTGATATATACGGTCCATGCAATCCTGAAGATGCATATAGAGTGCATCCTGGATATCATTATCCTTCTGCAAGGGAATAGTGAAGGGATGCAAGTAGTTTGAAGTTTGCTTTGGAAAGGTTTTT
Source organism: Protopterus annectens (assembly GCF_019279795.1). NCBI lineage: Eukaryota > Metazoa > Chordata > Ceratodontiformes > Protopteridae > Protopterus > Protopterus annectens. Next base: position 316,368,291 of record NC_056737.1, on the reverse strand, counting down.
GACTATGGTTTCTTTGATTGGGGAGGTGGAGGAGTGAGGATGTCCAGGGTTATCAATTTGTGGTCGGATCTGACCAAGGAGGGGTGATAATGGTTTGTGATGATTAAATCCAATATGTTGTCCCCTCTAGTGGGGGAACATACTAGTTGTTCAAGGGCATTTGAATTTATAAATTCTATGAATCGCTGAGCATAGGAGTTGGAACATTGGTAAGTCTATACCAGGGTAGTTGAAATCACTCAAGATTATGGTGTTGGGGGTAGGACCTTTATATTTTCCAAGTTCTCAAGGAATGCAGAGTGAGCTTCTTGGGACATACTTGAAATGTGGTTTATGGATGATCTCTGGGGCATCATGCTGTGTTACTAACCTGGAGATATGGGTATCCTTGATGAATATGGATACACCTCCTGAGGCCAGAAGGTATGATATGCACAACTTGGTGAAACAGAATGCAGCATCTTGGCATTTTCTAGTAGTTCACTGGTGGCTAGGGGCAGTTCTACTCCTATGTTCACAGAAAATAATGCACCTGTGATGGGCATTACTAAGTGACATTAAGTTGGTGGCAGAAAAATTTGCCTTTCCTTTCTACCGATTTACTTGTACAGTAACAAATTAATAAATAAAAAAAAAATTACATTACCAAATAGTTGATTATACCCATTTAAACTTGGAACTTCTACTTTGGCAATGGAGCCATTCAGGAGCACAATAAAATAAGTCACAATTCAGGTAACCAGATATTAATATTTAATTAAATATATCTATTTTTGTTCGTTTTACTTTTAATGGTTCAGGTCAAGCAGAACTGAAGTACAGACACCAGAACTCCTGAACTTACATCATCATCATCATGCTGCAAGTAATCAGATTGGACAAAGGGGCTTGCAAGTTCTGTAGTGGAATAGAATGCTTATTTTTTTTTTTTTTTTATATAGTGCAAAATATTTTTGTATGCTGCAAATTTTTGGGCAATTTAAAAATAACTACACTACTGATTATACTGTGACTTTTCCAGTGGAGGATGATTTTCAGTTTTATTTTAATTGCATATTACCTTTAAGCAAAGAAGCAGAGGTATTTGCTGCTATCTGACAGTACCAAGTGCTTTACTGGATTTCAAAGCCAGTAAAACACTTAACTCTCCTACAACTGCAGCTCGAGTTGACTCTTGGCTTATGATTATAGATGCAAATCAGTTCTTCGTAAAGAATGGAATTTTATCTTCTATATGTAAAGCTAAGTTACAAAGGAAAAAAGGACAGCAGAACAGTGTTGTACTGGCTTTGAAAGTCAGTAAAGCCAGTAACACACACCTCAGCTTCTTTGGTTAGGAATTACTTCCAAGATGGCTGTACACAGAGTTACAGCTTAATTTTCAGCTCTCCCAGTGTGAAAACAGAAACTCAGAAAAGTAACTAGCTAGTAAGTGCACTGCCTGAATGCCAGCAAAAAAGAAATTCAGAGAACTTGAAAAATCAAATTACAAAAGGTGAAGAAAAAAAACAATGACTGGGAAGAATTCTACAGCTGTTCAGCAAAAGGCAGTTCAAGCTCCAACTTTGGCGCAAGACATGACCTCCAGTAACCTAGAGGAAAAATAAGTAAAATGTACTCAGAGCTGATGAAAATAAAAAATACAGATGGAGTATATGAACTGAAATAACAAAAGGCTGGAAAAAATGGAAGAAGCTTTAAACAAATATTCAGATAAGGTGATACAACTGCAAAAATAAGAGGTTGAAATGAAGAAAAGGCTGGCTGAATGAGACTGCTCAAGAAGAGATGTTTCAAAAAATAACAGAATTAGAGGACAAAGCACATAAGTTACTTTATCTGCTGTATCAGAGAAACTGGAAGGAAAATACATTATTAATGTTATGAAAGCACAAATAAGCAACTGGACTAATTAAGCAACCTTACAACTTTAATAGTAAAGATGCAATCCTACCAGGAGTTGATTCTAGCAAAACTGTGGCAGAAGGACAAAGTACTAAAAGTGGGAGACAGAGGGTTTGTGGAAAATTATTACTCACTGTATACCAAGATAGAAGAATAAATTTATTCCACTAATCAGGGAATGTCGAGAAGCAGGCTTGAGATTCAAACTGCTGTATCCAGCTATCGTCAGAATATTATTTCCTGGAGGGACAAAATCATTTACAGAGACTGTGCCAGTGAAACCTTTTCCAGTGTTTCAACAGAAAATTATGTATTTGGGAGATAAACAGGAATAAAACCAGCAACTCGGAAAATGACAAATAAATGTGGGATTACAAAGTATTAGATTTGTGAAACATGACAGAATAAGAAAACCTGGAAATATTGGACTTTTAATTTTGCTAAACTTGTAGGAGACTCTATATGCCCCATTTCATGTCATTAATATTTGGAAGAACACTTGGGACAGGGTAATAGGAGCATACCTCTCAACTGTACAGATTTTGCCTCATATTTTTACTCCTTTCCTCATAATTTTCATGGTTTTATGGCAAATCATTGAAGACTAAACTAACTAAATAAAAACAGAAATTTGAGTTTTGGACTTCTTATCTTTTGAAAAATACTTAATTCAAAACCTGTTATTCTAGCACCTTTCTAAGTTTACAGAACAATATTTAAAATCAGTCCCCCCCCCATTATTTCTGGCCATCTTTATCCAGATTTCATACGATAAAAGGTTAAGAGGAATGACCAAGTAAAACAAGTGCAAGCAAGTAATTTCTTGGCATCCTTATCTCGAACACTTTTTAAGCAGGTTATGTAAGAAAAGGAAAATGTTACACATTTTTTGATTATGAACTGTATCTTTATGCAGCTTCTGTTTGGTCAGAAAGTCACAGCCAGATAAAGCATTATAAATGAATTTCCATACATTCAAAGCTTGCTGCATGTCTTGGCAAACTACCCCTTTAAATTTCTCAGTTATATGTATGATCAGTTTCACTATCAATAAATTCCTACCAAATCTGGATGCCCAGTGCTAATATTGTAGCTCTCTGGATTTCTAGCCTTTTTCATTAGCTTACATTACTCAAACTTTTCTTCACAGGCACAACTCCTAAACCAGGGAGAATCTCTTTTCCCTCAAGCTCATTTACAATGGAATCTATGGTACTTGTCTGATGTCTACATTGCATTTTACATCTAACTACGTTGATGAATCCTACCAGAGTGGTAGCTGGATTACTTTCAATTAGATATGACAAGTCAAAGGATGAGGACTTATATTCACTTAAACTTTAGTTAAAAATTAAAAACAAATGCAATACCAGTTGCAAGACGGAATACTCTTGCCTAACATTTGAATAATGACATCTTATTCTTGGTGGCAATTCTACTTGTCTGGCCTGATGGGGAATTTGTTACAGTTTGGGATTTTATTTCATACATACACCTTACGCAGCTAAATCAAAAAACTTACCAGTGTCAAGCTGTTGCATGACTTATTAAAAAACCCAGAGAACCTTCCCATGTCAATCTCCACTGCCCCTACATTGTCACTCGTATTACCACCTACACCAGGGGTCTCAAATTTATGGCTCTAGGGCCTTTGGCAGATTTCAAAAAAAGATAATTACAGATTATGGAAGCAATTACACTGCATTCCTTGCTGCACTAACTACCTTTCTTTTTGATTTGGTGATTATGTCCCTCCATCTAGGGTGTTAACCCTTATGCAGTCATCCTGGTCGTTTGAGTGAGACCCCCCCAACCTATACTCTGCCTCTGTTATATTCAATCAAAAACACCATAATTAAAATAATAAATTAATTAGACATGGATACACCAACATTCGAATTCAGTTTGGAATACTAGCCTGCTTGTTATGTTCTAATGTGGAACACCATAGAAGTATACAATTACCTTCACTTATTACAGACCTACCAAGTAAAATATAATCTTACTTTATATTTATTAACAAGCGCCAGTTCCACTATACTAGTCTAAATTCACATTCCCACAAAAAAGTCTTCCTCAGACATTTTAAACCTTCTCTCTGAAGATATACAGTATACCAACAATTTACTTCCTAAATATTCAACCTAGTCTAAACCTAACCAGAGCAGGCCAGATTCATACAAATCAAAAATCTGTATCCAATCAGAACATCTCTTTCCAACAAAATAGGGCTCAACATTTGCCCTATTAAGACCACTAGCATTAACATCTGGACACTACAGACATGGCCTACAGGGAGAAAAGCTCCAAATTACAAAAAATTTTAAGAATAATTTTATAATCTTCAAAAATAAAACAAAAACATCTATTTAAATAACAAATTAGACAATATAAAATACTGGTTAAGAACTGATACAAGGTACAGGACAATCATTTAATATTTAGAGAAATTTTAGATAGTTTGTAGAGAAATTAAAGGTAAGTTAGTCTAATACAAATAGGAATTGCAATATGAAGCAAAGGAAAAACAGACTTATACCATATTTACAGAAAGTCAGAAGAGAGAATTAGATAGCACTAAAGTAGTAAGTGATGAAGGGGGAGAGTAAGGAGGTATAACGAAAGCAAAGTTCACATTTATGGATGTAGTTTATCCCGGTTTTGAGCAAGAACAGATTGTAACTAGGATGTCTTTCAGAGTGGTTTTGAAAGATGGGAAGGAGGGCAGAGAGCTGATTGTCTGTAATCATACAAGGTTGCTAAGGCCTGGAACTCCTTACCTATATCAGTGCCCACCAGATTTGTTAGGTTTGTAGACAGACAGGAGTTTTTGGTCACTGGATAGCAATGGCAGACTGGGATCATTGCTGAGTAGAATTTTTTTTAGTGCTGGACAGGCAGATGGATGCTGGATAATATTATAGCTGGTAAAAAGTTGTGCAAGTGTTAGTTGATGTGACATCGCTAACCAATTAAGGCTTTTCAGTGCTATACAGTGGTGGGTTCTAAAGGGGGTATTTGCTACAAATGTAGCAGACTTGCTGTAGCATTTTTCAAGTTATAATTTTTTTGAATCCTGGAGGTTAGTAAGGCTGGGAACACCACAAAGACTGGGAGGAGAGATGTAATGGTAAGTGTAGTTTTAGTTGCATCGGTGAGAACATTTTTGGCTCTGTAAAACATCTTTAGTTTTTCATGAGTTTCTCTTGTGCAATTTTGTATGTGCAGGTCAAATGCAAGATTATCATCCACCACCACCCTTAATAGTTTGTTATAAGAAGGAACTTCAGTGGTTGTATTACCAGGAGAGAGAACTTTAAAATTTTGTTTTTTCATGACAGAGGGATTGGGGGGGGGGTAGTTTCATCTTTTGGGTTAAGTGTGAGTTGCAAGTTACAAAGCCCTGTTTCTGTGGCTGTTAAAGCTTCCTGAGTAATTTAAATAATTGGATGTCACAATTTCCAGAGTGGTCCCTTTAATTCCCGATTTATATATATATATATATATATATATATATATATATATATATATATATATATATATATAAAATATAAAAAATATATATATATTTTTTTTATACAACTCAAGGACATCAGGATGTGTACAGACTGTACACACTTAGAACAGTTTGTAAAGAAGAGGGAGTAGCAAGCCAAACAGGCACTAGGACCCAGGGGGAAAGGCAGCTCAGTCAAAAAAAAGAAAGAAAGAAAATGCCAAAAAATATCCACTTCATTAAATGCCTTGATTAACAAGGGCACCAGAGCAGTAGGACGAGGTTGGGGGGGGGGAGTGCCCCCCCATTAAATAGATGCGTAAATATGCCTTATCTGGCTTTAAAAAAAATACATATTAAAAAACAAATACACTAATTGCCCCTGTCATCAGCACTCTTATTTGACTAATATAGCACTGTTACTGTTTGCTGCAAAGTAACAGACATTGTCAGGTTAGTTGGTGCTATAGTGGTAGCGTAACACATTTTCCCTTAATCTATAACTTGTTTTTTGGAGACAGTGCCATACCTGACTATAACCATCAGTGTTTTACCGTAAATGTTAAACATCTGATAAGGGAAAGGGCAAAAAATATAATGGGAAAATCTGGGACTGCTGAGAGCAAACTGCTCAGCTCTCTGATATGTATAGGAAAATTCCTCTCTTAGACTTAAAATTGCAGTCCATGAATTTCTGTGCAGCCCCTTTAAATTATCATTTTTAGAGCTTGTCCCTCACCTGCCGTTGCATCATATTAACGGAACCGCATGACAGCAGTAGAGCCACGACAGCAAGCAGAACCGTGACCGAGTCTTTATGTATGATTTGGGAAAAGAGTAAGGAAACGATCAGCACTTGCCTGTTGATGTAAAGGAGGTATAGAGTAGAAGTATCGCCACATGTTGTCTCGATGATTTCTGGAAGTGGTAAAGGCAGTTTAGTCTATCTGTATTTTTGATCCCATCATGTCATTTTGGCTGATAATAAGTCTGTAATTCAGTTAACAGATGGATAAGTAAATCTACTGGATGTTTGATGTTTTTTTTTTTTTTGTTCTCTTTTCTGCAAAGGGACGGGGAAACTACATATTTATTGTTTTTACTTCTTCACTTCTGGTCCTGGGTTGTGGTTGAGGAGTTCAGTTACTTCCTAAATAAATTAGATGAATTCATAAAGAAAAAAATAGCTATGAAATTTGAAAAGTTTGTGTTTTGTTCAGTGCAATTTGTAGACTATGTTGGCTTGGGTATCAAACTCACATTAAGTATTTTTTTTTTTTTTTTTTTTTTTTTTTTTTAAGAAATATATTTCCAGGCAGCAATTGTAATAGGATATAAAACATCTTGGTTTTCCTGCTGGAGCTGGTGAAGTGCTTGTTTTTTCCCCTTTATATCAAAATTGTGTGTTTTACTTTTGGACTGGTTACAACTGCTTTGCTCCGCATCATATGGCAGAGTGCAAAATCAAGCAGGTGGCCATGTTTCTTTTTCTAATATCTCTGTAAGGTTTGTGTATTTTATGCAATTTGGGGCTTGATCCTTCATTAATATTTTTTGATCCTTTCTACAGATGCCCTTCAAAGCAGGTATCAACTGCTTGATGGCTAAGATTGCATTCCAGCCACCTTGGGTTGTCAGAGAAGCCTTACAGCATTGATCTGGGGTGGTATAAAAAAAGGGGTCTATATCATATGAACGAATGTTAAAAATATCGAATGCTCTAAAGAGCGAAAATGCCGGACCTCGAAGTACTTCATGTGGGATCGCAGTACAGTGAAGGTCGGAATATTTGCCCTTTCCTCACTGTAGTGCGATCCCGGAGTTAGAATATATATTTAGCGGTGGGTGTGGGGGGCACAGCCCCCACAATAAAGAGTTTGTGGTCTGGCATTTTCGCTCTTTAGAGCGTTCAATATTTTTAACATTCGATGATATGATATAGACCCAAAAAAAGAGGATGGTAACAAAGCAAAGCTGATAGAAGACAACAGTTTGTGAGAGAAGGGAACTTCACTTGCAGAGCTGGGATAAGCTAATTAGTAACTAAATAGGAAAAATCAATAACTAAGAAATAATCAGAAAGGTGTGTGTGTGTTTGTCCTTTACAAAATACATGAGAACATGATACATGTCAGCTATTTGATGTTTCCATGGCAATACCATATTCAACCTTAACTGAGATTAAATCCCAAGTGGCCTCTTTAAATTACGACTTTATAACACACTGACCCTTCACCAGCAGTTACATGATCTAGTGCCTGCAGTCCTGTGGCATCACTGACATGATGACATCAGAAGTACTGTCAGCTGATCAGCATGTTTGTGTATTCGTATATTATCCTGTACATGATGCAGGCAAGGGGGTAGCAACAAGCAGGCAAGTCATGGTACAGTAATCAGCACTATTCTCACATGACATAATTGGATTTGAAAGCAGAGGGGCATTTGCAAGAAGCAGCTGTAGGGGGATTGAAGTTGTCGTGGGAAGGTAAACAACTGAAAGTTGAACTTTAACACACGATAAACTGTATGCAGCATCAGTAAAAACTGTAATGGCTTGAACTGAGGAAGACTCAAATTATTTTAATGGTGATTACATTTGTCGTCACAATAGCCCATTGCAATATTGACAGATACTGCATATATTTCTGTAGCTATAAAAAATTAATGTAAGCAAACCTAAGTGGTAAAATACTGGACAGCAGTTTATAGTGGCATACAAAATCTTTCTTGTGATCAGTATTTGATAATATAGTTAGTTTAGTATAAATGAGGTTATTGGCTTGACTCCTTAGTCTAGCATTAACAAGGAAACACCTCATTTGCCAAATCATAATACAGTTTGCTTCATTTTTTGATTGGATCTGTTACAAAAATGAAACTTCATCTTTTCAATGTGTTGCCATACACTTGAGATTATGTGCACTCAGATTTAAGATTTTATGCTTTTGAAACTTGTACTTGGTGCGTCCTTGCTTGTGTGTGTACAGATACACACATATTTGCCATATTCACTTTGTTGCATTTTCAGTTCTTCAAAAGAATGGACACGTCGGGAAATTATCAAGATTTCTCATTGTTGACTGTAGCTGGTGTCAAAGGAAGGAAAATGAAATATATGAGAATAAGCTAAGTCTGAGTTTGGGATTTTAATGTCAAAACTTTCAGATATAAAGTTTCCACATTAGGGTGTGTATATGTGTGAGTGTTTGCAGGTTATGGATAGGTAAGTGCTAGTTAAGGAGGTAGGTTCAGTGTTGTGCATGTGTGCTTCTGCGTGCGGTGTGTGTCACTGTGTCTTATCTAGTGGTAATGTCTAATGTATGGGAAGTGTTTTTGTAAGGTAAGGCATATAGCTGGAGTTGCATGAGGGTTAGAATTAGCCTGTGTTAAGCTAGTACAGATGAAGCCACTTTGCCTATCCTTACTATTTTCACCAACGCATGATAACTTTAACCCTAATCCCAATGCTGCACCTAAGCTTAGAAAAATCTTTTCCATAAAACTGTGACTATTCAGGCAAACTTTATTGAATTTATTGATAGGGTTTTGGATACTGGATCACAAAATAAAAGTGCATGTTCTCTTTTGGCAATCTTTTTTTTTTTTTATGATGCTGTGGGTATTTTGTTATGTTGACACAAACACACATATGTATGTATGTATATGGGTGCATGTATATGTGTGTGTGTAAAACTGAGACTATAATTGGTTATTGTTTGATCAGTGTTCTACTCTGGTAAACAATTGTGTGTCTATCTGGATGCTTATCTTGGGTGTATGTTAGGTTAACAGCCATGGAGATCGCTGGGAAATTTGCCCTTACTTAATGCTTGTGTGATTTTGGGGTTAGTTTATGTAATTAGCAGGGAGCATGAGAGTGCACAGTCTCCCTGCAAAAAGCAATGTTTTTGTTTGTTTTTTAGAAATTAGATTTTTGACCTTTAGCAGTCGAAATTATTAGAGTCTAAATTGACTGATTCAGATTAAATGTGGTACACCTATATCTGTACAAGGAGCCAATGACAAACATGCAAACAGTGTTCAGACTCACAGAGGAGTTTCCAGTAGGAGTGGGTGTGCATCAGAGCTCAACTCTGAGCTGACTGCTGTTCCATACCACTGATGGACTAGCCTACAGGTCAGAGGGGGCAGATGAATAAAGCTGCTGTATGCAGATGATATGGCATTACTCTGAACAAGAATTTCAGCAAATGATAGGGGAATGAAGTAAAAACTGAACACTCATGGGATGAAACTGAGTACATACAAGTGTTAAAGCAGCAAGTGGTAAAAATCAGAAGAAGCTGAAATTTGAGATAGAAGGGAAAGTAGGGGACAGATTAGCAGCTTCAAGTATCTGGGAAGAAGGTTGAGTTGGTTGTGAAAGTTAGAATCAGAGGGGCTGCAGCCAACTTGGACAGAGTGTCCGGGTTTGTGTGCGACAGAAGACTGCCAAAGAAGCTGAAAAGTAAGGCATACAAAACAGTAGTGCAAAAAACACTAAAGCATAATACAGAAACCTGGGCAGTAAAGGCAAAGCAGCTTAAAGTCCTGTACTGTTACTTTCATTCCTGCTGCGCATTCATCCCACTGTATTCATAAGTAAATGCACAGGGGGATTTGAATGAAGCAAATCATCTGTTTGCTTTTTCCTGTGGGAAAAAAATGATATGCTTACAGGAAATCCAGTTGGAAGAATTGTGGGATCCAGGGATTGGTGAATTGGGTAAGTCAAGGAAACAGCCTGAGGCTGCTTGCAGCTGGGGGGGGGATAAACCAACAAATATATAAATAATAAACAGAAACAACTTTCTTTGCACTACACCTGGTGTATTCAATGAACCAGAACTTTGTTTAGCTCTGAATTTAGTGTTTTTGTTGGTGTTCTGTAAATGATGAAAAAGGTACTGTGGTATTTCTCATTTTATTTATCATTACTGCCTAACAGTCCTACTGACTTTGTAATATATTCCTGTCCTAACTTGCAGGTTTCTTCTATTTCTGAGAGTATGGTAGTCTGTTGATCAAAATAAAATTATTCATGCCTGTATTCCTTATTGCTGGTGCCACTGCTGAGGCTGTTTACCTCTCTCCCTCCGTGTATACATTAGTATCCTACATACTGTTGATAAATTGCATATTCCAGGCATAGATTTGCAGTTAGAATTCATATGATTTTGTGCACAAATTGTATTTATTTTAATTTTATGAGCGTCAGTTAATTTTATTTTTACAAACGAAAATTGCATTTTAGTTTTAAATAAGTTCAAACATTAATACAAATCAGTATCACCAAGGCACAAAATCAAACTTGGAAAAAACAACAGGAAAAGGCTGAAGGCTGAATCTAGACCACCACACACATTTTATTTTATATTATTATTATGTGTGTGTTGGTCTAGATTCAGCCTTCAGCCTTTTTGTGTTGTTAATACAAATCAGTTTTGTTCCGGTTATATCGTGTTGTGTTATGTAATATTAGTGTAGAAGCAGATTATTTTTATAAAAGAAAACTGTATTTTAGTTTTACACAAGTTCAAAAAAGAACTGGATTCTAAAAGTATTTTAGAAGCAGCAATTTGGTTCTCTGTGCATACTTTTACAAAGTGCTATAAGCTTGATTTCATGTCTAGGTCTAGATCAGAGTTTGCTTGAATCATTCTGTAGGAGGCATCTGGACTCTTCTCTTCCCAATTCCCAAATGTAGTAAGATAGATTAATCCACCCATATAGCTAAGGTTACTGCAGCAGTGAGCATTAAGATTAATATAGTACAGTTGTACAAGTATTAATAGTAGATGTTCAAATGATCACTGCTACAGTACTCACTCCCTTCCTTCATCCTCTGTGTTTTTTGGTATGTTTATGCCAGGGTGTAAATTCTTATTTTTTGTTGTTCCTAACATTTCCCTTTCAGGGTTCAGCCTCTCTCTCCCTCTTGACATGAAATCTCTAAAGGGCTTGGCACCCAAACCTGTCTTTGTATGTCAACTGGAGCTGACTAATGTTTTGGGTGCATGGAAAGTGTCCTCAAGCTTTGGAAGCTGGCTGCCAGTTATATCCCTGGCAAGATATAACCCATATAGCTAAGGCTACTGCAGTAGTGATCATTGAAACATCTGCTGTTAAGGTATGTTTACTTACACAGCTGTACTTTCCTTATGCTTTTAAAATATGTGACACAATACTTGGCAATTTCATAAATACTACTAACAAAAGTTGTATCTGTTGTGCCCATATAAACCAGTGTATCTTTTTTCAGTTATAAACCAGTCTGAATCCTAAATTTTCTTCTACAGGAAAGGAGGGGAGCTGTACTTGCTGCTGTTTCACTTTAACTTGGTGTCAGTCCAAGATTCACATCCCGTTGAGTCTGAGATTTTACTAGCTTCTATGAGACTTTGTTAGTGGCTTCCTGTTGGAGTACTGTCATCTCTAGAGGTAGCCATAAAGGCCTAAGGGTGACTATAGTCCTTGTATACTCCCGTTTTGCAGAAGCTTCAAAATATCTAAAAAGATTATGTAGTCCACAGCCTTCATAACTATGGGGTAGGAATAAATCCAATGTCTTTCGCCCTTCTCCGCCTTTGCATTATGAGATTTGATCAGATCTGAGGCCAGCACTGTAGGCTTTTGGTTCCAAAGCTTGATCTATTCTCTCGTAATACTCTGCACTACTATGTTATCTCCTCAGCTCTCATTTGTTGCACTCTGCTCAGATAAGTGCTTTTTCTAGTGATTCAAAGCAGATTTGGTGTTAGTTTACAATAATTCTTGTTCTGGTTCTGATTCCTGTTCCTCTTCTTTGAAGCTTAGTTTTAGGGTTTTGTCTTCTGTCCTGGTGTTGTCAAGGAATTGATTTTTCATGTATCTGTATGTGTGATACTTGGATCTTAATGGATTTTTTCCTGCCTTGTGTTTTTTTTTTTTATATAGTTTTACAGTAGAATTTTCTCTTCAAGATGGCTGAGAAGACATAAGGTTTTTGAAACTGCTTGAATTGTGGTCACAATGTGCTCTGAAGGACTTGGTGGACCTCTTCATGTAGTGTCTGGTGGCTGTTCATCTAGATCAAAATTGTGAGGTGTCTGCCTCCTATGGGTTGAGGGCCTTGGCCGCCAGGTGTGCCAGGATTCTCTTAAAAGGGTCCTTCCTGCTTTTGTTTCAGTGTCTCACTCCTCTCTTTCTTTTTCCCCAGTTTAGACGTCCTTAGAGAAGGCTAGAGGTAAGGATAAAGATAAGACAGAAAAGGACAAACCTAAAGAAAACTGTAAAGACAGAATCAAGAAAAGAGGTCTGCAGAATTTTCAGATTTTGATGATCCAGTAAAGAAGACCCCATGACTCTCTCTTTTTGTGTCTATTTCCATTGCTTCAGAATTGGCAGTATTCCAGTCACAATTCTCAACTTCTTCAGCAGTGATGCCACATTGCTCTTGACCGTCTGATGCACAGTGTCCTTCCTTCTCTGCGGACCCAGTCTGGAACCATTTGCCAACCCTAACTGCCATCCTGGTGCTGGTGGTTTCACAGGAGCCATCAGACACACTGCTGTAATCCCCTTTGCTTAGGTCTCAGGACTTAGACCTTCACACCAGCCTGCTAAAGTCTCTGTCTGCACCCTCTAGGTCTGTGAGATCCTGTGAGCATTACAAAAATAAACAAGGACTAGATAATGTATACATTTGTGCAGGTGCAGAGTGACTTGGAGATGACTCCCCCTCACTTTGCTCTGAGGGAGCCAAAAGCTTGCCCCTTTGCCCCCTTTCTTGGTTCTTCTTTGGTCCACTTTTTGGATCCTTTGGTCTCAGATCTGACTCCAGCCCATATGAGTGCTGACAGAATGACTGCCTTCAGCTCCATGTTTGTCCTTGATGCATTTTGGAGTTGACTGCATCTCGGAACCAAGAGGTTGTTCATGGGGGCACAGGGATGAGGTCAACTCTGAGGCTTTTGGAGCCATGCTTGCCCCTCAAGATCTTTGTCCTGGACAGCTCTGTTCCTGTCTCTGCCTCTGATCCAGCCAGGTTGACATGGTTGCTTCCCTTTGATCCTCAAATCAGAATAGGTCTTTCCCTAGTTGTCTGACTTCAGCTTTTGTGTTCAAAATCATGGAGAGGATCCTATCCTATGCAGGTGTTGGGGTGTCACTTTCATATCGGATCCAGCCCAGTCCTGCAGTCAACCTGTTACCTCTACCTACCATAAGTTTGTTCAGGGACAGCCTACACTGTGAGGCCACATGCATTCCCAGAGCCAGGGTTCCCTAAAGCTTTTTTATATCCTCCGGAATCCCCTCCCCCTGAGCAGCATAGGAGACATCAGTGTAAGAGGAGACACCTAGACTCCCCTCAGGAGTCATAAACACAGGATACTGACCTCAATGAGGGGAAGGTTTACCTAAATCTCCCCATGGTGATGCCTCTTGTGGCAGTCTTCTTAAATTGATGAGACAGAGGGAAGGTTGAACCTCTACATCCCCTTCCCCTATGGAGTAATTTTTCCTTGAATCCTTTGGTGCAGGGCCATCCATGGTCTGGGTCATATCCCCTCCTGATGAACTCATTGATTAAGTGTCTAAGAGAGCATGGAGAAAACAGAATGTGGTGGAGCTCATCCTGAAGAAGTCTGACTGGGCTGTAGTTCCACCCAAAGTTAGTGCACATTGCAGTGAAGGGCTTGTGGTTGATGCCATTGTAATATAAGCGACCACCAAGAAAGAACTCTCAGAGGAGAGTGCATCTGTCCATCCTCTAAATAGAGAGTCTAAAACATTGATTCAAAAATCAAGGAAGAGCAGGTATACTTCAACCACCTAGGGCAAATATCTATCCCAGCAGAGTGCTTCCCCCCTAACATCTCAGATGCTCAGGTAAGAGCCGCCCTCTCCAAAGCAAAAAACACAGCATCAATGGGACCAGACGGTGTCCCGGGCTGCGTCCTACATGAACTCCAAGAAGAGCTAAACCCAAACATAAAACTACTGTTCAATCTCAGCCTTACTACAGGATATGTGCCCAAAGAGTGGCGTACAGCAACAGTGGTCCCTCTCCATAAAGGTGGTGCCTCAACGGATCCTGGAAACTATCGCCCCATAAGCCTGACTAGCTTGGTCTGCAAAGCTATGGAAAGGATCATCATGGACCTCATAAATAAAGATATTGGGGACCTACAGACACTGGATCCTACCCAGTTTGGCTTTGTTAAGGGCAGATCCTGCCTCTTAAACCTGGTTGATTTCTTTGAAACAGTCACCAAGGCCATTGACGAGGGAAGGTGGTCCACACAGCCTACCTGGACCTCGCAAAGCCTTGATACAATACCCCACTCGGGCATTATAGATAAGCTCACCAGCTTAAATATAAACCCCTATGTCACTAGATGGATGGCAAACTGGCTCAAGGACAGAACCCACATGGTTAGAATTGCTGGAGCCATGTCAGACTCCAAACCAGTTACAAGTGGTGTCCCACAAGGCTCAGTCCTGCTACCTCTCTTGTTCGGTATATATTTCTTGGAGGTACAGGGCAACACGGAAGGACTGTGGCTGACCAAGTTCGCAGATGACTGCAAACTGGGCATCATAATCGACTCTCCAGCTGACACAAGCATCCTCCAAAAGGGCCTCATAGAAACAGACAACTGGTGCCAGAGCCATGGCCTCAAGCTAAATGCCAAAACGTGTATAGTCATCCCTTTGGCAAAACAAAGTGCCACAAATTACCACATAGGTGGTAATCCATTAAGTACAGAAGAAGTAATTAGGGACCTGGGGACCCAAGTTGATAGCAATCTCTCATTTGACAACCACGTGGCCAAAGTGGTTAGAAAAACATTTTATATAGCCCACCTAATCATGAAGGGATTCACATCTAGATCAGGGAGGTCATCGTGCCTCTTTACTCATCCCTCATCAGGCCCATAATTGAGTACAATGCCCTTTTGGGATGTACCTTACCAGACACCTGCAGCAACTGGAAAGACCCCAAAGTACCTCACCAAGAGGATCAAAGGGCTCAAACAGATGCCATATGCTGCCCGGTTAAAGAAACTCCAGCTCTACTCAGTGGCATACCGCCTGTTCAGAGGTGATCTGTGCCTGACGTATAAAGCCATGTCCAACCCGGAATTAATGGACATGCTGCACCTCAGAAAATCCAAATCCCATCGAGCTACACGCTTGACAGACTTGAACCTCAGCACTGAAATAAATAGGACATGCTGGAGGGACAGATTCATAACCCAGAGGCTCCCTTCACTCTGGAATAAAATCCCAGTCCAGGTTAGGCAGAGTCCCTCATTGACTCACTTCAAGAGGAATCTTGATGAGTGGATGGGAGATCGTAGGTTTACCCCGGGTATCACTTCTGTGTCACTGTTAGAGGCACAGTGTACTAACCTCGAAAAAGGGCATAGCAAAATAAATTTAAAATGGGTGGTGAAAGCCAAACACATTCTGGCTAGGCTTATAAATGCCCTAGGGCAGATAGCCTACTATGAACCTATGAACTGTTTGGCATACCTGACCACACTACAGAGAGACTTGATTAATGAGGTTACCAAGTCTGTAGTAACCCAGGCGTCAACCGAGACAAGTCCATGGAGATTCAGGTGCCAACCATGCTGTCAATTTCAAACATTTTCATGGGCTTACTTTCTGTCACAGCAAATGGGACCACCAGAGCTTCAGGCTGTGGTATAACAGTATGGCACCCTGCCTGGATTCATCTCTTTAACTTAGTCATGAGCTTTAAGGTATACTGTCTGAATGCTCCATTTGATGGTTACACCTTGTTTAGACATAATCAAGGATATGCTGACCAGGAGCAAACATAAAAGCTCACCACAGACTCCACATGTGTTCACCGGATGCATAGCAGTGGCAGCAGCCTGGCTCAGGCTGCAAAGGTTCCTAGCCTTCCCTTACCTGGATGATTGGATCCTTATGGCGGCCTCAATTAGCTGCTTCCTGCATGACACTCCTTGCACCATCTGTATCTAGGTCTAGAAATTATTGTGAACTTTGATAAATCCAAGATACAGCTGGTTCAGGCTTTGGAGTTATGGGTTGCCATCTGGACACAGCCTCTCAGATTGCCAAGCTTCCAGTTGTCATTATGTCTTCAGCTCCATCAGGTTCTTTTTCAGAGGTCATCCATTTCTCTCATCCTGCATCTCCTCTGGTTAATAGCAGCTGCATTCCCTCTAGTCCATTTGGCCAGGTTTCATATGAGGATGCTTCAGTTGAATCTTTCAGCCCAGTAGTCTTTGGTAGCTCATTCTGAGCTGTTTTCAGTAAGACTGGAGGTGTGGTGTCCACAAACCATACATAACAGTTCCTCTTTAGGATCTGTCCTTTGTGTTACAGGCTTCAACCAGGGCTCCCTTTTTTAATTAATTAATTTGCTTACTTATTTTTAACCAAGTCTCTTTGTGCCTGCTGCTAGTGTGGATCTAAATGTTTTATATTGGGAAAAAAAAATTCTGGGTTGCAGTGACTTCTGTTAAACGAGCGTCTGAACTTCTGGCCTTGTCATGTAAGCCTCCTCATCAAATGTTTCACAAGGACAAGGTTTCCTTGTGAAATAAATCCAACTTTTGACCTAGTGTGGTCATGGAGTCTAATTTTAAACCAGCTCTTTATTTGCCAGTGTTTTTCATTTTTCACTGCTTACATTTGACAGACAATTAAGGTTTTACTTTCACAGGACAAGGGACATCAGAAAATTTGACCAACTTTTTTTTTTATGCTTTTTCCAGAGTTATACCAGGGAAATGGACTACTGATTGTATCTCTTTTACTAAGTTAATATATTGTCCTTATCTAAACCAATGAGTCACTACACTGGGACAGTTGCTACCTTGACAGCCTTCCGTAGTCATGCATCTTTAAATTAAATTTGATCAGCATCTTCTTGGTCTAATACTCAAACTTGTGCGAGTCATGGCAAACCTTACATTCGGTCTAGGTCAAGGGCTACACTTTGGTTCTACTATTCTATAGAATGTTCTCTTACTGCGGCCCTGATCAGCCTGTCTGGGGACTTTGTCCCATAGGTTGAGGCAGACTAAGGAGACATCATCAATATGAAAGTTTGGTGCTTACCATAATGCTAGATTTGTGTTGAAATATTTGGTCTGTTTCAACCTCCATTCTCTGTCCCCTGTCCAAATTACCACATGAGAGTAATAGCTTTAGTGGACCTCGCAGTCCTTCCTGAAGTCGTCTTCTGATGTCCTTCAAGGATGTATCTGCAGTCATAACATATGGGTTGTCCTGCCTCAGGCAGCCCTTCGGTCAGCCGGATTCCAAAGTCTGGGTCTGGCCTCGGCTGATGTCGCACTTTCCCCGACGTCAGAGCTGCTGGGGTATAAAGGCATCAGCCGACACCATTTTCCTCAGTCTTTTTTGCCGCGCGGTGCCCGAAGCAGAAGCTGTTCGCAAGTGCCGGTCGGTCAGATCCAGAGATTTCAGCTACCGAAGACTTCGAAAAAAGCTAAGTACCCCGTTGGGGACTCTTTCTTGCCTCAGCCGATGTCAGACAAAGTCAATAATTGTTTAACTTGTGGGAAACAAATATCTCATAAGGATTTCCATTCTTACTGCCTTCCTTGCTTAGGCCCAGACCACGACGTATCAGCTTGTTTAGCCTGTGCCTCCTTCAACCGACGGACTCTTAGATGTCGGTCAGAGTTTGCAGAGGAATTTTTTGGTACCGCTTTTGCTTATAAAATGCCGTCGGAGACTCCGACTTCGCATTTGGTCAAAAAACGCAAGGAAAAGGACCGACACTCGTGGCCCACGGTTTCGGCTGAAACCACGGCTAGGCCTACCGCGAGTGTCTCGGTTTCGGCTGAAACCGAGTCCACGGTTATTACTACTACTGAAACCATACCTCCGACCACCGAGGCCAGAGAGGCCCCGGCTGAGTCGGCTTCAGAACTCCCTACCGAAGCTAGTGCTCAAGAATTGTCCGACACCATACCTTTGGACATTTCTACCCCTGCACGTGGGGCAGCTAGGCCCCCAGCTTTTATGTCTATTAAGGCCTTCTCCAGGGCTAAAGCTGCCAAACTTTCAAAAACTATGCCTGCCAAATCTACTTCCCAGAGGCCTTCCTCTAGTTCTCAGATTCTCAGTCTTGCTGAGGACCTTATATCCTTAATTAGGGGTTCCCAACCTCACCCAGACAGGGCCTCCCAACCTCCTCCAGACAAAAGGCCCAGGACTGATCCCTCTGAACCTCTCTCCTCAGATTACTCCACGGATGGATCTGATTTGTCAGACCATCAGGAAGGGCCTACTCCTTATGAGGATTCAGATGCAGAAGATTCTATTCCTTCGGCCTCCCCACCTGAAGAATTTTCCTTTGGGGAGACTTTACACTCCATGAGGGAGCACTTTCAATGGCAGGGTCAGGATTTCTCTGATTCTAGAAAAAGATTAAGGACCTTTTTGCATTTGCCCCAGCATAGGCCCTGTTCTAACTGTAATTGATGATGTGTACAATGATGTCAGTACTGCCCCTGATTCTCTTCCCCCGGCCCCTGCCAAACCTGACAGATATTACAGGGTCCCGGATTCTAACTTCCACCTGTATAAAGCCCATGCTGCAGACCCAGAAACTATTTCTCAGGGCCCTAAAGGGGTTGCAGCTGCTACTGCCAAAAATCCCCTACCCTCTGAAAGAGAGTCTAGAGCATTAGAGAGATGGGGAAAAAAGGTTTATACATCTGCTACTCTTTCTGCCAGGGCATTAAACTGTCAATTCCATATGATACAGTACCAAGAATTTTTGTTAGATCAGCTGAATAAGAAGCTGTCTTCTCCTGAACCTTTAGACCGTAAATCCCTTCAGGATTTGGTACACAACTCTCAGCAGGTCAGTAATCATTTCTTAAAATGTGGCTATGATGCACTGGAGGCTTCATTTAGATCAGCTATGACTGGGGCAGTAATTCGTAGGCATGCCTGGCTGAAGGAGCAATCTTTGCCAGACCATGTCAAGGCTAAACTCCTCGATGCTCCAATAGAGAAACAAAATTTATTTGGCTCCCCTGCACAGGAGATTCTAAAGAAGGTGGAAGAAAAAGCAAAATCTGTGCAAACAGTAAAGGAATTCTTGCAGGTCCAACCTCCGAGGTTCAGCAGAAACTGGCCTACAAAAAATTGGTCCTTTCCAGACACCTCCAGAGCACAGAGAGGCAGGAACAGATGCCCTAGAGACAGAGGTCAATCAAAGGGTGCCTACAGGGGCCGTCAGTGGCAGCCTGCCAACCAGAGGAGTGGTGCCACAGCTACAACTACAACCACTACCACAGGACAGACCCAATGACTTGACTCTGATTCCGCCTACCAGGGATCAACTGGAAGCTCCCTTGGGCGGAAAGCTGGCTTTATTCTCGAAAAACTGGCATTGCATTACAAAGGATACATGGACATTGCAAACAATAGACGAAGGATACAGGTTTTACTTCCACACCTTGCCAAAAAGGAGTGGAATGCCAAACCTACCACCAAACCAGAAGGCAGAGGCTTTAAGACAAATCAGCAATTTACTTCAGATGAAAGCTATAGAAAGGGTACCATCTATGGAACAAGGCCAAGGATTTTACTCCAGACTATTCCTGGTATCAAGAAAAGAAAACCAATGGAGGCCTATTCTCGACCTGTCCGCGCTCAACACTGATCTCATTGTGCCAAAATTCAAAATGCTGACCCTACAGCAACTTCTTCCCATGCTGGGCAAGGAGTCTTGGCTGGTGACTCTAGATCTCAAGGAGGCATACCTGCACGTCCCCATCCGACCAGATTGCAGAAGACACCTCAGATTTCTTGCAGGATCAGAGCATTATCAATTCTCAGCATTGCCCTTTGGCTTATCTACTGCGCCCAGAGTATTCACGAAATGCCTGGCATCAGTAATTGCACATTGCAGACTTCAGGGAATTCAAATTTATCCTTACCTGGACGACTGTCTAATACAAGCGGACAACAAGAAAAAATTGTTAAAGGACTTGGCCTATGTCATACACCTGCTACAGGCCTTGGGATACACAGTCAACATCCAAAAGTCAAGACTAGTGCCATCCCAAAGGATAACCTTTTTGGGTGCGGATCTGGACACAATCACTCAGATGGCTTTTCTCACAAAAGAAAAACAAAAACAACTTCCAGACTATTTCATGATTTTGACAAGACAAACTCAGCTTACTGCAAGGAAAGTCCTGCAGGCCCTGGGTTGCATGGCATCCTGCATAATCTTGATTCCACATGCCAGGCTGCATATGAGAAAATTGCAATGGTACCTAAGGAATGTATGGTCTCAACACAGTCACAGTCTAGAAACCATGATACCAATCATTCCATGCCTTCAAAAGGAATTCCTGTGGTGGGCTCAGGCCTGCCAGTCCAACAGAGGGTTGCCTTTCAACAAACCAAAAACAAGGCAGACCATCACCACGGACGCCTCAGACCAAGGATGGGGAGCACACATGGAAGACAAATGCATCCAAGGCCTATGGCCTCAAGGGCAGCTAAGCATGCACATAAACCAAAAGGAAATGCTGGCAGTGAGGCATGCAATCGAGGCATTCAAACCATTCCTCCAGCAGGGACATCTGTTAATAAGGACAGACAACACCACGGTCATGTGGTACATAAACAAACAAGGAGGGACACATTCCTATCCTCTATGCCGGATGGCAATGAATCTGTGGAACTTATGCCTGAATCTCAATATCCAGCTGCAGGCCAAATTCGTACCAGGAAAAGAAAATTCACTAGCAGACAGCTTAAGCAGAACTACCACGGATGCACACGAATGGATGCTGCATCCAGACATCTTCAAACTCATAACAAAGAAATGGGGAATGCCAGAGATAGATCTGTTCACCTCCCCACTCAACCACCAACTGAAGAAATTCTGCTCAAGGACATTCCACCCACAAGCCTGGAGGGTGGACTCTCTCTTTCAGCTGGAATGCCCTAACAGTATATGCCTTTCCACCTCTCCCATTGATGTACAAGGTTCTACTGAAGATCAGGGAGGAACAGCCAAAGGTGATACTAATAGCTCCAGACTGGCCAAGACAACACTGGTATCCGCTACTGAGAAGCATGTCTCAGGCAAATTCATGGCCTCTTCCCCTATGGCCTCTTCTTCTAACGCAGAACAATTTCAAGACCCTACATCCAAACTTGAAAACATTGCAACTAACTGCCTGGAAAATTCCTTAAAACCAAACCAAACAGTTTTATCTCAGAGGGTGAAGGACATTATCCTGGAGGCTCGCAGACCTTCCACAAGGAAGACATACTCAGCTAAATGGAAGAGATTTCTCATTTGGAGCACATCAAAGGGCACAGATGTCACAGTGGCAAACCTAGCACACATCCTAGAGTACTTAGCAGAATTGTTCCACAATGGCCTGTCTTATTCTTCCATTAAGATTCATGCTTCTGCAATTTCAGCAGAATACAATATGGATCCACCTATCTTCTCTCACCCTCTGCTTAGGCAATTTTTGAGAGGGATCAAAAATGTTAAACCTCCAAGGAGACCCCCTCTACCTGCATGGGATCTCAATTTTGTGCTGGAAAAATTGACACTACCTCCTTTTGAACCAGCAGCATCAGCAGACCTACAGTTTTTATCTTGGAAAACTGCTTTTCTTCTGGCAATCACTTCAGCAAGAAGAGTATCCGAGTTACAGGCATTAATGTCAGTGCAGCCTTTTCTTATTTTCCACCAGGACAGAGTGTCACTGAGAACCAATCCTACTTTCATGCCAAAGGTGGTATCCAGGGTATCCTTGAACCAAGCTATTCATTTGCCTACTTTCTTCCCTAACCCACAGAACAAAGGAAAAACTTTGCACACCTTGGATATACACAGACAACTACGCTACTATCTGGACAGAACTAAAACCAACAGAAAAACTGACCAACTTTTTGCAGCATATGCAACTGGGGTGCAAGGAAGAGCAATTTCCAAACAGACAATTTCGAAATGGATAGGGAATTGCATTCGTTTTTGCTACTCCTTTCATGGAAAGACAGCTCCTGAAAATATCAGGCCTCATTCCACAAGGGCCACAGCCACCACTACAGCTTTCCTACGAGGGGTGGCTACCAAGGACATTTTAGAAGCTGCTACTTGGAGCTCTGTGCATACATTTGCCAAGCATTACAATCTACCTTTATACTCCAGATCCCGAGCAGGGTTTGCCACTGCAGTTCTGCAGGGGATCTTAACTACACCATCCTTTTCTTAGTACCGCCTCCCCCAGTTTGGCTATGGTATTCTACCCATATGTTATGACTGCAGATGCATCCTTGAAGGACATAGTACAGTTTTGTACCTACCATAAATGTAGATGTCCGATAGGTATGCATCTGCAGTCAGGATTACCCACCCTCCTTCCCCTCTGTGGTATTCCTAGGGTGTTTACCCCTCTTTCAGCTAGCTGGGGGAATCTATTATGGTGTATTTGTTTGTTTGTATATATATGTATATAATTTGCTACTATTTGGAACTTTTCAGCATTTATCCAAATTTAGCCTTCCTAGAGGGCACCTGGCATCTGGGGCAAGAAACACTGAGGAAAATGGCGTCGGCTGATGCCTTTATACCCCAGCAGCTCTGACGTCGGGGAAAGTGCGACATCAGCCGAGGCCAGACCCAGACTTGTTGATTCAGTCCAAATTGTTTACAGTGTGTTAAGCTTTAAAATATCATTTCCTTCTAATGGTGTTTCTGTCCATTAAGACAAAATGCATGTCCATTGCTTTATGAACTTTTTTAACAAAATGTCACTAAATGTGTCAGCTGTTGCATATCCGAGTGCCTCCTTCATGATCCTCTGTTGTCATTCCACTAAACAGTCAAGCAGTTTTTAAAACGAGTTGTATAACTGAGACCTCTGAGAAGGTTCATATGTTCTCCCTGGGACACTAACTTTTTAGTAGAAAAGGTGGTGTTGCTTCATTTTTGTATCATTTACTGTATCAGTCACAAATTTTTTTCCAGAAGAATCTCTGAATTGCAAACATTAATGTGCAAAGGAGCATATTCATTTTTTCTTTCTTTTTTTTTCAGAACTGCCCTTCATTTATGTCAAAAATTGTGTCTGACTTAGCACTACATCAAAACTGCTTGTCTGCTAGTTTTTTCGTCTGGACGTCAGAAACAGAGGATCTGATATTGCTCTTGATGGATGTGTCCAAGTAGTTAACATTTTACACTGACAGAGAGATATAGAGAAAAGGAAGTTTAGATAGAATGATTAGCTTTTTGTATTTTTTTTGCCAGGTAAACAAGGCCTTATCTAAATGACTAACTACATTACAGTCTCTAATGACCACAATGGCAAAGCACTAGAAGGACATCTGAGAGTTGTGAGCAGATGTTACTAAAGCAGCTTTCTTCAAAAAAGGTATTAGCTAAGAGTATTTACAAGGCAGCCAAATGGAAAAACAATTCATCCCTTTCCATGCAGCTTGAAGGACTCAGACAAATTCACTATACATTTGTCTCATTGGTCCTAATGTTAAAGAATATTACAAGCATGCTTCTTGAAACTATTTTTTCTTTGTTTCCTAGTTTTCACGAGTGTTTCAGACCTAATTTTGCTAGTTTTGAGTGTAAAAATAGGGTAGACATAAATGTGGTTCAGAAGTAGCAAGAATTGTTTAGAGGGGCTGGCAAAAGTTAAAGTTTTACAAAATAAACAGGAGTATCTCAGAACCAGAAGAGGTGCAAATGCAAAATGCTAAAGAGAAAATTAGGCTGTACCTGAGTAATATGCATGAGTTTAGGAAGATTGCTGTTAAGCAGCTGCTTTTGGTAATGACTTCAGATCACAAAAACATTTGGTGCAACGAATAAAGCAGAATGGGTTGTTGACGAACTTAGGGAGCCTATAACAAGAAAAATAACCAGAGGTCCTTTAGAGGTATTAGAGATATTTTTGAAATTTTATGAAAATTTGTATAAAGCAGGGATGTAGGGAAACCCCAGACAAAGGACAAATGGAAATATTTATGGAAGACTTAAAATGCCAATGTTAGAGGTAGATGCAGCTCGACAGTTAAGATAGGAGGAGAGATGATAAAAAGGATGGTGTATGATACAGAGAGAAGATTTGAGAAGGCCAGCCCACTTAGGTTCTTCCTTTCTCTCTTCTTGCACTTAAAAAAAAATGTTTGCACTTTATTTGCTTTTACTGTATTTGTGTTTCCTCTTACTTTATTTTGCTTTTCTTAAAAGTACTCAATTTTATTTATTATGCTGCATTTATTACTGCTTGGTCATAGCCTTATTAAATTGTAACTGTTATTCTAAGTCTTTTGGTTTAAGCACTTGGGCTTCATACAGGCTGTTTTGCATTAAGAAGGTTTGTGGTCTGCACTGTTGTGGCAGGAGAGGTAGCTTACATCCTTCTAAAGCTGGTAATTGCTGATTGAAGGCCAAGTGTCTGCTATCCTAAAATTGTATTTGTTCTAGCTTAAGCACTTGGGCTTCAAGCCAGTTATTCTACATTAAGAAGGTTTGTGGTCTGCACTCTTGTGGGAGGAGAGGCTGGATTCTGCCCTTCTGAGCTGGGAATTTCTGGTCACAGGCTTATTGTGACTGCTTATTTGAACTGTTTCTTTCTGAAATTGGTGCGCTTTGTTGCTGTAGCATAGACCAGATTCAGGCCTGCTGAATCTAGCTTTGTTTGTATAACTTCAGCACTGATGCAGGCCATCTTTTTTTTGGAGAAGGTTCCCCTGCACCCTAGTAAGCAGGGGTGTGCAGTTAGAACTTGTCTGAAGACTGCTGTAACAGGGCTCAGTTTTGAGCTTTTTTCTGGTTATTCTGTGCTTTTAAACTGTTTTTTGAGTGTATCTACTTTATTTTCTGAAAAAAAAAAATATTTATCCTTGCTTCCCGCCTTTCTAAGCTAGTATAGTCCAGTTTTCAGGTTAGTGCTGAATTCAGGGCTGTGTTACAAATCTCTGTGTTTTACCCATACATTACTTGGGTAGAAGGACGTTTCTCTGTTCACCTGTGAGAGAGGGGAGCTTTGAGCAGCCTATCTGTCCCTGGAGGAGTGGTTTCAGCCCAGAAATTAGTAGTTTATTGGCCATTTTGCACTAATTTCTATCTCTTTCATTTCCCTGCTATAAATACCGTATTTGCCTGGTTTTGAGCGCCGGGCAGCTAGGGTAAAACTATTCCTGGTTCCACAAAGTCTCCTCTTCAATTTTTCCCTTGGAACTAGACAAACATTCAACTTAAGCACTCAAGCCATTCATTTCTCAGCCCGGCACTTGCCCAAAACTTATAGCAAGCACTTATAAACCCTAGCCCTAGACCCTCCTGTACTGTACAGAAGACAAGGCTCTCTATTCGAACTTACCAGCCAGCCATCCAGTAAAACAGTTCACTGTCCAAAGGGCAGTTTCAGGTGTACTCTCCAGTCCAACTGGTGAATCTAGGCATTTTGAGGCAATGTTACAACAACCTCATGTACACAGACAACCCCCTCCTCCTACCACCAAACACTAATAGATGCAAGAGTTGCAGTTATACAGCCAAACTAGAGGCTAAGCTCTCTCAACCCAAGACTGGATCAGACAGTCAAGAGGAGAAGGGAAATACTTGCATCACACCACCAGTCTTACATAGACCCATTAAACCAGCACCGGCAAAAAACAAACACAAATACATGAAAACATACTTGGAGGCTCTAAATAAAAATCTGCAAAACCAACAGAGACCTCCAAAGCAAACATCCAAGCAACCTCCACCCCCAACACAAACCATGAAACACATATTTCAGAAAACCAGTGTGCCATGCAATCGCAGCCCTTAAGGCAAAATAACATACCCAACATACTAGTAATAGGTGACTCTATAGTCAGACACGCTGACTTCCCACTCACTAGGCTGAATAAGGAGAAGGTTACTGTTAGCTGCCTGTCGGGTGCCAGGATCCGCCACATAACACAAGCACACAGGTCACTCCAGAACAAGTACAAATATGACTCTGTCATTGTCCATGTTGGTGTGAATGACCTGAGCCGTACCTCCCTGGACTATATGGTTAGACATGGAAGAGCTCTCTGATCACGTAGCCCAGGCCGGTATGACCCTGACCCTGAGTAGCATTCTGCCCTCACCAAGAATGATACCACGGTATAAAGAAAAAATTCTCTATTTCAACAATTGGATACGTTTTTGGTGACATTCAAAGGGGATCCAATGTCTGTCCACCTGGGATGACATGCTCGGCAAGCCACGCTGCTTCGCTAGAGACGGCTTGCACCTGTCACTCTTAGGCTTTCGAATACTGGCCAAGGCTCTTGCCACCCCCAGAGTGCCTTTTTTTAGGCAAGGCTCAAAAGTCAAACCCACTGCCATAAATAGCACAAGTAACAAAAAACTGAAGGTAATGCTACTCCGTGCCAGAAATCTAAACCTCAAAATGCATGTACTCGAGGCACTCCTCAGTATGGAGAAAATTGATGTATGTGCAGTAACAGAAACCTGGTTTAAGGCTCCAGATAGCACCCCAGAACTACCAGGCTACAACTCATACCATACATTTCGGCCACAAAACCCAAACCGAAATACAAAAGGTGGGGGCATATCCATATTCATCAAGGATACCCACACCTCCAGGTTAGTGGCACAGCACAATGTTTCAGAGATCATCCACGTGCAGCTAACAATGGGCAGAACTGCAATTCAAATTGTAGCTTACTACAGATCACCCACTATATCTCAGGACCCCCATTCCCCATTTCTGGAAATACTGGGAAACATAAAGGTCCTACCAA
The DNA here is from genome assembly GCF_019279795.1 of Protopterus annectens. NCBI lineage: Eukaryota > Metazoa > Chordata > Ceratodontiformes > Protopteridae > Protopterus > Protopterus annectens. The sequence continues at coordinate 316,341,059 of NC_056737.1, read as the reverse complement.
ACACCCTAATATTGGGTGATTTCAATTACCCAAACATTAACTGGGAGAACTACTCAAGTACTAACTCCCTTGCCCAGCTTTTCCTAGACTTTACAAACTCAAATGCCCTGATTCAACTGGTCAACACTCCCACCAGAGGTGACAGCATATTGGGCCTGGTCATCACCAACATGGGTGACCGGTGTTCCACACCAGAGGTCAACTACTCACTGGTTAGATCTGACCATAAACAAATCACTTTGGATATCCATATTCCGCCCTCACCTCCGGACAAGAAAACCACTGTGAAAAACTTTTCAAAAGAAAACTTCACTTTACTTAAGACCAAGGTGGAAAGTTTCAAAGCTCCCATGCTGAAGGATAACACTGTCCAAGCTGCAAAATCCTTTACTAATGCATTCTACGGGCAGCTACAAGAATGCATGGATTGTGCCACCCCAAGCAAAACCAAGACTCACTCCTCCAAGAAAAAGAAACCAGTCTGGTGGACTCCTGCCATAAACAAGCTATACAATAGAAGGCGGAAACTAATACAGAAAAGAGTAAAATCCTAAGAAGGGAAGACCTCCCTGATCAGTATCAACAGGAAACTACGATTCCTCATAAAATCATCCAAGGCGAGCTTTGAAAGAAAAATTGCCAAGGACTCCAAAGATAACCACAAGGCATTATTTAGCTATGTCAAGAATCTAAGTGGCAATGCTCAGATCTGCTTGGAGTTAGTACAGAATGGCACAAAATACACTGAACCGACCAATATCGCCAACATCCTGACAGACAGGTTCAGCGCAAACTTCACCCCCAAAAGGGCCCATAACCATAGCAGAAGAATGTAGAGTCCCTGAAATCACAGACAAGTTAAAACAGTCCTCTCCAAAGCCAAAAACACAGCATCAATGGGACCGGACGGTGTCCCAGGCTGCGTCCTACATGAGCTCAAAGACGAACTAACCCCTCACCTAAACACAATTTTCAAACTCAGCCTCTCCACAGGCTACATACCCATAGAGTGGCACACAGCAACGGTTATTCCACTCCACAAAGGTGGAGCCTCAACAGACCCCAGGAACTATCACTCTATAAGCCTGACTAGCTTGGTCTGCAAGGCTATGGAGTGCATCATCATGGAACTCATTAACAGAGACATTGGGAACCTCCAAACACTGGACCCTACCCAGTTTGGCTTAAAGGGCAGATCATGCCTCCTAAACCTGGTAGACGACTTTGAGACAATTACCAAGGCTATAGATGAGGGAAAGGTGGTACACACAGCCTACCTAGACCTCGCTAAGGTCTTCAACACCAATCCCCATTCTGGTATTATAGACAAGCTCACCAGCCTGAACATAAACCCCTACGTTAAAAGATGGGTTGCCAACTGGCTCATAGACAGAACCCACATGGTGAGAGTTGAGGGAGCTAGGTCTGACTCTAAACTGGTTACAAGTGGCGTGCCCCAGGGCTCAGTCCTAGGACCCTTCCTGTTCGGCATATACTTCTCAGAGGTACAGGCAAGCAAAGGAGGACTGTGGCTGACCAAGTTCGCAGACAACTGCAAACTAGGGGTATGACGCTATACGGCTGACACAGACATCCTCCAAAAGGGTCTCACTGAGACGGATACCTGGTGTCAAAATCATGGCCTCAAGCTAAATGCCAAAAAGTGCATAGTCATCCCCTTTGGACAAAACAAAGTACACACAAACTACCACATAGGTGGTAGTCCCCTAAATACGGTAGACGTAGTAAGGTATCTGGGGACCCAAGTAGATAGTAATCTCACCTTTGATAATCACATTGCCAACGTGGTTCGAAAATCCTTCTACGTAGCCCACCTAATCACAAAAGGGTTTGCGTCCAGATCAAAAGAGGTCATTGTGCCACTCTACTCTTCACTCATCAAACCCATCATAGAGTACAACGCCCCATTTGGGATGTACCTTACAAGACACCTGCAACAGCCGGAAAGACCACAGAAGTAACCTCACCAAGAGGATCACTGGCCTCAAACAGATGCCCTATGCAGCTCGACTGAAGAAACTCCAGTTGTACTCGGTTGCATACCGCCTACTCAGAGGTGATCTTTGCCTGACATACAAGGCTATGTACAACCCAGAATTGATGGACATGCTCCACCTAAAGAAAACCTTATCCCCTCAAGCCACACGCTCTAGGGATCTAAACCTCACCACAACAATAAATAGGATGTGCTGGAGGGATAGATTCCTGTCCCAGAGACTTCCTATGCTTTGGAACAAGATCCCAATCTACATTAGGCAGAGCTTCTCGCTAACACTCTTCAAAAGAAACCTTGATGAGTGGATGGGAAACAGAAAGTTTACCTCGGTGATCACTTCAGTGGTTCTGCTGGACAGAGGCACAGGGAACTAATCTAAGGGGGCGGCGAAAGCCAACACATTCTGGCTAGGCTTATAAATGCCTTCTGGCAGATAGCCTAGTACCAACCTATGAACAGTATTTTAAAAGGAGGGGAGGCACCAACATCCTTGGAAAAAAAGCTGTGGTGGCTGTAGTACCCAAAGATGGTAAAGACCAGGTTTCATACAGGCCCATTTCAATTTTAAACCATGATTATGAAGTCTTTGTGTATGATGACTAAAAGAATGACAAAGGTGATGCCAAATTTTATATGGATCATTGTGGTGGTGTGAAGGGGAGGCAAACATTTGACAACATTAATGGAAGAGTGATGAGCCACAGATAAATATGAGAAAATACTGCTGCTGTTGATAGCTGTTGATGCAGAGAAAGCATTCAACAGAGTAAGCTGGGATTTGGAGTATGGCAATGGAAGCATTTGCATTTCCTGATACAATAATAAGTTAATTAGAAGGGATATTTGAGGGATTAGAGGTAAAAATCAAAGTGGGAGGGTTGCTGTTTGATAAGTTGCATCTGAACAGAGTAACCAAGCAGGGGTGTCGTTTCCCCTTTTTAATTTGTGTTATATTTAGAACAATTTGGCAAAGAAAATAAAGGTCTCAGAAATGCAGAGATGTATTTGGTATGATGATCAAGAAAAGTTGGCTTTATTTGTAGATGATGATATATTGTACTTGACACAACCAGAAAAGGTCATCTCAGTGTTGTTTTTTTCAGGATATATAATTAATGAAGATAAACCAAAGGGGATAGCTTAAACTATGCACACATGTATTGGGTTAGCAATACCCATCTTTATGGGGACATGATAAAATGAATGAATTAGGAGTATTGATTAAAAAGGATTTGGTTATAACATCTAAGGATATGTGGGAAGAGTTAAGTAAACAAAGGATAATACAAAAATTGAGAAAATTGAAGATCTTACTTATGGATAGCAAGATAACAAGTAGTAAAAATGTTTTTAATCGCTTTAGTTTTATACACAGGTTAGGAGTATTTTGATAAACCAGAGGAGAAATTGTGGATAGTAATTAATAAAAAACTTGAAGGATTTTATCTGAGAGAAGATTAGGGCAAAAGTTAAGTTGAATAAGTTTATCCAACAGAACAAGGAAGTTTAGCATTACCTGATTTGAAGGGATATTTTAGTGCTACACAGTTAAGATTCTTACACATATCACAAGCAGAAGGCTAGAATTTGAAGTGGAAAGGGATAATGATGATGAAGTGGGGGGAGGGGGTAATTCAAGAAATAAGCAGAATAGGATTTTGGACATATATCCTTAAGGAGATTAACAACAGTCATACAAAACTTATTCATAAAGTAACAGTATACTAAGAACTAAGCCAAAACAAGAATAAAAAAACAGAATCTGCCAAGAGGGTTGATTGCAGTTTGGGGTACAGAGACTAGACAAGAGAGGACTGGAATTTACTGGAGGAAGCTGGCCGGGGAGCTAAGGTGTTTGGAACAAGTAAGTAGAGAAGGTAATAGAATAGGAAGAGACCAAGAAGGCATTTGTGTTGGAGGCTAGAGATTGCCTTCAGTATCAGGGATTGTGATATCAGAGTATAGACAAATAGAAAGGGAAGACCTGTACTTCAGATTTTAATTTAATCTAGAACAGGAACTACTGTTAAAAAAGGTAGTTAATATGGTGTATAAACTGCACAATAACTGTAGGAATCAGAGGAGGTCAGAAAAGATTGGGAAACTAGATTAAATAAGCAATTAACAAAGAAACAATGGGTGGACATATGTATGGCTCCCAAATATGCAACAAAATCTAGATGATTTAGGATTTTTGCCTGGAAGAGTTTGCATAGATACTTTTATACCCTAAACAGACTCCACAAAGAATTTGTCCTCAGTTACATGTCAAATGTTGGTGTAATGGGGCAGGTGGAGGGACCTGTGAGCATATGTTCTCAATGTAATGGGTTGGCATTCTTTAAAAATTCCCCACTGAGTACCCTGTCAGGAATACTTGGCAAGCAAATGAGTGTAACTAAGGAAATTAGTTTTTGAGCTGAAATACAGGATCTGAACTACCTAGACGTAGTACGGCCTTGTTAAGATGAATTCTAGTGGCTGCTAAAAAAGCAGTTACAAGAAAATCAGTCTAGACCAACTATACTTGTTAGTGAATATTGTAACAGAGATAAAAGAACAGGAAGTGGGGATCCTTAGAAAAGGGTAGGAGTAAATTACATAGAAAAATGGAAATTGTGGAAACAGTACAGGAAGAATTTCTGAGGAGGAAGGAACTTTTAATATAAGATAGGAAATTAGCAGTTTTTGAAATGTTGCTTTGGTTATATGATACAGAGTAATATATGTGATGTGTAATCATAGGATCATAGGCGGTTACTAGGCTATTGGCCCTGAGGCCCTTATAAGCCTAGCCAAGAGTTTAGCCCATGTTTAGACAAATCAGTACCCAATGTCCTTGTCCAGCAGGGACATGGGTGGAATCCCAGGGGTATATTTTCTGTTTCCCATCCAGTTACCCAGGTTGCGTTTAAAAAGGGGTAAAGAGGAGCTCTGCTTGATGTGGAGAGGGAGTCTATTCCATAGATGAGGGCATCTCTGGGAAACAAATCTGTCCCGCCAAGAAGTCTTGTTGATGTTACAGACCAGGTTAAGGCCACGTATGCATTTTACTCAAGTGGAGCTTGACTTGCGGATATGCAGTAGTCCCATCAAGGTGAGGTCCAAGATCGCCTTGTATGCCAGACAGAGGTCACCTCTGAGGAGTCTGTATGAAACTGAGTAGAGGGATAGGCTTTTTAGCCTGTGTATGGTAGATGTTTGAGGCCGTGGATTCTCCTGGTGAGGAATCTCTTTGGTCTCTCCACCTGCTACATGTTCTTTGCGAGGTACATGGCAAAAGGTGCATTCTTCTCAGTAATGGACCTTATAAAGGGAAGAATACAGGGATGTTATGACCTCCTTATCCGGTGGTGAGATACCCTTACTTTTGAGGTGGGCCATGTAGAAGGCTTTCTGTACGACAAAAGTAACATGGTGGTCAAATGTCAGGTTGCTATCAATTTGGGTGCCCAAATCCCTAATGACTGATTGAGTGCTTAGGACGTTATTAATGTGATAATTTGTGGGGATGTCACTCTCCCCAAAGGGGATGATGATGCATTTTTTGGTATTCAGCTTGAGGCCATGTTTCTGGCACCAGTCATTTGTTTGACTGAGACCCTCTTAGAGGATGTACACATCACTTAGGGGAATTGATGACAGCACCCAGCTTGCAGTCATCTGCAAACTTGGTCAGCCATAGCCCACTTGTTGCACCTCAGAAAAGTATATCCCAAATAACAGAGGCCCCAAGACCAAACCTTGGGGTATGCAGCTTGTCTACTGCTTCAGGTGGCTTCCCCAATTTTGACTATGTGAGTTCTATCAGTGAGCCAGTTTGCTACCCATCTGGTAACATGGATTGATGCCTGGTTGAGAGAGTTTATCTAATGTGCCCAAGTGAGAAATAGTGTCAAAGGCTTTGGCCAGGTCACGGTAGGTGGTGTCCACCGTCTTCCCCTCGTCCATGGCTTTGGTAACTGTCTCAAAGAAGTCAACCAAATTTAGCAGGCATGACCTCCACTTGACGAAGCCAAACTGTGTGGGATCAAATGTTTGGTGGTTCCCAGTGTCCTTGTTAATGAGGTCCATGATCCATTCCATGGCCTTGCAGATCAGGCTGATGGGTCTGTTATTTTTCTGGATCAGTGGATGCTCCACCTTTGTGTAAAGGGATGAGGCCATCCTCTACTCAGCTGGGATGAAGCCAGTACTCCAGCTTTGGATGAATAGGGTGCCTAATGGTGCTGCAAGTTCCTGCCTGAGTTCACTTAAGATGCAGCCTGGGATGTTATTGGGGCCCATGGAGGCTGTATTCTTTTGCCTTTGAGAGAGAAGTGATGACCTGTTCCCTAGACATAAAGGGAAGGGGGCAGGTACTGGGGATTTTTATTTATTTATTTTATTTAACATTTGTTGACCGGGAATGTCCGACTAGGTTCCACAGAGCCTGTTTTCAGCGGAGGCCCGGGGAGAAATGCTCCAGATGCATGTCTTTGGAATGTGGGAGGAAACCGGAGTACCCGGAGGAAACCCACGCGAACACAGGGAGAACATGCAAACTCCACACAGAAGGCACCCCAGCCGAGAATCGAACCGGAGAACCTCTTGCTGTGAGGCGACAACGTTAACCTCTGCACCACTGTGCCGCCCACAGGGATATCCTGATTTACTGATGGGGAGACGGAGGGGTAAAGTTTTCGCTGAATGTGCCAGCCAGCAAGTTTGCTATACCTTCGGCATTTTTATATGTGTTGGCCTTGACCACCTGTTCTGAACAGATCTGGGTGCTTCCTTTGAGGTTGTGGACATATGTGAAGAAGGCCTGGGACCTCTCCTGTTTGGTATCTACTTCTCTGAAGTACAGGCTAACACAGAAGGCCTCTGGCTAATGAAGATCGCAGATGACTGCAAACTAGGAGCCATAGTGAAGTCCCCAAATGATGTGGATATCCTACAGAAGGGCCTTACTGAGATAGATGCCTGGTGTCAGAGCAATGGCCTCAAGCTCAATGCCAAAAAGTGCAGTGTCATCCCCTTTGGTAAAATCTCTGTACCCATGCACTAACACATAGGCAGCAATCTACTTAACACCGAATGCATGATAAGAAAGTCTCTCCTTTGATAGTCACATCACCGCCATAGTCAAGGAACTCCTTCTACTTGGCACACCTCATCTTAAAAGGGTTCCCATCCAGGAAAAAAAGAGGTCCTCGTTCCCCTCTACTCGTCACTCATTAGACCCATTATAGAGTACAATGCCCCTTTTGGAATGTACCTCACAAGACATCTGTAGCAGCTGGAAAGGCCACAGAAGTACCTCGCAAAGAGGATTACTGGCCTCAAACAAATACCCTACACTGACCACCTCAAAAAACTCCAGCTTTACTCCGTAGCATATCACCTACTCCGAGGTGATCTCTGCCTAACAAGTAAAGCTATGTCAAACCAAGAGCTGTTGGACATGCTACACCTAAGGAAATCCCAATCCCTCCGAGCTACACGCTCTAGGGACTTAAACCTTGTCACCACAATAAACAAGACACGCTGGAGGGATAGATTCCTGTCCCAGATACTTCCTATACTCTGAAACAAGCTACCCATCTATGTCAAGCAAAGTTTTTCGTTAGCACTCTTCAAGAAAAATCTTGATGAGTGGATGGGAAATAGGAAATACACCCTGGGGATCTCTTCTGTCTCTCTGCTGGACAGTGGCACAGGAAAATAACTTTCTTGGGTGAGGTAAGCTATGGAACCTTGCTGGCTAGGCTTATGTAGGCCCTTGGGCTGATAGCCTAGTACCTACCTATGATTGTCTCTAGTAGATGTGGCCAATTTGGACTTTAAGTTTGCTTTGGAGGATTTCACTAGTGCTCTTATTTGCATGTTCTTTCTAAGGAGACATTCCTCCCAATTGGGCACCTGCTCCTTCTTGGTCTTGGACAGCAGTTTTTTCCTTTTGTTATAGAGTTTATTTATTGCAAAGGTCCACCAGACAGGTTTACTCTCCCTGATTCCATGCATCTAATATAAATGGTCGTATAGTACTTTGATATAGTTTTGGATATTGGTGCCAGTTCCTACGGAGGGGGAGGTGGCTCTGAAGCTATTTATACCATCCCTCAAGAGGCTGTAATCAGCTTTGGAGAAGTTTTTATGTCTGATCCTAGCTAGAGGGGGGTTGGGGAGATGGCGACTTTGAAAGTGACCACTTTGTGGTCAGCTCTTAGCATGGCGGATGATACTATAGGGATGCTGCACTGGTTACTCATCTTGGTTAATACCAAGTCCAAGATATTATCACCCCTTGTGGGGGTATCGACTAGCTGTTCCAAAAGCATTTGCATTGACAAAATCAAGGAATCTCTGGGCATTTGTGTTCTGGCGTGAGTAGTTCTTCCTGTTTGGGGAGTTAAACTCACCCACAATCAGGGTAAAGGGTTGAATCTTGATAGATTCAAACAGGTCCAAATAGGCAGATTAGGCATTGTCAGATTTGGGGCCGGTAACTAACTAAGATTTGAATAGGGGTCTTGTCAATGGTTAACTGCACCTGGAGTGTCTCCTGTGCTTCATACTGTTTGACCAACCTGGAGGTGTGTATGTCTTTAATGTATATTGAAACTCCACCTCCTTTGGCTTTACTGCTCACAGTTTGGGGTTTGAATGTATGATAGGGTAAGTAACCAGGTAAGGCTGGGGTACTCGGCAGCTTTGAGCCAGGTTTCTGTGACTGCACAGATGTCAGCATTTTTCCAGCTTCAGGAATGCTTGCAATGAGTGCAATTTCATGTTTAGACTCCTAGCGTTTAGCATTATGACCTTTAATTTGTGTTCTGATGACATTTTTATGTTGGTAGTTTTAACCTCATCACTTTTCTTAAAAAAGGCACTATAGGGGAGGCAAGAGCCTTTGCCAGAAGCCTGAAGCCCAGGTGACAGGTGCAGGACATCTCCAGCAGAGCAGTGCGGTTTGTCGATCATATCTTCCCAGGCTGTCAGGTACTGGATCCCCCTGGAATGACTCCAGAAACTAAGCCAATTGTTAGTCAATCATTTTCTGTTTGCATTGGGGCATCATTCTGGGTGACAGCAGAATGCTGCTTAAGGCTATGGACATACCTGCCTGGGACACACAATCAGCAAGCTCAATCATGTCTTTCTTCATATAGTTCAGGGAGGTATATCTGAAGTCATTCACGTCAACATGGACTATGACAGAGTCATAACAGTACTTGTTGAGAGATTTAAGTGCATGTGTGATATTTGGCACCTGACAGACAACTAGCCGTGACTTTCTCCTTATCCAGTCTGTTGAGAGGCACATCTGTGTGTCTCACAATGGAGTCTTATGACTAATATGTCACAGGTGTGTGGACTATGCGTGGAATGTGGTCTGGAGGGCTGTGGAGATCGCTTATGTTTTTGCCTCGGAGGTCTCCTTTCTTTGGTTATGTTTATGTGGAGGACCTCCGCATATGTAGGTGTGTGTTGTGTATGTGTGGGTGGTGTTTGAGGTGTAGTGATTGGCATCTATATTACATAATCAAACTTTTAAAAGTTTGAATGTCATATGGTCGACACCATATGATCGAACTTTCAAAAGTTCAAAAATGTAATAAAAAAATTAACCAAAGAAAAAACCTACCTGAATGGTTTAAACTGGGGGACAAAACCTCGATGCACCCCCCACGTGACACCCCCCACTCTTTAAATATACCAACTCCGAGATTGCATTACAGTGCAGAAAAGGGAAATCATCCCATTCCGCACTGTACAGAGATCTCCATTGAAACTTTCAAACTTTTAAAAATTCGATGATATGGTGTCGACCATATGACGTTCGAACTTTTAATAGTTCGACAACGTGATATAGACAATTGTGATTGTGTTGACATCCTTTTATGTGCCAGATATACTGGCTTGAGGGGGAAAGAGCTTGGACTCTAGTTCCTAATGTAATCGCATCTCTCACAGATTGTGTTCCTAGGTGGTAGTAGTAGATGGTTGTCCATGTACATGAGGCAGTTGCTACACTGTCTCAGGATGCCCATATCAACCAGACTGACAGGAGAAACTGTAGGAAATTGTCTATCCATATTTGTCAGAATCTGAGGTTGAAAGTCCAGTGAGATCTAAGGGGTGGGCCTAAAGCCCAAGTGCTCAAACCAAAACAAAGAGCTTAGAATGACACTTAAGAAATAACACTTAACAATTTAGGCTGCAAACAAGCAGTAATAAATGCAACAGAAAAGATGCAGTTGAACACTTTAGAGAACAGGCGGCAAGTAGCAGGAAAAAGCAAAGCAAAATGAAGTAACAGAGTAGTAGGAAGAAACACAAATTAGAAAAATATAAGCAGCTACATAAAGTGTCTTTTATAAGGTAAAAAGGGAGAGAAAAGAACAAGATAATTCAAGGTTAAGGGACTAAGGGGTTTTGCCTTCCCAAATGATCTCACTATTAAGTAGAATGAGCTAAACAGATGGGACTGGGTGGAGTGTCCCAGATCAAATTTACAGTAGGGGCAGGCAACTACAAAAGCCATCAACTTTAAGAACAGAACAGGAATAAGGTGGGAGGGTGGGGGGAAACCAGTTTCAGCACAGATCAGAAAACAATGCCAGCAAATATGTAAATAATTAATTCAAGCAAAAATTAAGACAATGTAGATCTCTGAACAGTTAAAAAAAGTGCCAAAAATATATTTATCAGCTCGATATTTCCAGATTGTTTGAGAAACACTTTCAGTCAGAACACAAGGAGACTCTAGCAATGCTTTGCAGGAATTTACAAACGGAATATTTTTATACCAGCAATCCTTGAGGCAATCAGATAACACAAAAGCTGTTAGACCAGTTTTACCAACTTTAAGAATATGATTACTTGTATATAAATGCAAGTTTGTCAGTGTCAAACCTGATAATTCATTGAATATGTTACCCCCCCACACACACACACACACACATATATATATATATATATATATATATATATATATATATATATACACATATATATATATATATATATATATATATATATATATATATATATATGTGTGTGTGTATATATATATATATATATATATATATATATATATATATGTGTGTATATATATATATATATATATATATATATATATATATATATATGGGTCTACTGAATATGATCGAAATTTAATTTGACTGAAATTCATTTGACTGAGACCGTATAATTGAAAGTTCATAACACTGAAAACTCACTTGACTGAAACTCATAACACTGACACCATACAATGCTAAAGTATATGGTAAGTAAGTAGTATATAAGGTAAGTAAAAGCTATATGCCCTTTTCCCCACTGTAGTGCGATCCTGGAGTAAGTATATAGTAGGGGGGTGTGGGGGCACAGCCCCTCCCCCCATAGTTTGGGTATATATTCTGTTCTGAAAAGAGTAATTTATTGGACTTTAACTATCCATGTCTGTGTTTCAAAATATTTAAAATAGGTGGGGGGCTACACCCCCACCCCCCCAACTATATCTACTAACTCCAGGATCACACTACAGTGGGGAAAAGGGCATATAGCTTTTACTTACCTTATACACACTGCCACTACTATGTTGAACTTTAGCATTGTATGATGTCAGTGTTATGAGTTTCAGTCAGGTGAGTTTTCAGTGTTTTGAACTTTCGATTATATGGTCTCAGTCAAATGAATTTCAGTCAAATGAAATTTCAATCATATGAAGTAGACCCATATATATATATATATATATATATATATATATATATGTGTGTGTGTGTGTGTGTGTGTGTATGTATGTGTGTATATATATATATATATATATATATATATATATATATATATATATATATATATATATATATATATGTGTGTGTGTGTGTGTGTGTGTATGTATGTGTGTGTGTGTGTATATATATATATATATATATATATATATATATATATATATATATATATAAGCAATACTACCACCATTTCATAGAATGATACTATAGAAAGTTATTTAAAGTGTGAGAATGCAGAGTCGCAGTCCTGCATTGATTATACTGCTCACAAGTACACTGCCGCAGTCTCATCTGCCCCCCCCAACACGGTGCCATCAGCAAACTCTCTTCACTGGGTGAACCCTCAGAGCCTGAACCCTTCATTAATATGCAGTGCAGATTTACTCTGCACAACTCTCATGTCAAAGGATTCTGAAAGTATGTGACAGGAGATGTGGGGGCAGGCCCTGTGCACCACCGTCACACAGATATTAAATAGTGATGCACATTATTTTCTGCTTAGCCTGAGAGAAACTTGATAAGGATTTACCAGCCTGGTGTATCAGCAATGTTTTCCAGTATATTTCTGTTTATTCTTTTGTGTCATTGACTAGTTTAGCTTTGCTGGACATTGTCTATTTTCAAATAGGACTCTGGAAGAGAAAATTACTTACTTTTATAACCAAGAATTTAACAGGAAGAGCAAAAGTAATGTACACAACATATTCAAAAATAGGTTCCGTGATCTGAAGTTTTATAAAGAGAAACAAAAAAATTTCAGTAAAGACTCTGTATTATGTGAATATAACAGGACAGGTGTACACAGATGTATGTTGATTTAAGTAAATACTGCTTAGAGAGGAGGTATCCAACAATGTTTATGGAACGTTTGATGTACTATGATTTATAGAGTATAAAAAGGAATGGAAAGAGTGAAGCAAATATGTAAGAAATCCGGAGAAGTGAGTGAAAGATGAAAATCTGTACAAAGTGGAAAAGAGAAAACAGTCTGAGAAGAAAACGGGGTAGTACAAATATTGAGGGAAAGGGATTGATGAGTGAGATAACTGCTGTAATATAAGAAAACAAAGAATTATAAAGAATTGTTTGTTTAGGAGATCTCATAATTTTGGCAGGTAAGACTCTTTAATTAAGCAGCTGCTCAGTTTTAGCAAATCAATGTGTTATTATTTGTACCGTCTTATGAAGGCAGTTGAATTTTGTCAATTTAAACTTTGTAAGAGTAATTAAAATAAGTGTTTTCATCTGAGCCGTTGAAGCTTCTCCAGTATGGGGACCCACTAGCTATCTTTTTTTGTTGCCCCCTGGTTGGGAAGATCGCACCCCATCCATTGCTGTTATCCCAACAACATGCAGGCATAAGTCAACAACACAAGCAGTGTTACAGGAGTAATGTTCTATGCTTTACAGAACACTACTTATGAATCACCACATTGTTCATGTTGCTGTCATAAAAGTCACATCTTGTGCACCTAGTCTTCCGAACGAACATAATACACAACTGCAAACTGTCCACTTCTTTGTGCAGTTCAGAAACATATTTTCTTGTCGAGTGTCATCCATGTTGCTGAATCATACTGCTGTCATAAATTTAGATTTACCTGTAATGCCCCTGTAAACCTACTGTAACCCAGACCTTGTTTTCTGCCATATCGCCACAAATGCTGGTCCTTCTTAGAGAGCTTTTTTGGGTGTTACATTTTTTTTTTTTTTGCAAGTCCCGTTTTAAATATTTTTCTCTTAAACTCCTTTTTCTACATCATCTACCTCCCTTACCTATTAAACAGGGACAGATGGCCCATCAAGCATCCAGACAGTCCCCCTTGAGGACTTCACCCTCTCTTTGGATACTTTTCCAACTCATCCCACAGAGGAGGTTCTCCAAAAGAAAATGTGTAAGAGGAAACGCACTCTCCTTAAGAGTCTTTCACCAAAGACCTCGACTTTGTTGAAGGGGAGAGGTCCCACAGTTCTCCACTGGATGACGTCCCCTTCAGAGACATTTAGAAATTTTTAAGCAGAAAAGTGGTTGGTTCCCGATACTCCATCCCAAGAGGAGTCAGTGTTTCTGGAAGCTTTTGGATCCAGCCCATCTACGTCTTTAGTGACACCACCAGCAGATGTGCTTATGGATCTAGTCTCTCACCAGGTGTGAAAGGAACTGAATACTGTAGAACCCATCCCCCATTATTCTGATAAATCTCTTGCCCCCCCCCCCCCCCCCAGTACAGGCCACACTAAAGGTGAGTTCCTGTTGATGCTATGGTTGTAGCAGCAGCCGCAAAGAAGGAGCTGGCAGAGCAGAACTCCTCTGTCCATCCCTGTAACAGTGTGTCTAGAGCATTGTACAGATTTGGGAAGTGGGTTTTTGCCTCAGCAACCTTTGCCTTACGTTCTCTGAATTACTTGTCACATTTCACAAGACTACAATGAATTTTGACTAAGGAACTTTCCAAATCCCTCGCTGAGTCTGTCTTTGGAGGACTACAAGAATTCTTCACAACTGGCCACTGTCTTGTTTATCTGTAATGCATCCTTGAGGCTGAATATCCATGCTGCGGAAGGTACCTGACTGGTGGTGGTTTCAGGCATAGCCGTTAGGAGACATGCTTGGATGCGCTTGTGAGACTTTGTGGAGCCTTTCAAGTCTTTTTTCATCAAAGGATGGAGCATCTTTGTTTGGCCCTACTGTTAAGGAAATGCTTTCCCGGAGTGAACATGATGGTAGGACCCTGTCTCCTGTAGGGGATACACTTTTCTGCTCCTCAAGATCCTTTCCAAGAATCAGAGGAAGCAAGAAGATGTGGTTCTGTAAATCCCACCATCCTTTCCAGGATTCATGAGGGGTTGCCTCCCCCAGAGGCAGAGGGAGGAGTTCAAATGGAAGACACCATCCTTGCAGCAGAGGAGGGCCGCAGAACCAGGGTTTCCAAGATTCCTATTCGGATAAACCCTTTTACCGTTCCTGAAAGATTGCCCAACTGCCCACCTCTGGAGGCAGTTGGGGGGGGGAGGGTTTGTCCTTGCACCCAGGTGCCTTGGGGATAAATAACGAGAGATTCCTGGTTGCTAAAAGTCATATACAGAGATGGTTTCATACAATTTTCAGAGTCCGCCATCTGAAGTAAAAGGGCTTCCTGACATCCCACCCTGTCGAAGGAAAGCAGCAGCTCAAGAAATACAAAAGCTGCAAGACAAAAGTCATGCAGGAGGTCACACCAGACCATAAAGAATTCAGAACATACTCGACATTCTTTTAGTGCCAGAGAAAACTGGGGACTTGAGACCAATTCTGGATCTAAGCAGACTGAATCAATTTATGAATTAGGCAATGTTCTGAATGGTCATGGTTCAGTCCATTCTGCCATTTCTATGCAAGGACAATTGGATGTGCTCCATTGATCTTCAGGATGTGTATTATCACATCAAGATGATCAGACAAATCCCATAGATTTCTGCGCTTTCAGCTGGGGGCCAGTGATTATCAGTTCAGAGCCCTGCCCTTTTGTCTCACCACAGTCCCCTGGGTTTTTACCAAATGTATGTCAGTGGTGGCAGCTCACTTGAGACTTCTAGGATTCCAAGTGTTTCCATACCTTGATGACTGCCTCCTCAGTGGTCAAACCAACCATCGTTTAGAGAAATCCAGGGACTCCTTGCTGCAGTTATGTCCGTCTCTAGGCATTTCAGTCAACATCTGCAAATCTCATCTCCGACTTGTTCAGAGCCTGGAGTTCATAGGGGCTCATTTGAACATGGTTAGTCAGATAGCCACTGTTCCACCACATCAAATAAGCACCATGAGATGCTAAGTAGAGCAAATTCTCACACACACACCCTTCTCCCCAGCTAGACTTCATTCTCAGGCTTAGGCTCAATGGTAGCTGTCGTAACCTTAGTTCCTATGGCCCATTTCTATATGCACATTCTTCAATAGACCCTAGCTGTTCAGTGGTCAATTCTTTGCCATCCCTTGTCCTTTCCAGTCAAACTCACTCGTATGTGCAAATACCATCTACATTGGTAGATTCAGTCGACAGAAGTTTACCAAGGCTGGGCTCTTTGTACTTCTGCCTCACAGTAGCCACAGTTACCACAGAGACGCAGTCCAAGGCATGTGGTCTCCAGAAGAGACCAATTCACACATCGTTAGTGTACTAGAGATGAGAGCGGTCCTCCAAGTATTGCAGGCCTTCCAGAATGCCTTTCCTGTTGGGATGATTGCAATATGAACCAACAACATCTGTGGTTTGGAGCATCATCAAACAGGGGGGACCTGGGCTTATCCCCTTTGTCAAGAGGCAATGAGAGTGTGACAGTGGGTGATGTTCTCCAGCCGCTTTCTTATGGTAAGGCACATACTGGGGATATCTAACATGCTAATGGACAAACTCAGCAGGTCTATTCTGATGCCTCACAAGTGATTTCTCAGTCAGTAGCGGAGAGAAATTTCTGTTGGAATAGGTCAACTTTGCAGCAACATCTTTGCATCTCCCCAACAAGTGCAGCAAGCTTTATCCTAATCTTCCCTCTGAGGGAGTCACCGAGAGATGCTGTAGTCCATGTTTGGTCCTCTGGTAGTCTCTGTGCTTATCCCCCGATACCTGTAGTTCCTAAATTCATACAGAAGGCACGTTGGTTGAAGAGCACAGTTATCCTAATTGCCCCTTTTGGCCTCAAGTGTGGCTCCCTTTCCTTTGGTCTCATCTTTGCTATCTACCATTGATACTGGATCCCAGTCCAGACCTTCTCCCTCATCCCACAGGGATGGATCATCCAAACATTACAGGCTTTAAGTTGACTGTGTTGTTTATCCAATTCCACTGATAGACAGACCAGGCTTTCATCCCTAGTCTGACAGATACTTATATCTTCCCACAAGGCCTCTACTAGGAAGATCTACAAAAGTAAATGGAAACCTTCTCTATTTGAGCTCTACAGATAGAATTGGACCTCTTCACTGCTCCTACCTCTGCTGTCCTAGAGTTCTTAGCATCTGTTTTTCAGGAAGGAGCTAGTTTCTCTACTATTAAAGTGCAATTGGCAGTCATTTCTAATTTTCATTCAGGCAAAAATACTTCATTAGCTTCAAAATTGTGCAAGGTGTTTCTCAAAGGTACTTTCTTGCTTAGGCCCTCACCCCTCCCTGGGATTTACCAGTTGTGCTGCAAGGGTTAACTCAGAAACCCTTTGAGCCATCAGCTAAATCTGACTTGACATTTTTTTTTTATCTCAAATTGTCTTTGTAGGGGCCATTACATTTGTGAGATCAAATTCTGAACTCCAGGCTCTCGCTTTCAAATCTCCTTATCTCATTAGTCTGCCTGTTTTCTTTCCCAGCTTTGCTAACACATGACAATATGTGCTCTATCTTTTGGATATACATAGGTAACTACATTTTTATCTCCATAGAACAAAAGAATTCGGAGCAATTGTTTCTCTTCCTCAAACAAATTGGGCTCACCTGTTTTTACAATTACCCTAGCCAAATGGCTTACTCATTGCATTTCCTTTGTTTGCAGTCAGCAGGGCCCGGCTCTACCCAGGCCTCCTAAAGCACACTCCTCCAGGTCCATGGCAACATCTTTCGCCTCATCTTCTAATCTAGAACTTCTGTTGACAAAGTTTGTGCAGCAGCTACCTGGTTTGATGCTCATACTTTTATTGCTCTTTACAAATTGGATTTGACTTCCAGAAGCAGGGCTGCCTTTGATTCTGAAGTATTCCAGAGCATCCTCCCATGAGGCCCACCCAAGGTACATGTAGCTGGGGACTCTGTCTCAATAGCTGAAGAATTAATGAAAAGGACACCATCAGATATTAAAATTATGTACTCACCATAACTATGCATCTGTGTTGTCCATTTTCATTCTTCAACTCCCCACCCTCCATCCTTTTTCTGTTATCTCCTGGCATGATCTTATAGTTATTGCAGAATGTCTGTTCCAGGTTTGAGCCTCACTTCTGATACTACTAGTTAAGACCTAGGGATAGTTTTTCCTGTAGCCTACAAGGCAGCAAACTCAATCTGAGGTATAGCAAGTTGTCCGGGGCATTATGGGTAAAGGTAAGAGCTCCAGGGTAGGATCTGAGAGTCTAGTAAATGCAGTCAAATGAGATCTGAGGGCGGATCTAATACCCAGTAGTTGAAGAAGAATGGAAATGGACAGCACAGATAGTTATGGTAAGTACATAATTTTAATTTTGCACTGATACAGTACACTGCTTTACATTATGCTTATGAATATGGGGATGCTTGGACATACCAGCTGTGCACTCTGGTCTTTGTCCTGCAGTGATACTTGAGTACTTGTTATTGTTGGGGCCTAAACTGAACTTCTGATACTTTTTTAAATTTATACCAACATTGTTTACCCTTTCTTTTTGTTTAACACTTTTCATTTCCTTCCTCGAGCTATATGAGAACTGAATAATGTTAAATAATTACATTGAGTGATTTTTGACCAGCATAGGCAATACTCATTTTGTACTATAAAGTATATGTTTACATTGTCTTGCACCTTGTTTTATTCTTTTCATGTGCAATATACCCAAATGTAATAAGTTAGTTGTTTTTATTGTATTGTATGCTTTTATTTATTCATGTTCATTGTATTAAGTGCACCTTAGGATTGCTACAGATTTTGTTGTACTTGTGCAGTGACAATAAATGAATGTTATCTTATCTAGATTTGTCAGCCGAAGTGAAGCTTGGGAATCCATTCCTAGTTCTGCGACAGTCTCCTTCACAGTTACTGTCCCATCTCCTCTTTGAGAGACAAGTCCCTCCAGATAAGTAAGAAAAATGTTGTCATTAACTGGATTGCATTGCAGAGGCCTACAAATTTTATATAAGTGAAACTTTTTTTATACTATGAAGGGGAAATTCTGTAACAGAAAACTAAGTGATGTTTTTTTCTTGTCAGTTTTCTTAGCTTCTTTTGAATACAGCTATTAATGTTGATGAGTGTGCTTGGGTCATACTTCACCATTTATTCTGTGGTAATTCTTTTAAAACATTTTACTTGGTCTTTGAAGTAATTCTACAGCAAAGACATACGTGTGTACACAGAGACACACACTCATTCTGTGTTGGCTGCATTCATGATGTTAGGTAATGTAGTTTAAATGATGAAGCTAGGCATATGCCTATGCAGACTCTGCCAACCATGTGTGTTACTCTTTTTGTAGAGTGTGCCTATGCCAGCATGTAATGTCATCTTAGAGTAACAATCCCCTTTCCTATTAAAAAGAATGGTGTTGATCAGTAATGATTATGTGCTTGTTTACGCGCAAATTAACTAAGCAGGTTACTGCCTTTTTACTGCATGTGCATCAGACAGTTTATGCATTTGACATATGTTACTTAAACAAGATGAGTTCATATGTACCTCATAGATGGTGCTGTGATATAGCAAGGCACCTCATAGATGGTACTGTGATATAGCAAGTATTTCTTTAAAATGAGTTTTCTAATGCACAAGGGTACCAAGGATAAGATGCTAGCAGGTAACAGAACACAGCATTGTTAACAGCTGCCAAGTCATTGTTGGAACAGTGGTGGTACTGCACTTAAGTAACAGTATTGTCAGATGCTCATAGAGTTTATCTTAGGAATGGGACTAAGTAGTTTACAGGATCTGTTAATTTATGAAACCCGCTGTAGGTCTGTTAAGAGTGCGGCAGAGATATATTTATGTAGACACTGAAACCTCCATCTCCAAAGGAATGTAAGATGATTTTATTTTTCTGTCCAGACATTTCTGTGAAATGTGTCTTTCTGGTCAGGAAGTGTTTTACGAAGAGGTTTTATTGACTGCTTTATTGTGAGCTGTGGGGTCTTTAGGCAGTGCATAGTTGAGGGTATTTAGATGTTCCACAGTCTCCTGGCTAACCGAAGGTAGTGGGTGTTGTGCTGTAAGGTGTAGGGAAGGCAGGTGCGAAGAGGGCTTGTAAATGTTCCTCATAAGGTCACTGTTGCAGTAACATTCATAAAGCTCAGCCACAGGCTGATGTGTACCTGATCTGTCTGATCAGCTCACAAAAGCTCTCTGTACTTAGGTGCACAGGATGGTGTCCCTCTCATATGGAAGTGTGCTTCGGTATCCCGAATAATTGGGGTCTATATTATAAACTCAAAAGCTTAAAAGAGCAAACATTCTTTTATCGAGCTTTGAACATCAAAACCACTAAATTGCGAAGACACAGAACAGCGATTTTTTTTTCCCCAAGGAAAAAAATTGCTGCTCTGCAAACAAAAAAACAAATGCAAACACAAAATAAAGTGGGGGGCTGTCCCCCCACACACACACACACCCTACTTAAATATACCAACCCTGCAAGGCTGCATTCAGAATGTGGCTGACACAGAAGAATTGAGATGCCATGCTACAGACATCCTTGCAGTTATCTCCCTTATGGATGAAAACCTACCTTGAGAAAGAAACAAAAAAAAAGATATATATAAGATTTAAAGAAAGAGTCACAGAGACACTTATGAAGAGGATATTCTAGTGAGCTGGAATTGAGAAAAAGAAGTAAGGGAATGAAAGAATCAGATGGCAGATACCTACTAGAAAAGCTCACAAAAAGGAGCACTGTTGTAAGGTGGTTAAAAGGAAGAAGGCAGTCAAGAAAGACACTAGGAGAATAGTGTTAATCTAACTGTTCATGGATACTTGAGGGCACCTGAATTGTTGAGTTAGATTTCTATTTACATTCCATTGTACAGGCATTCGATTTTTCTATAAACTTTTGTCCAATCCCTTTGGAGGTGGACCTACAGGTAGTTGCTGTTGCGTCCTCTTGGACTGAGTACCAAGAAGAAGGTATGTTACATTCACCTTTTCTTAAAGTAGTAGACCATGAACTAGAGGCTTTGGTATACTTTCAGAGTGAAAAACTCGGACCTCTGCCCCTAACACCTTAAGAACATAACACAGATGGACAGGATCAACACAGGATGGTGGACCGTAGGGCTTTAAAAAGTATTTTCTCGACACCACAAACAGCACACTCCCTGAGCAAACCAGGATTCCCATAGAACCTCCTTCACAGGAGGTGGGTCCCCATTCTGCATTTATCTAGGATTTAAAATGCCTAATTGTGGAGCTTTTCCATCAATGGCAAGCAGCAGTTAATATCTTGTACCATCTTCGTTGGTGCAGATTATGAGGAAGAAGGACAGTATTGTAGATCACAGATTCTATTTCATCCTCTGAGGAAGAAGGCAGCAATTTAATCATTATATCGTAAATGGCCTTCCTACTTCAGTATTACTCAGATGAAGGGACTGCATCTTATCTGGTAACCAAGGTGATGTTTCATTTGGGGGCACCCTTACAATAACGAGGGAGGATTTGAATTGGGAAATGAAGATGTCTAATAAGCAAAGAGCGATATGCTTTGATATCCTAGACCTGCAGAATCCTAAGCCTATGGCAGTTCTGGTTTCTGAGTCTTTTGAGGATGTTTTCCTGATAGCTTCTGTACAGCCACATTCCGAACCCCTTTTCTCAAAAACCAGATGGGTTCAGTAGTGTGCAACAGCCTTATTAGTACCTTTATAAAAGTCAGGTACCAGATCCCCACTGTTATTTCTGTAGAGGTATATGAGGATGCTAAGCTGACAACCAGGCCTATATACATTGTTAAATGCTAGTGAAAACCTTGAGGGAGAAGAGAATTGCTAACATCTCTTTCTGGTTGATGTGCAGACTCTTCTTTGATGGGGACGAGGGTCTTTGAATGGAGAAGGCTCCCATGTGAGTGCCACATGTAAAATCCAAAGCATCTATGATCAACCTGGAGCATGGCATAGCAGGAAGAATGTTTTCCCTTCATTCCTGCACATCTGATCTGTCCCCATCACATTAACTCCCTCTGGTATCGGGGTCCAGCCCTACATACAATGTCCAAGAGTTCACTAGCAATAATGCCAGTGAAAACAGAGTCCTGGACATATTCAGAAAAAAATAAGGTTATACTTTAGTACCTGTGGTGTCTAGGATGATGAATTGTATGGGTGCACATTATTAAGTAGCAGTATATAATCCTGTCTCAAACTGGAGACTTTTCCACAGAAATTCAGCTCTCTCAATGTTGAGAAGCATATGGTTAGGTGTGATTATGATGGAGTGGGTGTGGTTTCTTCAGTGGCAGCTACTAGGGTAACCAGACCCCATGCCTGGCTTGGGATCCAGACATTACTTGAAGATATTGTGGAATATTTTGAAAGATGACCCTCCCCCCAAGACAAGGAGTCTTTGTTTGTGAAGACTTTGCAGAATGTATTCAAAAGACTGGAGGAAAAAAGCAAGGTCATGCAGATAAAGAAGCAGCTTTTTTACCCCTCAATTCCTCAGCATAGCAGAAATTACCCTTCCAAGACTTGCTATTTTGTCATTTTCCAGCTTGTGAATCAGCAGATGTATATGAAGAAATCAGTGGTGAAGGAGTTATGGTGCAACAAGACGAAGAACAAAACTAGGAAGTGTTCATTCACTCCTTGCAAGCAGTTATGACTGGGCTTTCTTGTTTCTCTCTCCTCCACCCTCTTCTCCTTATACCCTGCAATAGTCCTACCTCTCTAGCCTCTCCTTACAAAAACTCCACTGGTTAGAATTCCATAATCAGCTCCTTCTGCCTCAGCTGCTTCTGACTCATTGTATCCTCCATCAGCCTACAGCCTGTCCATCTCTAGCAAACCTTATGTCCCCAACCAGGAACTTCATAGCTCCATCCAGCACCTCCTTCAAATCACAAATCCAAATAAATCTATAGGAGAACTGTTATATAGCCACTCAGTTAGTTCCACTTGGAATCAACTTCCTCTCCATATCAGAATCATCCAAAGCCCTTGCAACTTCAAACTTACTATAAAGGAATATCTGTGTAACTCCTGTAACTGCACCTGTAAAGATCCTACTGGAACTCTGCCCACTCTACCTCATCCCCTCCCCTTCTTTCTACCACTATCTCTTGCAGTTATCTATTACTACTTGTATTCTAGATTTTCCTGCTCTCTGACCTTTCCATCCCACTATACTCCTATCATCACTTTATATTTCTACCTCCTGTCTCCCCCTTCTCTTACATTATATTAACATTCCTTCAATTTTCTTTTGCCTTCTGCCCTGACCCCTCTTTCTTGCACTTGTTATACCTCACTTCACTCACACTTAGGTTAGCAAATTTCCCATCTTAATTTGTATTATGAGGTTGAATCTGTGTTTGTATGGCACATAATCAACTTATATCTGTGTTTACATTTTCTTTTGCTTCTAACACTGTATAAAATGAATCTATTTTTGCTGTATGTATCTCCAAATGATTGTATGCTTAAATACTTAAATGATTGTATAAAAAAATTCATTGCTCTAATGGAGCTTTTCTCCTCAGGTCTCTGCTGAAAAAAGGGCATCTGCCCAGCCAGACCAAACCAGTTAACAAATGGCAAGTAAATATAAATAAATAAATCTGGGGATTTTGTTCAGTCCTCTAAAATATGGCCCGAGTCTGAATGTGACCAAGAAATTTCTGGGGATGAACATAAAAATTGCTGAGAGCAAGGTCTGCTTCCTCTAAAAAAGTAAATATCCCTGTACTAATGTCCTGCTTTTGCTTGTACACCAGCAGGAGGTGTGTGACAACCATGAACTACTTGAAGACCTTGGCCTGCATGGCTTCTGTCATCCTCGTGGTTTGGCAGGCCATCTTGCATGGGTAGAAAATGTATTGGCATCTGAGGGCCTTTTAATGTCTTCACCCAGAACTCTTGGACATTGTATGTAGGGCTGGACCCCGATACCAGAGGGAGTTAATGTGATGGGGACAGATCAGATGTACAGGAATGAAGGGAAACATTCTTCCTGCTATGCCATGCTCCATAGATGCTTTGGATTTTACATGTGGCACTCACATGGGAGCCTTCTCCATTCAAGGACCCTCGTCCCCATCAAAAAAGAGTCTGCACATCAACCAGAAGGAGATGTTAGCAATTCTCTTCTCCCTCAAGGTTTTCAAAAATCAGTCAAAACTGTTCAACAGGCAAATACCATAGTAATAGGCTACATTTTGTATCTACCGTGCACATGCAAACTGACACAGTAGGTGTGTGAGCTATGGTCTCTGTCTAGTGTGGAGCTTGAGGCAGTATACTTAACTTCACATTTGCAACAGTGACCTAACAAGAGAATTAGCAAAGGACCAAAAGTGGAGGGGAGAGTAGAAGGATATTCCTAACAAAAAAATGGGGTTTTACAGAAGTGGGAGTTTTTGGCTCTTTGGTAAACTTTCAAGTTTTTAACTGCACAAGACTCTCTTGAAGTGAGGCCTGAAAAGTGGATGTAGTTTTCTTTCAGGGTATAAGTACCTTCTTCCCTCAGCTCCCCTCATTTCTCAAGTGGTGGTGGTGAAAGGTACATGGGGAACAGTCCAACATGATTTCCATTCTTTTGGTCCAGACGGCATTTGCTCTTGGCGGTGGTACATTTAGTTAAGGAGTCTCCCTTTCTTTCTGCTGGGATAGGTTTTCACATCCTGGCAATTGGGTGCACTCAGATCTGATAGGCCTCAGACTTAGTCTGCAGGATCTGATGCCTGTTCCTGTCAGGCACTTTTCCTAGGACATACTGCTCATTCTGGATGAGGCCATACAGTCCAAGAACAGAAGTCATACCTGACAAAATGGAAATGATTTTCTATTGGTTCAAAAAGAACAAGGATCCATTGAAAATGAAGGTGTCTCGTGTTCCCTGTTTGTCAGATCTGTTTAGAGGAAGGCTTTTTTCCTTGTGTATATGGGCAGTTTTAGGTATTTCTGCCTGCCTTCCACTGTCCTCTTCCCTAACAGGGAGGCATTGACTAAGCAGCTCTTGATGGGACTGATTGATTATCTTTGACTGTCAAGAAGGGCTGCCACTCTTCTTGGGACTTTTATCTTAAAACAGCTGACCTTAGACCTCTTTGAACTGGCAGCCTGAATTCTGATCAGATTTCTGTCCTGGAAACCCCTATTCTTGGTGGCAGTTAATCTGAAGGAAGGATGTCAGAGTTGCATGCCCCAGTGACAAAGCAAAACATTCTTTGTGTTCCACATTGATGACTAGTCTCAAGACAAATCTCACCTTTTGTCTCAAGTGGGTTCTGAGATGTGCTTTAACCAGTCAATCCATCTGCTCTTTTTTCTTCTCAAAGGGAGATGATCTTGCATGTATAGGATATCCATTGACAGTTGCAGTACTACTTGGGTAGGGCAAAGTCCGTCAGGCAAACAGACCAGTTTTTTTAAAGGCTTTGTGCATGATAAGGAAGGAAAACTAGTCACTAAGAAGATACACTCTTTAAGTGGTCAGTGAACTGCATTTTGTTTTGCTATGACAGGAAAAGTAAGACTAAACAGGAATGCATGAGTACACCTTCTGCCAAGGTAGCCTCCACTTCAGCAGCCTTTTTAGGCAGATTTCAACACAGGCTATTTGCGATTATAAAATGTCTGTCCAGTCAAGGGATGGATTTGGGTTTGGAGCTGCAGATTTCCAAGGTATCCTTTAAGGAAACATACAAGGAGCCTTGTCATTGTCCTCTTCGTCCCTCCAGATCCCTATGCAGTTTGATTGGGATAAGATAATAACTACTTCTGCAAAAGTTCAGCTCCAGTTTGGTGTTTTCTCGACCCCCTCAATGGCAACAGAAAATACCCAGAACCCCTTCATTACTGCTCTGACCCCAGACCAAGTTTTGGTGCCAAGAGTATTGAATCAAGAGATATCTTACTTGGCATCAATCCTTTCTGTGTCATTGGAGGTGTCAGCCCTGTAGGCACAGGCTGCCACTAGGACCAAAAGGGATTAGTGTCATGGACCAAGTACCAACTCCTGTTCCACCATTTTCGGGGTATTGTCTGTCGATTCTTCAGTGACCACCCTGGTAGCCTTGGCACTAGAGTAGTCAGTGCTGATATTTTACAGTATTGTTACTAATGGTTATGGCTTCAGAAACTTCAGCAAAAATTTTGATGCAGAAGATATCAGCCTTGAGCTTGTTAAAGTACCAAATATCTTTCACATGAAACAATTCAGTTGAGAATAACAATCTGCTTTATTGTATAGAAAGACACATACATGGTAGACTAGGAAATCAAGATCCTGTCTGCTGGAGCTCCTAGAATACTATATTATACTTTTTTTCATTAAAAGCAGCATTATTGTAGCAACCATAAAATTAGCACTGACCAATTAGAAATGAACACTACAGCATTAATTTTGCTAACTAAGATCTCCTGACTGCTTGTTTATGTCATTCTTTATTAGGCATGAGTTCTGAATTCCATGATAGAACTTTCTACTCAGAACAAATGTTATACTTTTCTAACCCTTTCAGCACTTGCTAATATTAGGAAGCAAATCAACTGATATTTACTGAAGAACGCTCAAGATTTCATTCTGCTATGACATATTAGAAATGCAAAGCACTCAGTAACATGTTTTCTCTTCTCAGTATGACTGTTGTTGTTGTGTCTTTCGGCTTTTCCCAGTTAGGGGTCGCCACAGCAGAACTCCGGTCTGCTAATGATTGGCAGTAGATTTTTACGTGCCGAGTTGCTGGCCCTGACGCACAACCTTCAACGAAGGTACGCCCATTCACGCATGTCTCCACACAGAAGACGCTCTAGTTGAGAATCGAACAGGACGTCTTACTGTGAGGTGACAATGCTACCGCAGCACCACCACCACTGTCAGTACATACGTACATATAAATATTTCAAGCATGGGCATTAATGCCCTTGTAGCCTGCCAATATACCAAAAATAGTTGTTCCTGTAAGTATCCTCGCTGCTAACAATATCTAAACTAGTGCTTGCTTTAATGTAATTTGATAGTATGTTCTATGCATCAGCTACTGTCTCAGAGAACCGATTCGTGCACTTCTTATTCCTATAGAATTTTCTACATAAGTTATCTGATGATTCTCTACTACTTTTTGATAACCTCAGAGTTTTCCAGAGGTGATAGTTTCTAATGCCCTATATATCCGAATAAGATATCTTAAATTTTCACATCATTGGATGCCCTTGGTATATTAGTTTCTAATGCCCTATATATCTGAATAAGAGATCTTAAATTTTCACATCAGTGGATGCCCTTGGTATATTTCTGCTATACTCTTCCCAGTTTACTCATGCTTGTTTTCTTATAAGGTTTCCATATTGTTATTGAATACTCAAGTCTGGGACTAAAATAATTAGCAAACAGCGACTTAATTTCTGATTTCCTAGACTTTATAAATTTTTTTAGACAATCTATAGTTCTATAACCACTGTTAGCCAATTGGTTGATAGGATTGGAAGAGCTCAAAGCTGGATGTTCTTCGTGTTTCACTGTTGCAGTCATCACCTGTGGGTTATCCATGCTGTGGTAGCCCTCAGCCGGCCCATATACCAGAGTAAATGTTTTTCTGTGTCAGCTGCTGTCGCTTGTAGACTGACATCAGGTAGTCAGTGCTATAAAGCAAGGCAGCTCACGTCATTATATCAGTCTTTCTTGCCGTGGTGCCCATAGCAGAAGCAGTTCACAAGTCTGCCGGCCGGTTGCTACCAGAGCTCGGATTACACCTGAAAACGTCTAAAGCTAAGTACCCCGTTGGGGATCCTTTTTTCTTGCATTAACCAATGTCCGAAAAATTTAACAGTTGTCTCACCTGTGGAAAGCAAATCCCATACCAAGACTTCCATTCGTACTGCTTCACTTGTTTAGGCCCAGACCACGACGTCCCGCGTTGCCGGTTCTGTGCCTTCTTTAACGCGAGAACCATTTGTCATAGAGCTCTTTTTGTAGACAGGTATTTTCATCCTCTGTCCTCACAAATGGCATCGATCAGCCAACAATCCGTAGACATTCCGAAAAAACGTAGGGATAAAGACAGACAGACCACACAAGGCTAAGCCTTCTGATGACTCTACCACTAAGCAGGTCATCAGTTCTCCAGAATTCAGTGAGGTGCTTTCGCAGCCCCTGATGCCCAATAAGATATCTATGCAGGCCTCTACAGAGACCCTTTTGGAGTCCAGTATGCCGCCGAAATCTTCTTAGTCTTCCGAGCCTTTGGTTGTCTCTGCCTCTTTTGCATCCGGAGCCACGATGCAGGCACCGGCTTCCGAGGAGGCCTTTCGCATTACCGATTCTAGACAAAAAAATGATGCTTCTCATCCAACTACCGTTTCTCTCAGACCAATAGATACTCTTAGGCCTAGAAGCCAGGCCACTCCTAGAAAATCTACCTCCACCATCTTACTCCTGCTCCACCACCCTAAGCCCAAATGCTTAAGATGGCGGAGGATCTTATCTCCCTTATCAGGGTCAGTCAGGCCACAACTTCTAAAAGGAAAAGACACCCTTCTCCTGAACTAATGACAGAGCAGGATTTTGAGGAATCTGATTATTCAGATTTAGAAGAGGAACAACCTCTGACTGCTTATGAGGATTCAGATGCAGAGGAATCCATTCATTCTGCTCCCCACCAGAAGACCTTTCCTTTGGGGAAACCCTTCACACCCTCAGAGAACATTTCCACTGGGAATCTCAGGACTTCCCTCAGTCTAAGAAAAGGCTAAGAGGTTTCTAGACCTGCTCCAGCACAGGCACAGGCACCTGGCCACACCCCTCTCATCTTAGAAGTGGTGGATGATGTTTTCCATGAATCCAGCCTAGCCCTTGATGCCCTCCCACCTGCTCCCAGTTAACCTGACTGGTATTACAGAGTACCAGATTCTCTCAAATACCTGTGCAGAAATCCTGCTGCATTACACAGGGACCTCAAGCAACTAGGGCTAGTTCTGCAAAGAATCCTACTCTTTCTGACAATGATGCCAGAACTCTGGACAGATGGGGTAAAAACGTTTATACCTCTGCAATCATAGCTATTTTACTAGCAGCATTTTACTGCACTCTACTTGTCAAGTGGCAAAACACTCTTTGCACTGTGGATATGATGCACTAGAAGCCTCAAACAGGGCAGCAGTGTCTGGATCTGTCATTAGGAGACATGCATGGTTGAAGGAACAACCTCTCCCTGATCATGTCAAGTCTAAATTAATTGCTGCATCATTGGATAAAGACCACTTGTTTGGAGAAAAAGCAGAAGAGGTGCTTAAAAAGATGGAAGGTAAAGCACAATCAATGCAAACAGTACAATGCCATCTAGATTCAGCAGGAATTTTCCCTCTAAGCACTGGTCTTTTCCTGCACCTAGCAGACAGGGGCAAGATAAGCCCTGCAGGGACAGACCACCCAGGCCCCTATCCTGGGACAGCAGAGAACCAAACAGTGGACCACTGCCATCCCAAAGGCAGGAAGTTCTAAGCCATCCTACTATGGCAAAAACTCTCAAAGACTCCCACTCTCCCCTCTGCCCTCCTTTCACCCACCAAAAGCTAGGAGGAAGGCTGTCCCTCTGCAAAGAAAATTGTCTGTCTGTAACAAAGGACCAATGGGTCTTAAAGATCATTTTTCAGGGATACAAATTCTCTTTCAATTCCCAGAGGGTACCCAGTCTTATTTCCAAATCAGTGGGCAGAGGCATTAAAACAAGTCCAAACTCTCATACCCAGGGGGTATTAGAACCTGTTCCCGCAGATCAAACAGGCAAAGGCTTTTATTCCAGGCTATTCCTTATTCCCAGAAAGGAGGGCACTTGGCGCCCCTTCCTGAATCTATCCATTCTGAACACCTCCCTGGTGGCCCCCAAATTCAAAATGCTAACTTTGCAGCAGCTGCTGCCTATGCTTACAAAAAATTCCTGGTTAGTGACTCTAGACCTAAAAGATGCTGACCTCCACATCCCCATAAGGGAATCCTGCAGGAAATTCCTGCACTTCAGAGTAGGCTCACAACACTTTCAGTTTTCTGTGCTTCCTTTTGGCTTATCTTCTGCTCCCAGAGTATTCACCAAATGTTTAGCCCTGGCCATAGAATTTTGCAGACAGAGAAATATACAGATTTACCCTTATCTGGATGACTGCCTCATTCAGGCAGAGTACAAAGAAAAGCTGCTCCAGGACCTCTGCTTTGTCAAAACCCTCCTAACTTCCTTAGGGTTCACCATCATCGAGAAGAAATCAAAGCAAACACCCTCCAGGAGGATTATTTTCTTGGAAGCACTCCTGCACACAGCATCCCAAATGGCCTTCCTATTCCCAGAAAAGCAGAGCTTCCTGCCTGTCTACTTTACCCAGCTGGCATCCAAAAGTCACCTCAAGGCGAGGAAGTTCCTGCACGCCTGGGATATGTCACGTCTTGCATCCTTCTAATTGCTCTGGCCAGGCTTCACATGAGAAAGCTTCAGTGGTATGTAAAGAACCTTTGGTGTCAACACTCACAGCCTCTAGAGGCCTCTCTCCCTCTGATCCCCTGTATAAGGGCTGAATTTCTCTGCTGGGCAGGGGCCATTGTCAACAACAAGGGTCTCCTCTTCATCCTCTGCCCTGCCAGGCAGACCATCACCACCGATGCCTCAGATATTGTTTGGGGCGGTCACCTAGCAGGCAGGTGCACCCAAGGTCTTTGGGATGCCCAGCACCTTCCCTTACATATCAACCATAAGGAAGTGATGGCAGTACAAAAGGCTCTGACATCCTTCCAACCCCATCTCAGGCCAGGGGTTCTCCTTATCAAAACAGACAACACCACAGTAATGTGGTACAGCAACAAACGGGGAGGAACCCAATCTTACCCTCTGTGCAGGCTAGTCATGAACCTCTGGCTGACTGCCTCCTCCATGGGATTACACCTAATAGCCCAATACCTACCAGGGATCAGCAACATCCTGGCAGACCACTTAAGCAGAAACTTACTGGACTGCCACAAATGGCAGATCCACAGAAAGATCTTTTTGCAAGTCACTCAGGAGTGTGGGGAAGTCCGGAGGTGGATCTGTTTGCTTCGCACCTCAACCACCAGCTAAAGAAATTCTGTACCAGGGAGTATCACCACCTAGCGTGGAAGGTGGACGCCTTGACCTTCCCCTGGAACTCCTTCTCTGTGTACGCATTCCCTCCTCTGCCTCTTATTCCCAAGGTACTGATCAGAATAAGGGAGGAGAGACCAAAGGCCATCCTCATTGCTCCAGATTGGCCCAGACAGCATTGGTACCCCTTGCTAAGCAGCCTGACATCACAACCTTCCAGGCAGCTTCCCCTGATCCCAGAACTGTTGACTCAAGTGGGGGGGGGGGGGGGCTGCACTCAGACTTGCAGACTCTCAAACTGTCAGCATGGCTAATACTCTAAAGCCAAGCAAGGGGCAACTGTTAAGCAAACAGGTCTTAGACATTATCACAGAGGCCAGAAGGCCTAGCACCAGAACATCTTACGCAGGGAAATGGAAAAGATTCTGCTCCTGGAGCCAGTCCAGAGGGTCCAGTTCCTCACAACCTTCTGTCCCTCTTATCCTGTACTATCTAGTGGAGTTACTCAATAGTGGCCTCTCCTTCTCTTCTGTTAAAATGTACGCCTCAGCTATTTCAGCTCTTTAAGATACAGACCAGCCCCTGTTCTCACATCCTTTGATTAAACAATTCTTCAGAGGGGCTTCTAATATCAGACCTCCCAGAAGGCCACCCACGTCAGCCTAGGACCTGAATTATGTTTTGGAAAAACTAACCCTACCATCCTTCGAACCTGCTGTTTCAGCAGAACTGAAGTACCTCTCCGGAAAGACTGCTTTCTTACTAGCTATCACCTCAGCCAGAAGGGTCTCCCTTAGGACTAACCCCTCCTTTACGCCCAAGGTGGTATCTAGTGTAACTCTTAACCAGGCCATTCATCTGCCCACCTTCTTCCCTAACCCTCAAAACAAGGGGGAAAGAATTCTGCACTCACTAGACTTGCACACCCAGCTCAGATACTACCTGGACCGTACTAAACCCTTCAGGAAAACAGATCAACTTCTTGTCAGCTTTGCCCCAGGGGCAGAGGGGAAGCCCATTTCTAAGCAAACCATTTCCAGATGAATATCTCGCTGTATCCATTTCAGCTACAGATTACATGAGAAACCACCCCCTAAGTCTACTTGTACCCATTCCACTAGGGCAGCCTCCACTTCCACAGCATTCCTTAAAGGAGTTCCCACCAGGGACATCTTGTAAGCTGCCACCTGGACCTCGGTCCATACCTTTACAAAGCATTACCAACTACCGCTTTTCACTAAGGCTAGGGCAGGGTTTGCCTCTGCAGTTCTGCAGGGCTTGCTTACCCATGCCTAGGTCTCTGAGTAATCCAACCCTCTCCTCAGCTTTGGGAATACTCCCACAGGTGATGACTGCAACAGTGAAACACGAAGAACATAGTACAGTTGTGTACACTTACCATAAATGTAGATGTTCGAGTGTATTCACTGTTGCAGTCCTGGTTTCCCTTCCTCCTTCCCCCTTATATCCTCTTTCCTTAGGGAGACATAACCTTCTTAGGGTGGGTTTTAACCACCAGGACCACTTTGCCATATTTCCTTGGCTGACTGATTAGGGCAAGAAAAACTGATGTAATGACATCAGCTGCCTTGCTTTATAGCACTGACGATCTGACGTCAGTCTACAATCGGCAGCAGCTGACGCAGAAAAACATTGACTCTGGTATTTGGGCCAGCCGAGGGCTACCACAGCAGGGATAACCCACAGGTGATGACTGCAACAGTGAATGCACTCTAACATCTACATTTATGGTAAGTGTACACAACTGTACTTTCTACCCCATATACCCAGGTCCTTAAATGAATCTACAGGTTCAGTCACTGTGTGATATATTTAATATTCACCTTTCAATTTTTGCCTTCCAAATCTCATATGCTTAGTTTTTGATGTATTTAGTAGCATATTATTCTCCTGTACCCAAATGATCAATTTAGTCAAGATCATTTGCAGACAATGCCCTATCTGTAGCACATGTAATCAGTTTAACCAGTTTCAAGTGATCTATATAGAGACTCTAGAACACCTCAGATGAAAAAGATAGGGTCTGAAAGATGCAATTTAAATAAATATGGGCCCAGGAAAGAGACCTATGGGACACCATGACTGTAATCAAAAATTTCACCTGTCCATTTGCTTTATGGTACTTGCCATGCCCTGTTTGTAAGCCATGCAGCTATTCATCTTACCAGGAGTACATCAATACCTATTACTGATTTATATTTCAGTGTTTTGTGTATGACCTTGTCAAATGTTGAAGTTAAATCTATACAAATTACATCACAGCAAAATGTTTCATGCATAGTTATCATATTGTTATAGATCATCATGTTACAGGTGGTGGTAGATCTATTTTCAACATATCCATGATGATATATGAGTTCGCATAGTTATCATATTGTTATAGATCATCATGTTACAGGTGGTGGTAGATCTATTTTCAACATATCCATGATGATATATGAGTTCAAGTCCCAAACTTTCCAATTTTGACAATAACTATCCATTATCTTCTCCATTATTTTTCCATAACATAAAAGTAGAATTAAGGATCTGTATGATTATGGGTTTGTCCTACTTCCCATTTCCCTTAAAGACACGTTTAATAAGTGCATGTCTTCAATCTTGAGGAATCCCACATATTTATATGACCTAATAAATAATGGTTGTAATGGTACTGTAAGCTCTTGCTGAAGTGTTCTCATATCATCACTAATTCTGTCTCTCCCTGTGCTTTGTTTAGATCCAGTTTGCATAGTTCTTTTTCAGTATAATCTAATTTGATTTCAGTATCTGAGGTTACCTGGATATCAATAGGACAGCTTATCATCTACTTTGTGGAGCCAAACTGTTTTGCATAAGGTTTTGTAAATATATTGTAATCTGTTGTGTCCAACAATTAATTTTGGAATCTACACACATTTTGTCAATTTGTATGTTTTTACTCCCTCCACATATTGTGTATCTATAAAATAGTTTCTTATTATGCTCAATATCTTTATAATAAAATTTCATCAAATTTTCTTGAGTTTGTCTCACACTATGCTTAATTTGTTTGTCCAACTTGGTTATTTCATTTTTCAAAATTGTGGTTTGACCTCTTTTCCATTTCTTATATATTTTTTCTCTCATCTTAATCAGGTATCTTGTTCTTATGGAAATATGTCCCCCTGATGATAAACCTTTTTTTTTTTTTTTTGCACTTAAACAATTTCTCTTTCAAAACTTTCCCCATTCTTTCTGCCTTCTTTTTCCACTGAACACATCACTCCAATTAGTATTACATCATGACTGTTTTCAGTTTGGTATACTTATCTATCAACAAATTAACCTTTGTAACCCCATGATCACTGCACATCAGTGGTGGTAAAACTTGATATGAAGTAATAGTAACAGTCATTTCCTTAGGAACAAAAACAATGTCCAGTATGTTCCGTTCCCTGGAAGTTTTTTTTACAGTCTGAAGAAATTGTTGCTCTGAACATATATTGTAAATAATTTCATAACTAATGTTGTTGAATCAATATTATTCCAGTCTGTTTCTGTCAAATTTAGGTCCCCAGCTGCTGTTATTCTTCCCTGCTGTGTTTCATGCATGAAATGTATAAATTAATCTAGGTCATCAGCACTTGACTTTAGTGGTCTGTAGACTCCAACAGTTGTATGTTCCAGGGTTGTTCTTTATTGTCACAGTTACACATTCAGTAATATTGGTGTTTTCATTAAATATGTAATAATCTCATCTCATAACTGTCTTTAATCCCTGTCATAACACCACCACCTGATTTTACGTTAGAGTGTCGGTTACAGTAAAAAGATTTATACGCTGACAGAACTGGTTTCTAGTCATTGTTCTTTAACCGTGTTTCACAAACAGTAACATCAGTCTTGTGGGAAGAAACTTTATTGTTAATGCTTCTAAATTTTCGACCTGACAAAAATCCTGCCTTGTGTTTGTTAGATATTCCAAAATATCTGCTGTAAAGATTCTTCTCCCTGATCTTGACAAATGCTCACCATCCTGTCTGAAAACATGTATACACAAAGTTTAGGTCTGATGCTTTACACACATTTTTAAAAATAGGACATTTTTCATGTAGGTATTTACCCAAAAAATCTTTTCATTTATGGTGACCTGACTTTTCTTTCTATATGTGATTTGTGAATAATATGTTCCAGCACGTGTGCAAGCTGTACCATCTGAGAAGGCTTGTAGGTTTCCTACTAACAGTCAGAGTCCTTTTGGATGAGATTATTTGTACCAACATGAATTAAAAATCATCCATACTTCTTGCATTCTAAGGCCTTTCTCACATACTCTGTATTTGCTCCTGGCAAGCAGAACACTGTTCAATATTCATTTTCTTCTCTGCAGATGTTTAAGTTCCTCTAATAATTGAATCTCCAGTTACAAGAATATGTTTTCTGACCAGATCTGAGGAATCTTCAACTTCTAATTCAGTAATGTATGCTCTATCAGTTGTTAAAAAGGAATGATCTTCATCACCATTAGTGTTATTAATCCCACTGTTTTCATTGCATATTACATTTGCAAGCAATACAGTTCTTATCCTGCTGTCTTTGTACATCCACACCTTGAGCTATTGTCAACATCTGTCTTTCTCATCTTTTTTTCTTACAGTAATGTTTTTCAATCCTTCCACATTCAGTTTTGATGTCCTCCATTTCACCTTCCCCTTACCTCTTTTTTTCTACCTTCCCTTTTGGAAAAATGCTGCCTTTTTCTGTAGACTGAAGGTTTTCTGATAGAAAAATGTTATGATTCCCAGTAATCTGTGTGTTGCGTAACAAAGCAGTGTCCTTTTTAGTATGTTTTCTCTTTACTTTATGGTAATTTATCATCTTTTTATTCCTTATTTGTTGTGAACGTCTTCCTTTCTTTATTTCCTTCTAAACGTACTGAATCTGCTGATTGCTGAATACTTGTATCCATAATTCCAAAGTTTATCACAATAAAACTACTTTTTATTGACTTATGGATTGGATGTGGAGCTTGTTGTAAAGTCCTTGTTCGAGCAATGTTTATTTTATTTATAATTCCAAAGTTGTCAGGGGCATTGTCTTGTTTCATAGGGGTGGAGTGATCTTTACAGACATTAGACCCATTCTTTCCTAAATGTGTTGTATTTGCTTTTTGCCTAACATTATTTATTTCACCAGTCCAGTCATTTAATATATGTTAGCAACAGTTCTCCAAGCAGTGCTGGTGCTGCGGTAGCGTTGTCGCCTCACAGTAAGATGCTGTCCGGTTCGATTCTCAGCTAGAGCGTTTTCTGTGTGGAGACATGCGTGAATGGGCATACCTTCGTTGAAGGTTGTGCATCAGGGCTGGCAACTCAGCACGTAAAAATCTACTGCCAATCATTAGCAGATCGGAGTTCCTCTGTGGTGACCCCTAACCGGGAAAAGCCGAAAGACACAAAAACAGTTCTCCAAGCAGTGCCAATTACACAAGTGCAATCTTCATCAGTAAGTCTAGATTTACTACTAATAGTCGTAAGCAAATTATTCAACTTTTGATGTAAGGAGCACAGATCACCATTGTTATCAGGCATTACCTTTAAATATACATCGCATTTATTGTACTTTACAAGATTTGTGCTTCAGCAAGTCCTTAATGGTAGACTCGTTTAAGGAATCCATATTCAGCTGCAAATTAATAAATTCTAAAAAAAAAATAAAGTCAGTTAACACAGAATTCAAAGAGAACTTAAACCAACTTCTATGAGAAAAATCAAACAATATACAACTAAGTACTAAATTGAGTACAGTAAAGTTGTTGCTCTGACAGTACAAGTTCTGAAAGTCAAACAAAAGCTGGAATTCCGTTGCACCATGCGTGAATGGGAGGCAGTAGCTTCTGCTCACTATCACTTGCAGCCACACCTCTTTTTAACAGTAAAGATCAATAAATCACAAACTAAGACAGGATTGTTTAGATAAACTCTAGATTTTCCTCTCTGCAGTCTATATGGATTTAGAGCTATCTAGGCCCCTTGGGATGGCTATAGTTTGCCAGTGTAAATCCTATCCTTTTCAAACAACTAACTGAAAATTAAAGGTAAAACAACAAAATATAAATCAAAGTAAATCATCTTGTCTACAAGCTATACCTTACTTCCTACAAGCAGTGAAAAACAGTGGTAAAAAATAAAGTATAAATTCAAATAAAAATGTCTCTTACCAAGCTACTGCACAGTCAATCACAAACCAATACAAGATTGTTTAGATAAGCTCTGGATTGTCCTCTCTGCAGTCTATGTGACTTTATAGCTGACTAAGTCCATTGGGATTGCTAAAGTTTGTCTCTTTAAAATCTATCCCTTTCTAGCAACAAACAGTGAAAATTAAAGGTAAAACAAAGTATAATTCAAAGTAAGTCTTCATGTCTACAAGCTATCCCTTCCTTCCTACAAACAGTGAAATCAGTGATAAGAAATAAAATATAAATTCAAATAAAACTTTTGCCAGGCAGCTCCACGGTCAATCACAAACCAAGCCAAGATTTAGATAAGATTAGCTTGCTTCACAATTCCCCATCTGATGCTGTAAAGTTTCACTCAGTCATGATGCCTATTTATGATTGGACAATGACTATAAGTTTTTAGATGAACTGACTTTTTTTTTTTACTTGCTATCAAACATTTTTCACATGCTTTTTCTTTCTGTCCCTGACATTCACAATCTTTACACAGTTGTTTCAGAAATATAGTCTTATATGCAATGAAAGCATACCTATGTCCTGATGGAGCAAAAATGCAATCTGAATACTGTCGTGAGGAATACATTCAATTTTATGTATATTTTCGCATTTCCCAGACCCTTTATATAGATTATCATATATCTTACTAAAATCTTGCAACAGTTTTTCATCATCTGTTGTACTATGATTTTTATTAATAGTGGTCAGTGGAACTGTTTTAATTTTACTCCTGTAAAAATCTACACCTTGTTTGGATTCTAACAATTTCAAAATGCATTCTTTAAGCATAATAATTTCCGTAAGCATGAAAAAGCTTTAAAATTCCTCCTCCCCATCCAGAGGAAAGGTTGGTTAACCATGCCTATCTGGAACTATCATCTTATTGGCATGTGAATATTCAGCGACTCTTTGAATTATTTCTGCATGAGTATGGATGGCACTAGTATTAGTGGGAATAAAAGAGCAGCACTCCATTTGAATGAGCTGCATACATACCTCCCTTTAGAAGTAGGGGTGAAGTGCCATGCGATTCTGCAGCATCACACTGTGCATTGTAGTCAGTTTTTAGATTAGCAAATTAATAAACTCAGAAATAGACCTGCTTAATATTTTCAGGAGCTTAAATTCCTTAGTTCCCAGCTAGACTTCACCACCCCATAAGCAGGGTTCAGTGCCTGCTCCAGAAATGACCCCATCATCAACATCCATTTGAGCAAGCCCTTTACAAGCAGCTTGTTATGCAGTATTGTGATATACCCAGGAGGCATCTGTTTTACCAAATGGGTTAGAAATGTCCTTAGTGTCTCTCTTGCGGTGAGCATTGTGAATTTTTTCTTCCGGTAAAGCAGCGGTATGTTGAATAAATGAAATAACAAGACCAGTATTACAACCAGACTAGTCTCTTAGGTATCCAGGGATAAGCTTGACTTGCACAAGTTTAATAATAATTACATAATTTTGCCCTGCCCTCTAGCCCCATTATTTTTTCCAAGTAAAATTGTGAGTTCTAATTTCGGCAAAGTATTCTATTTTTACTATAGCAAACATATCCTTTGTAGTCATTACTAGTTGAACCCGCTTACAATAAAGGAGGTATAGAATGTTTATTTTCCCAATTTTTAGCAAGAAAAGCAAGATTAAATGCAGTATTAAGATCAGTCAGTCACTAGTATAGAAATCAATGGAATATTGCCATCATGTGCAGTAGGAATATTAGCACAAACCCAGCAGTTGCTAACATTGAGGTTCTGTGCATAAATGTGCAAGGCAGCAGAAAATGTATTAAACTGAAGATGTCATTCAGATGCTCTCAGTTGAGTTTTAAGCAAACACTCGTTTCTGTCGTTAGCAAAGCGTGCATGTCTGTTAAGAAACAATTCAATTCATACAGTTCCAGTGGTCAAAAAGGATGACACACAAAGTTCTAGGTGGCAGAAGCAGACAAAATAAAATGAATAGCACAGTAATTGTAGTGGTCAGTCCCTGGGAAAAACAAGCATGTTGGGAATGGAGAGGGTTGCAAACAAATTGAAAACAGGGACATTGGGCATACTATTCATTGTGTAAACAAAATCGATCACCAGAAAGTCTTAAAACCAAGGGTCGTAATTGCAAATGATTTTGAAAGAGAATGTTGTTTGGATAAGGCAGTGTCCGAATTGATATCTAAAATGCAGTATGAATCAGTAATGTTGGAGTGTGAAGCAAGAAAAAATGTTGGACTTGAAGAATCACTGGAAGTTCAGACCGGGATTAAATTGCTGAATGACAGTGTTTAACTTTCTGGTCAGGAAACAAGAGTAGCTTATTAACTGCGTTTAGTTCTGGATGTGATCTAGATGGCAGATGTGGAATCTGGTTGGATGGCAAACAGTTCAGAAATGGTTTTGGATGTGGTTTGGATGGCCAAATGTCATGGGTTGTCATTTCTAAATGCAACAATGTCCCTGGTTTGTTGCGTGGTTTTGCTGGTAATAGGTTCCGCTAGTTCACATGGTCTAACTTCAGTGGTATTTCAGTTATACTTATTACAAGGGAGGATCTTTTTGACATTCAACACATGGATCCAGATAAGAGAGTCCATCACAACAGATGGCAGTAGCAGTTGAGAGCAAAGCCTTTTATGGTGCTTTCCATCTGAGGCCGAGTGTATTTCTTTGGGATTGGACTTCGAGATAAAGTCCCAAGGCCACAGGTCCTGGTAATCCTGCTCTGTGGGTCATTGCGCTGCATACAGAATTGACACTATGGTATTTCTGCAAAAGAGAACTCAGGGATTTACAACTAGAAAGCATGGTCTCATCAATATCTTGCAATTTTATATTCTTAGGGGGGGTGGCAGGTGTTCTCTTGGGTCTGTCTATGAAGATTTCATGACAGGTCAGCGTTATAGGGACATTATCTACACTTCTAAAAACTAAAGGCAGTGCTTTTGGCCACTTAAGACCACTTTCTTATTAAGCTAATCTAAGATTAATAATCTTTTTTTCAAAACAGGTTTATTGTTTTAACATATAAGAGAAATATCATAACAATTTTATACAAGTAATTAAAAATAGGTATTATTATAATATTCAACAAAACAACTAAAGTATTTACAAAGACATCCACTACAATCAGATCAATTAATTAAACTAAAATACCGTGCTATTGAAATTAGAATTTTTTTAACAAATTTTGTAAATTATCCCATACAATATAATAAGATGTTTTTCTAGTTCTAATTGTGTTTATTTCCATATGGCACACTATATTCATAACATTTTTAAATTCATTGAACGAAGGAGGTGTATCTGAAATCCAATTTCTAGTTATTATTTTCCTAGCCACTGCTAGAATAGACCATAACAAGGGAAGCTTAACCTTTTTAACACTTTGAGGTACAGGTGTGTTGAATAATATAAGAGATTTAGAAATAATGAAATTATCTGTAAAAAGAGCCTGCAAAAGTTCATTAATTGACTTCCAGTATTCTTTCAATTTTATACAGTCATAAAACATATGATCCCAGTCAGCATTAATTTCTACATTACATCTCTTACATAAATTATCTTTATTATTTATTTTATTCATCATCAAAGGTGTATAAAAAGATCTATGTAAAAATTTCCATGTATAAAGTCTCCAGACAATGGAGTTCTATAAGCAGATTCCAATATATATTGTTTATCTTGTTGATTTGGTGGGTCCCCATTAATAGAAGTGAAATAATTCCAGTATGAATCTACACTGTAAAAAGTTTCTTGTCTGATAATTTTATGTATGTATGAAAGTTTACCTTTATCAGAAACTTTATGTTGTAAATTTAATATCAAGTAATCAATCAGTGTTGGAATAGATTCTTTAACTGTTATAGACATTAGATCTATTTTATTAATGAGAAGTTGTCTAAAGGTCTGAACCTCTAACCAGCAAGTTTCTCTTAGATCAAATTCTTGTTTTAAGAAATCTAGATTTTTAACTTTATTATCAGATATCAACTGATACCAGTACTTTACATCATTATCTATAGCTAAATGAGTTCCTTCAGAAGTAGATGACAAAAGCATACCTGAGTATACATTATAGGAATACAATAAAATTCCATTCCTATACTTAGGATGCATGAATATAAATAGCTAATAATAATATTTAATGGGTAACAAACCATATGTTTAGGTGTAATAGGTGAAATACAAAATTCCTTTAGTAACCATAACATGGAGTTATTTACAATCATATTTTTATGTGTTAAGGAGATTTTCATGAAGTGCATACTAATTAGCTCCCAATAATCTTTCCATTTTGCGACATATGACTGATCTATTAATATAGTAATAACTTTTACAATAGAAGAGATAGTATATAAATTAAAGTCTGGAAAAGAAATACCCCCTTGAGACCAGCTATTAGTATGTTTCTTTAATGCAATCCTATTAGGTGCCCATAGGAAATTTAACATTAGTGTATTCAGTTTCTTGATAATTATTTTTGTAGGTGGAAGTATTATTGATTGTATTAAGTATAAAATCTTGGGGAATATTATCATTTTAATAATTGTAAGTCTCTCCTCCATAGTAAAAAAACATATTATTCTAGGTATTAAAAAGATTTTGTATATTAAGAAAACAGGTATTATAATTATTATATATAATAGATTTAATAACTTTAGATAGTATTATACCTAAATAAGTTATCTGACCTGAATTGGGTACATATTTAGTAAAATCACTAATGAGAATATTTTTTAGTGTATATATAGGTAGTATTTTAGTTTTTTCTTCATTGAATATTAAACCAGAAATACTTTTAAAATTCATCATTTTATCAAATAGAGACTGCATAGAAGAATTAGATCCTGCTGATGTAATTAGAACATCATCTGCAAAAAGTTGAATTTTGGATGTTGTATTTTCATCTATTTCAAAACCCTCTTTGTCAGTACTGTTTCTGATCAAATTAGCCCAAGGCTCCATTACTAAAGTGAATAATAGTGGAGAAAGTGGACATCCTTGTTTTGTACCTTTAAGAATGGGTATTTTTTGTAAAACATATGTTCCTACCTTTAATATAAACCAACGTTCCTTTGTATAAATGCTCAATTAGATTTACAAATGCATCTGAGAAGTTTGTGCACTTCAGTAAGGTAAACAGATAGTTCCAACTTACTGAATCAAATGATGAACTTATATCAAGACTAATAAGTGTTAAATCTTTCTTTTTCCTATTTGCAAAATCAATTAATGTTAAAGTTCTTCTTATATTATCAAAAGTATTTCTATTTACATTGAAGCCTGTCTGATCTATATCTATAATGCCGGGAATGATTGTCTTCAATCCATCAGCAAAAATACTCATAAACATTTTATAATCAACATTAAGTAATGAGATGGGCCGATATGAAGAACATCTAGTTGGATCTTTATTAGGTTTTAAAATTGGCGAAATAAATGTATATTGCCAAGATGGGGGTTATTAACTCAGTTTGGGCCAAAATAAAACCTTATGTATTAATGAATATGTACTTTTAGAAAGGATTTTATATATCTCTGGTATAATACCATCATTACCCGGTGCTTTGTTTGATTTAAGCTTATTTATTTGT
This sequence comes from Protopterus annectens, assembly GCF_019279795.1. Lineage (NCBI taxonomy): Eukaryota > Metazoa > Chordata > Ceratodontiformes > Protopteridae > Protopterus > Protopterus annectens. Next base: position 316,298,499 of record NC_056737.1, on the reverse strand, counting down.
GTAATAACTTCTGTATATGAAATACTCTTGTCCAGTAGTTTAATCTGTTGTTTATTAAGCTTTTTATTCATGTTTGTGGTTATAAACTCCTTTATTTTATCTTTAGGTTCCATGTTAATGTTATTATGGTTAATTTTGTGAAAGTGATTTCTAAATTCATCTAGTATTTCTGGTATACTAGAAACATTCTTCTTTTTCCTTAGAGAAAAGATTTCTTTGATATGGTTTTGTTTTATTTTTAAGTCTATGTAAGTATTTGGGGCTTATTGAATAAGACAAAAACTTGTATTTCTCTAAAGTTATTTTAACTTTATGAGTTAAAATTTCTTTGTATTTCTCATTTAGTTTGTTTATTTCTTCAATAACTTTCTTGTCCATAATATTTTCTTTATTATTATGTTTATAAGAGTCTAATTTACTTTGAATATCTAACAATTCCTTATCCCAAGATTTTATTATTATACAATCTGATACTTTGTCCATATAGATATGATTTTAAGGCATCCCAAACATAAACAATTGAGACTTCAGGAGTATTATTTATGTCTAAAAAAGTTTTACTTCGGAAAGTATATATTCTTTATAGTCTTTTAGTTGAGTTAATTATGCTGGTATCCTTTTGATCTGAACATTATGAGTATTTTTATCATGAATTCAAAAACAATTGAATTATAATCAGATATAGGACATGAAATGATTTTGGAATTAATTAAATCTGTTACCATCTGGTTAGAAATAAAGACCCTATCTATTTTTGAATAAGTTTTGTATCTGTTAGAAAAAAAGGTGTATGGTAATGATTTTGAATCTATCTGATTATTAATATCATTCAAATGATAAGAATTAGCAAAATCATTTAAATGTTTTGCATTAGATGTAATTCTTCTTTTCCCTATAGTGGTAGTATCACTTTCATGTAGTATACAATTAAAGTCACCAGCTAAAATAATATCTCCTATAGAGAATGATATGATCTTATCAAGATGATGTTTCACTGTATTAATACCAATTCCAGGTATCCAATATACATTAATAAGATTAATAATCTGATTAACTCTACCATCACAAAAGCCTGCAGTCTTTAGGGAATGAAACTGTAATTTAACATGTAATGCTCCATAAAGCTTCCTGTGTTACTTCACTAGTAAAATAGGATTCTTGGCCAGACTGGTCACTACAGAGAGCACCAAATCTAGATATTAATTCTATGAACTTTTTTTTTTGTACACATGTGACTTATTTTTGACACATGGATATGCTTCTACTCCTTTAGAAAAGATGTAGACTATTATGAGTGCGTACCTGTATTTTTCTACTTAAGGGAACTCAATAAAGTCCCACTAAAGGGAAGAAAAAGGTCTCCAAGGCATTTTTAATGATTGGACAGATCCAGGTACTGATTTTGATTAAGTTCTAATCAAATTGCACAGGTATTTACAAAATGTTGAGCAACTTCTTAGAGATGAGGAGCATACCAATCAGTTGCAATCTGTTTTATTAATGCATAGTTTCCCAAATGAAAATACAGGTGATAGGTTTTAACCTGTTTCTTTAGAAAATTTAGTGGGGCTATTAGTCGACATCCGGAGAGTGGCTGCAGCCATCGCTTATCCACCTCTTTCTGTTAGTCATCTGTCTGGTCTTAATAAGACAGCAACTCCTGTAAGGAAAAATTACTTTCATTTAATTGCTGCAAAAATGTAGTCTGAACAGGCTTAGACAGTGCAGTGTGTTGTGCTACTCTATCTTCAGTAGTGTTGCTTTTGGTCACAAGCGTCATCTGTCTTGAGTGGCACATTTTACTACAGTTGTTTTTGTAGGAGTTCATCAACAATGACAGCATTTTTAATAACTGTCCATACTGTTGTTAAATGACCCTTTTTTTCCCCCAAAGTATACCAAAATCATGTATAACACTATGCATAACTTGAATTTATATGGTCACTGACTGATTTTTGCCAATTTTACATGCTTTAGTTATAGCTACTTGAGCAGTTAAATTTCTGTTTGTCTAATTAATAAAATTTTGAATTGCATGCAAATGTAAAAAGCTGCTACAAGTTCACCATCATCTCTTTGAAAACAAGAGCCATGTATGAAAAGAATGAGATCTGGATTCTGCAAAGGAACATCTTTCAAATCTAATATAAGAAGAAGCACAGTGTTGGTAGCTACCCTGTTTTGGGGTTCTCCTTTGTCTGCTAGGGATTAAAAAAGATTTTTGCCAATTTTACATGCTTTAGTTATAGCTACTTGAGCAGTTAAATTTCTGTTTGTCTAGTTAATAAAATTTTGAATTGCATGCAAATGTAAAAAGCTGCTACAAGTTCACCATCATCTCTTTGAAAACAAGAGCCATGTATGAAAAGAATGAGATCTGGATTCTGCAAAGGAACATCTTTCAAATCTAATATAAGAAGAAGCACAGTGTTGGTAGCTACCCTGTTTTGGGGTTCTCCTTTGTCTGCTAGGGATTAAAAAAGCAGGGTTAAGCTGTGGACACGGAACAATCTGTAACAAAGGGTTAGTAAGAAAAGGCAATTCATCTTTGAACAATTGTATTGCAGATAAATATTGCATTTTTGTCTTTAGTAACAGAGCTTCTACAGAATGCAGAACTGCCACGTAAGTCTCATGCCCAGAGCCAGTGCAGCCGTCATGTTTAAAATGCATGCCATCACAGCCACCGTTGTAATGCAGTGGGGGAGGGCTTGCAGCTACAGGATCAAAATTTGTACTGAAATAAGCAGCAGGTCTGAAATAATTTCTACATTGTTCTAACAGTCCTAATGCTACTTGATTTCTTTTACTACAAAACAGAAAAAATCTCTTAGAATAATCTTGTAACCCAAGTGCAGGAGGATTTAAAAGCAATATATTTAATTGTACAAAAACTTAGTCACGAAAATCCTAACAGGGTAAAAGTTCAGTTGTATTTTTCTTTAGCAATTCTAATAAAGGTCTTACCACTTTTGCATAATTAGAAATCATTGTCAGCAGTAACCTGTTAAACCCTGAAAAGCTTGCAGCTTTTTCAGTGTAATAGGCAGTGGTGCAATTTGTATTGCAGCAGTTTGTGAAGGCAGAATCGGCCTAGCACCCTCTGAAATAAGATGTCCCAAGTATTGAATGTATGACTTCCACTTGTTAAACTTAAATCCTAATTCTGCCAAACCAAAAGAAAAACAGTGTCTTGTTTACAATCCTGTGCAGTTCTAGAAGCTAAAATGCAAATCATCTACATATTTAATCAGAATAGATCAACAAGGAAAGTTCTTCTTCTGTTGCCCCGGCGCCCAACCTTCCACAGAATCAACAAGGAAAGTTAATCTTATGTAATTGGTTTTTTTTTAATTTCTCTAGAGAAAAGGGTGGGAGATTCTACATACCTTTGTCATAATGTAGTCCTAGTGTAATGCTGTCCTTTATAAGTAAAAGCAAATGGAGACTGACTATCTGGATATATCGTGTCTATGTTATATGAATGAAAGTTCATATAAGCGAACGCTCTAATGAGTGAAACTCCCGGACATCGAGGTGCGTGTTGGGGGAATCACAGTACAGTAAAGATTGGAGTTTTTGCCCTTTCCTCACTGTAGTGCGAAGTCGGAGTTGGAATATATGTAAACTATATTGTTTTTGATGTCCGAGATTTTCGCTCCTTGAGCGTTCACTTATATGAACTTTCAAGTCATATAATGTAGACCCAGATATAGCAGAACAGAAAAGGCAGATGAAATATCTACCACTGAAAAGGTGGTGGTATCCGAAGGGATAGAACTCAGTATTGTTGCAAGGTTAGGAGCAACTGAAAATGTTGGTATTACAACATTTACTGCACGTAAATCTTGTCCAAACCTATATGTATCTTTTCTCCATTTCTTAACTGGTAAAATAGGAGTATTACAGGAACTGCGAGTTGGGACAGTGATACCTTGTTGCAAAAAGGCAGAAATAACAGGTACAGTTTTTTTCTGCATCTGTTGACAAGGGATCCTGAAGTACCATAAGCAGGTGCTCACAAGGTTTTAGTGTTATATGAATAAATTCTGTGTCCGGTATGAACCCTACCTTTTTGTCATGGTTACTTCAGAGCTGTGGAGGTGAAGCATTGAATTCCTCCATATTTTTGCTCTGCTGTTATAAAAACGAAAAGGGCATCTTCATTTGAACAGATAGTATTAGAATATAATCCTAAAGATACACCATTAGGTGTGCAGTAAACAGTGCATATAAGGTTGCATAGTAAACCTCTACTCAACAGATCTAAAGGGGCTGAATTTCTTACAGTAAAAGCATGCTTTTTTTTTAGTTGACCAGTCTGAATAGGAACAGGTTTAGTTTCTGGACACACCTACACCCAGAATTGTTAGTTTAAGAAAGTGGAAGTTGTTCAGTATCTGCCAAAGTAATTGGAGATCTAGAAGCTTGTAATCTGTAAGAAATAGGACAGATGTATTTTTGCACTATAACATTGACAAAAGGGATCAGATGTTACCAAGGGAAGTAAATAGATGTTCTTCGTGTTTCACTGTTGCAGTCATCACACTTGGGTTATCTGCCTGCAGGTACCCCTCAGTCAGCCTGAATACCAGAGTCTTGGGATTTCTGCGTCGGATGCTGTCGCCTCGTCCATGACGTCAGGTTGTCAAAGGTATAAAACATGCAGCCGACGCCATTACATCAGCTTTACTTGCCGCATGGGAGCCCAAAGCAGAAGAAGTTGGCAAGTGCCAGTCGGCCGCTACCTGAAATTTTCTTGGTTCAAGTTTCAAATTTGAAGTCTTCTAAAGCTAAGTATCCCATTGGGGATCCTTTTTTCTTGCTCTAACCGATGTCAGAAAACGTTAACAATCGTCTTGCCTGTGGAAAGCAAATACTACAGAGATTTTCATTCTTACTGCGTCACCTGTTTAGGCCCAGACCACAATGTTCCTCGCTGTTGGTTTTGTGCCTTGTTTAATGCCCAGACTATTCATCATTTGGCTATCTTTTGTCGCTAAATTCTTTCACACTCATTCTCCGTATTCCAAAATGGCTTCGATAAGCCATCCGACTTCCGAAAAAACATAAGAAACAGACCGCATAGGTTCAAAACTGCTGATGCTTCCGTTAAGCTAGTCGCCAGTCCGGCGGTACTCAGGCACCTTCGCAGCCCCTGATACCTGCTTCTACAGATTTGCAGGCCTCTGCTGAGACCCATTCGGAGTCTGGTATGCCGCGAGAAGCTTCTTCGACTGTGGTACCCGCAGATGTCTCTACCTTGGATGGGTCTGGAGCTGATGTGCAGGCACTGGCTTCTGAGGGTGTATTTGATCTTCTGATGTTCGTATTAAACCAACAACTTCATTTTTGACTAAAACTACCGAGTTTCTCAGGCCCAGAGTTCGCACTGCACCTAGAAAACCAACAACCAAAGTGCATGCTCAAGCTCCCATGTCACAGAAACAAATGCTTAGAATGGCTGAAGACCTTATAACCTTAATTAGGGGAAGCCAGCCTTCCCCCTCTAAAAGACAAAAAATTGACTTTCCTTCTGATTCTACAGACCATGGGTCCGATGACTCTGATCCCTCTGATTACCAGGACTTACCCTTATCTACCTATGAGGATTCAGATGCAGAGGATTCCATTCCCTCTGCCTCCCCTCCAGAGCATTTTTCTTTTGGTGAAACCTTGCATACCTTAAGAGAGCATTTCTGCTGGGAATGCGAGACTACCCTCAGTCCGTAGAGAGACTCAGAATTTTTAGACTTGCCTCAGCACAGGCCTCTAGCTATACCCCCTGTCCTGGATATTGTAGATGATGTCTTCATGGAATCCAGTCTTACTCCTGATACTTTACCACTAGCTCCTAGAAAGTTTGACAGGTACTACAGAGTACTTGACTCTCACAAATTTCTCTTTAAGAATCCGACTGCAGTTCCAGAGACCATTTCCTAGGGACCTAAAGGCATTAAGGCTACTACAGCCAAAAACCCTACCCCTTCAGACAGGAATTCTAGAGCTTTAGACAGATGGGTTAATAAGGTATATACCTCTGCAACCCTTGCCGTCAGGGCTTTGAATTGCCATTTTCACATGTTGAAGTACCAGCAGCATATTATGGGACTAATTAAACAAACAATGTTGTTGCTTCCATATTGTACAGAAAATAAAGATTTACAAGAGTTAATGCATTCTGCAAACCAAGTAAGTAAACATACTTTGCAGTGTGGTCTTGATCCCTTAGAAGCATCTTGCAGGGCTGCTGTCATTGGGTCTGTACTGAGAAGGCATGCTTGGCTGAAGGAACAAATCTTGCCAGACCATGTCAAAGCAAAACTACTAGATGCTCCATTAAACCAGGAACATTTGTTTGGCACAAAAGCAGAAGTTCTTCAAAAGATGGATGAAAAAGCTAAATCTATGTAAACTGTTAAAGATTTCATACAGGTGCAGCCACCTAGATTCAGTAGGCATTGGCCTTCTAAAAAAATGTTTTTTTCCAGTCCCTCCCAGGCCTTCTCAGTCTAAACCCAGGAACAACAGACCACCAAGATTACAGTCTCATGGTATGCAGAGATCTAAATAGTGGAGTGCTCCCACCTCAAAAACAGGGAGTGGTAAGCCACCTCCTTATGGAAAAAGTTCACAATGACTTGTCTATCATCCTTTCCAGCCATGCCCAAGTACTTGCACCCCTAGGAGGAAAACTTGCCCTGCATGCAGAAAACTGGATATCCATTACCCAAGACCAATGGGTCCTAAACATTGTATCCCAGGGATACAGATTCTACTTCAACTTACTGCCAACCCCAAGCAGGATGTCAGACCTTCCTCCAAACCATTGGGCAGAGGCTCAAATGCAAGTACTTTCTCTTCTCAGTATCAGGGCTATTCAACCTGTTCCAGTAGAGCAAAGGGGACAGGGTTTCTATTCCAGACTGTTCCTGGTGTCCAGAAAATAGAGCTCTTGGCTCCCTATCCTGGATCTGTCAATTCTCAACACCTTCCTGGTGGTCCCAAAATTCAAAATGCTTACATTGCAACAGCTTCTTCCTATGCTAGCCAAGGACTCATGGCTAGTCACGCTATACTTAAAAGAAGCTTATCTGCACATCCCCATAAGGGAATCTTGCAGGAAATATCTACATTTCAGGGCAGGCTCTATGTACTGTCAGGTCTCTGCACTTCCCTTTGGCTTATCTACTGTGCCTAGGGTGTTCACAAAGTGCCTGGCTCCAGCCATTGCATACTGCAGGCAGAGAAATATTCAAATTTACCCATACTTGGATGATTGCCTGATTCAGGTGGACAGTCAGGAATTGCTACTTCAGCACCTGGCATTTGTAAAGAGACTCCTAACTTCTCTGGGGTACACCATCAACAAAAAGAAATCACAACTGGTGCCCAGCCAAAAGATTGTATTCCTGGGAGCAAGCTTGAACACAACTTCCCAAATGGCATTCCTCACTCAAGAGAAACAGGCTTATTTGACAAACTACTTCAAACTAATGGCCACCAAAACCCAGCTATCTGCAAGAAAAATACTGCAAGCCGTAAGATTCATGGCCGCATGCATTCTACTAATTCCATATGCAAGACTGTATATGAGGAAACGTCAATGGTACTTAGTTTCTGGTGTCCACATTCTCAGGACATGATTGACATCATTCCTTGGCTAAGGGCAGAGTTCCTTTGGTGGACAGAGGCATGTAACCACAACAAGGGACTTCCTTTCACTCAACCCCTCAGACACATTAGACTATGCATGGGGGGCTCACATGGCAGGCAAATGCATTCAAGGCAAATGGAGCCCAGGACAAATTCCCCTGCATATCAATCAAAAAGAAATGTTAGCTGTACATAATGCTGTGACAGCCTTCAACTACCTTATCCTTCCAGGACAACTCCTGATAAAGACAGACAACACCACACTTATGTGGTACATAAACAAGCAGGGGGGAACTCATTCCTATCCACAGTGCAGGTTAGCCATGATCCTGTGGAACACAGCCTTGAGCAAACAAGTGCATCTGCAAGCTCAATTCCTGCCAGGCAAACAAAAATTCACTGGCAGATGACGCAAGCAGAAATCTACTGGACCCACAAGAGTGGAAATTGGAACCCAACTCATTCAGACTTGTAATCCACAGGTGGGGGACACCAGAGGTGGACCTCTTTGCCTCCCCCCAAAACCATCAGTTGAGCAACTTTTGCACCAGAAATCCTCACAGCAAAGCATGTAAACTGGATGCCCCATCCTTGCAGCCTGACTTATCCCCTGAATACACCACCAGCAACCCTCAGCAAACAGGTGCTGGATGTCATCCTTGAGGCCAGAAGGCCTAGTACTAGGAAATCCTATTCAGAAAAGTGGAAAAGATATTGTTCTTTGAGCCAGTCTCAAGGAAAGGACACAGCTGTGCCCACCTTACCTCAAATCCTAGATTACCTAGCAGAGCTGCTCCACAGAGGCCTATCCTTCTCATCAGTTAAGATTCATGCCTCTGCCATCTCAGCTCATTACAATACTGAGCCACCTCTCTTTTCTCACCCTCTTATCAAACAGTTCCTGAGAGGAGCTAACAATTTAAGGCCCCTGAGGAGAGTTCCCACCCCTCCCTGGGACTTTAACTTTGTACTAAAGAAACTCACACTTCCCCCTTTGAGCCTGCTGCTGCAGCAGAGTTAAAATTCCTCTCTTGGAAAACAGCCTTACTGCTAGCCATCACTTCAGCAAGAACAGTGTCTGAGTTACAGGCACTAATGGCTGTGGAACCCTTCATTATTTTCCATGCTGACAGGGTTTCCCTCAGGACTAACCCATCATTTATGCCCAGGGTGGTATCCAGTGTGGCTTTAAATCAATCCGTCCATTTATCAACCTTTTTCCCTAATCCTCAGAATAAAGGGGAAAGGATCCTGCACTCCTTGGATGTGCACAGACAGCTCAGGTTCTACCTTGACAGGGCTAAACCTTTCAGAAAATCTGACCAGCTGTTAGTCATATTTGCTACAGGGGCAGAGGGCAAGGCCATTTCAAAGCAAACCATTTCCAAATGGATAGCACACTGCATCCATTTCTGCTACAAACACCATGGACAACCTACCCTGCAGGGGATCAGAACTCATTCCACTAGGGCTACCTCAACCTCTACAGCATTTCGCAGGGGACTCCCTGCCAGGGACATCCTGGAAGCTGCAACCTGGAGTTTTGTACACACCTTCACCATGTATTACCACTTACCTATCTTTTTTAATCTAGAGCTGGATTTGCCACAGCAGTCTTACAAGGCCTGCTAGCCAGCCCTAATATTTCCTTGACTGCCTCCACCCTTCCTTTGCTTTGGGAATCAACCCAAGTGTGATGACTGCAACAGTGAAACACGATGAACATAGTACAGTTGTGTACACTTACCATAAATGTAGATGTTCGAGTGTATTCACTGTTGCAGTCTTGGTTACCCTCCCTCCAGCCCCCTAATTTTTTTCTATACTTTCTACCTATCCTCTTTTTGGCCATATCTTATGGCAATGGTATTTACTTTTTACTGGGGGTGTTCCACACCATGTAATTCATTCCCTTTTTGGGGGCTTCTGACATCTGGGGCATGAAAAACTGATGTAATGGCATTGGCTGCATGTTTTATACCCCTGACGACCTGACGTAATAGAAGAGGCGACAGCATCCGACGCAGAAATCCCATGGCTCTAGTATTCGGGCCGACTGAGGTCTACCTGCAGGCAGATAACCCAAGTATGATGACTGCAACAGTGAATACACTTGAACATCTACATTTATGGTAAGTGTACACAACTGTACTTTCTTGCTCATGGCTGTCCTGAGAAGTTTGGTGCAGAACTGGTGGCTGCTAAGTAATGTTCCATACAGGAGGATTTCTTTCAGGTTACTGTGGTATTTGAGTGTTTGATGAAGTTACATGCTGCCCTGGTAATGGGCATTCATTTCATGAGTGCCCTGTTTGACCACAATTAAAACAAGTATTTAAATGTGGTGCACCTTGTGATTGGTGCCTGTAATGAATCAGGAGATAATTTTTCCCATAATATCCTGGGAGTTGCTGAAAAAATTGGACTGTACCTCTTCCTCCATTGTTTCTTCATCCCTGCCCTTGAAACTCTGCACTAAATAGCTGAAGTTGAATATCCACCAACTTTTTTTTTCATTCCTTTCCTAAGTATATTCCCCACTACATATTCTGTGTGATTTACAGTTTTTTTGGATGCCTAAGCTTGGTCAGTTCAAACTAACCTTTTTAATCTCTTCTTCTATGGGTGATAAACTATTTACAAAAGCTACTGACAACCCACTGGCTGCCGCACCTTCTGTAGGCTCTGATTATCCAGAAAAGTCTTTGCATGCATTTTTAAAGCAAGAAACATTTTTATTAAATTTTCAGTTATGACATAGGCAGTCCTACATTTATATAAATGAAAAAAAAATCATATTGGCATATTTTTAGTCGCAAACATATACATCACTTATAATCTATCCAGTCATTATCAAACATTACATAGCTCATTCAAATCCTGACTTCTTTAAACCTCATTACTCCTATAAAACATTCTGCATGTATTCTTCCCCACAATTTCAATTTTTCTATGTAATTGTCTCCTACCATTTTCTAAAGATCTCAATTCAGTTGTTTTATGTCATTTCTAAATTCACTGCTTAAAGTACATTTGGTTTAGACTTTGATTTCCATTTTCTAGTTATTGCTTTTTTGGCAGCCACTGTAATTAGATTCAGCAACGACTTACTATGTCTAGACAATTCTGATTCAATATCATAGCTTAAAAAATAATTTCTCACCCAGTATTTCTGATTGAGTAGTCTGCAGGGAATTTTTAAAGTCTGCCAATATATTAAACTTCCAAAAACTATGTTTCCAATTACCTCTTTCTTTCCCCATCATACCTCCAACATTTGGTAACTGTGGGGAAAAAATTATTTGGAGTCTACTAGGGGTAGTTTGTTGCATCTTTGGGAGCTGTACATCTCCCAATTGTTTCTTTGCAATTGCTTATCCAATTGCTCTTCCCAATGCTTTCTAACCTCCTCTGATTCTTATAGTTATCATGCCCTATTTTATATGCTGTACTAATTATTTTACTAAAATCTCTGCAAGTGCTGGTCTTTCACTTAGGATCCCCCGATTACTTTCTGTTTGCTTATACTCTGATATCAAACCTTGTCAAGGAAGGGAATCACTACTCTGCAGTCTAAATTCTTGGCCTGTACCCATTCTATTACTTTTCCCCTTCTAATTATTTGCTCCCAGTACCTTTACTTTGCCAGTTTTCTACAATAAATTTCAGCCCCTCTTGCCTATTGTCTCTCACCCTAATTGTAGTTATCCTATCAGCAGAATCTCCTTTCTCCATTCCCATGTTGGCCTAGGTCTTAGAATACTTTGTACTTTACGAATGTAATATTCTGTGTGGTTATTGTTGTTGTTCTTAAGGATCTGCATCCAAAATCCCAGTCTCTCCTTTCTTGAGCTTCCTGCCTCTTTTGTCATCATCTGTTTCCACTTTGAATTATAGCTTTCTCCTTGTGCCAAGTATAGGAGCCTTAACTTCTGTGTACCTCTGAAATACCCCTTCAAATCAGGTAATCCTAAAGCACCTTGTTCTATTAGAAGAATTAGCTTATCCCACTTGACTCTTGCCTACTTCCCCTCCCAGATAAAATCATTCGGCTCTTTATTAATTGCTACCCACAACTTCTCCTTTGGTTGATAAAAATATGCCTGACGTGTATAAAAATAAGGGACTAAACACATTTTAACTGCTTGTATTTAGCTATCCATATCCATAGAACAGAGCTTCCAGTTTCTCAGTTTTTGTATTATCTTTTGTTAGTTTCTTCCCACATATCCTTCGCTGCCACAGCAGAATCCTTTGTAATCCATACTCCTAAGTACTTCATTTTATCATGTACCCTTTTATATAGGTATTGCTGAACCAATTTGTGTGTGCGTACATAGTTTCAGATATTGCCTTTATTTTATATTCATTAATTTTGTAGCCCAAAAAGACTTGAAACTGTCTCAAAATGTTCCACCACACTGAAATGCCCTTTTCTGGTTTTATCAGGTATAAAATATCTGCAAATAAAGCCAGCTTCTCTTGACTACCATACCAGTTATATCCTTAAATTTCTGAGTCCCTTATTTTCTTTGCCAGTAGTTGTAAATATAGTGCAAATAAAAATGGGGAAAGAGGACACCCTTACTTGTTTTCTCTGCTCAAACAGAACTTATCCGGGGGTGGGGCTCCTAACTGAAAGACCAGCACTAGTAGAGTTCTTGGTAAAATCTGTAATAGAAGTGGACGCTTAGAAAGGAATAATTAGTAGAGCATATAAAATATTGCATGATAACTATAAAAATAAATCAGAAGAAGTTAGGAAGAATTGGGAAGAGAGATTGGATAAGCAATATGCAAAGAAACAATGGTGGGTGATATATGTATGTCTCCCAAACATGCAAAAAAATCTAGACAGTGTAGGATATTTGCCTGGAAGTGTTTACATAGATATTTTTATACCCCATGCAGGTTCCAAAGAATCTTTCCTCAGGTAGACAACAAATGTTGGAGATGTGATGGGGAAGAAAGAGGTAACTGGCAACATATGTTCTGGGAGTGTAATGTGTTGGCTGACTTTAGATTCCCTGCAGACTGCTCTGTCGGAGATCCTGGGTGAGCAAATTGGAGTGACTAGGAAAATGATTTTTTTTCCAAAATTTTTTTACTCATTTTGTAGCACAATAACTTAATAGTATAGTAACAAGAAAAAACAAACTATATACAATGTTCATAACAACTAAAAAGCAATATACATAGGAAAACACTTAAACATTAGACAATTTAAATGATAAGTTGTATTGTTAGTCCTTGCTTTCACTGTAGCAATCTCATTCTTACAAATGTGTTTCACAAGATGAATAAACTCAACTTTAAAGACAGGAGTAGATTGGGATGTCCAATTTTTAGTAACAATTTTCCTTGCTATAGAGAGGATAGACCATAGTAAAAATGTTTTTTTTTTTTTTTTTTAGGAATGACTTCATGAGCAGGAGCATTAAAAAGGATAAGAGAGTCAGAAATTATACAGTTGTCATTCCATAGAGCTTTACAAAGATATTTAAAGTCTAACCAAAATGGAGAAATTATTTTGCAATTAACCATATGTTTCCAGTCAGCATCTGAGTGTCCACATCTCCAGCATTTCATTTTGTCTTTCTTGTACATTATTGCTAGTCTATGAGGGGTGAAAAAAAATCTATGTAAAATTTTTCATGTGTATACATGCTAGAACAGGGAAGATGTGGATTCCTTCGACTGTAAACAAAGTTTTTTTTATCATTTTTTGAGAATACTTCTCTATTAACTTTACTAAAATAATTCCAAAAAAGAAACATCTGTTTTGCTATCATCATTTCTGAGAATTTTATAAATAATATATATGTATGAAGTGTTCTTGGGTGAGCTATTAATTGTTGAGATAAAATCCAAGATGTTTAAGTTACTCTTATTATATGCCTCTAATGAGGGTATGAACTTAGTATGTATAAAATCCTTACAAGTTTGGATGTCCAGCCAGTTGCAGTTTTGCATTAACTGAGAGAAATTGATTCCAATATAATAGGTCACCCTTCTTAAATTCTATCATTTTCCAAGCATCAAAAGATATCAAACATTCATTTGTGTAAGCAATAGGAAACATAATTATTAAATTCTTAATTGATTTGAAAGCGTAAGCATCTGAAGTAGTTACTTCATTTGATCTGCAACCTGTGGGATTCGGATCCGACCTCGGATCCGAGCCGGCAGCTTTCCAAGCTTCAAGATCCGAGCTCCTAGCTCCTCCCCCCTACCCATAATCCCATGCTACCAACCACATTACCTCAGATCGTTTTTTGTCGCGGCTAAAGACGGTTGCTTCTCTGTGAAGAGCTCCTAGCATTTGGTGAGATTGTTCCTTTTTTCCCTCAAAACTTTGAAATTTTCTAGTTAAAATTGTGTGTGTGTGCTGTTTTAATCAAACCTTCCTTGTTTTAAAAAAAAAAAAAAAAAAAAAAAAACTCAGTTTTAAATTGTCTCTCCCCCTCCCCCCCTTAGTGTTTGGGTGTGTGTGTGAGAGGATAATGGCTGAATCCAAAGCTATTTTTTCAAAGTGTACTGAGTGTGGCCACAAGCTTTCCCCGGCTGATGGCCACACTCAGTGCGTTTTGTGTCTGGGGGCAGTACATTTGTCGGAGGCCTGCCAGATCTGTGCGGCCTTCAACCCTCAGGCACTTAGGGACAGGAAGAACAAGCTGATCCTGGCGGGAAAACTCCCTCAGGAGTCGGCTTCTTCTTCCTCTCCCAGCTGGACCCAAGCTACTTCTGTAGCCGGCCGCCACTCCGGTAGCTGTACCCGGGACTCAACCTCCCCTTTCAGGTACTAGCTCTGTGGAGTCTGGGTCTTCTTCTCATAAGGAGAAGAGAAAGCATAGAGAGAGGGAAAGTCATTCTACTAAAAGACGGGCCGAGTCTCATCCCTCGGCTCCGCCTGAGAAGTTACTTAAGTCCCCTGAGAGGGTCTCCGGATCCTTGTCCTCTCGGCTCCGTTCTCCTTCTTTTTCTCCGGAGCCGGAGGAGGAGGATAGGTCTCCCTCGAGGTCTTCGAGGCGGCCTTCCCGGCCTGCCTCGACTACCTCTTCGCGGTCCACTAGAAGCATCTCCGAGGCAGACATGGATCGGATGATGCGAAGATTTTTGCAGACCCAGATGCAGATGGGGATGCTCTTGCCTCCCCCCCCTTTGGGAGGGACGGTGGCCCCCATCTTTGCCCCGATCGCTCCTTCTCCGACCCGATTTCGGGTCTCGGAGTTGTCGGATCCAGGCCCTTTCGGATCCGGGGATACGTCGGCGCCGACAGGATTGGTCTCTTCGACGCCGACTATGCATCGAGCTTGTCGGATCCAAGCTCTCGGGGCCGAGGGTTGAGCATTGGCTCCGAGGGGGTGGTTGTGTCTTCGGCGCCGATTGGGTCGGAGCGCACCGCCACCTCGGATCAGATTGCTTCGGCTCCGACCCCGATCGTCTCCTCGGAGCCGAGGAGGTTGCTTTCTCAGGCTGGTGATGGCGAATCTCCTTCGGCTTTTGAGGTGGTTGAGAGGGTACTGTCGAGATCTTCCAGGTCCCCAATCGGGCCTTCGGATCCACCCGTGCCCCCTCTGTATCAGGGTCTGTCTTCCATCATCCGTCCATCTGGACAGCCTGCCCAAAGCCACCAGTTAGTTCCCAGGGAGGAACAACACCCGGTGGACGAGCCTTCTTCGGACAGTCCCGCCAAAGAGGGACCTCGAAAGCACCAGTGCAAAAGGAGGCACCTGGACTCCCCAGAGTCCATTACCACGGATACGGATTTGGAGGATACAGAGGGTTCCCCAAGGTCACCCCCCTGAAGATGTCTCATTTGGAGACATCATGGAAATGCTGCGTATAAGAGGGGGGGTGGTCTGCCCAAAAACCCTCCCTGGACGAATCCGTATTTCTGGAGGCCTTTGAGGCAGGCCCATCTACTTCCTGGGTGTCCCCCCCCAGCCGACCCCTTGGTGGACTTAATTACCACCAGGGCTTGGAAGGAGCCCGACACCGTGGAGCCTATTCCTAGACGCCCGGATAAGGTCCTCAGCCTTCCTTCTGATAGACCTTCTTGGTCCAAAGGCGCACCAGTTGATGCTATGTTGGTGGCGGCTGCCACTAAGAGAGAAACTTGTCCAAGAAAGTTCCTCGGTCCATCCGCCAGACAAGGAGTCCCGAGCATTGGACCGGATTGGGAAGCAGATGTTTGCATCAGCAACCTTTGCCATAAGGTCGCGGAACTACATGGCACACACTATCCGGCTGCAACGTGACCTAATCAAAGAGTATGCTGCAGCCCCTTCGGAGTCCATGTCGGTCCCGGAAAAGAAAGGTTTTGAGACTCGAATGGCCACTCTAAAGTCCATCTCAAATACAACTATGCGGCTTCTTTCTCATGCCACAGAAGGAGCCGCTAGAGCCAGCGGAGCGGGAATAGTCTTAAGACGGCACTCCTGGCTCCGCCTCTGTGACTTCACGGATCCCTTCAAGGCGTCCTTCGTGAACACCCCGTACGATGGTTCAACCTTATTTGGCCCAGCAGTTCGCGACACGCTTGTCCAAAGCAAGAAGGATGGGA
This sequence comes from Protopterus annectens, assembly GCF_019279795.1. Taxonomy (NCBI): domain Eukaryota; kingdom Metazoa; phylum Chordata; order Ceratodontiformes; family Protopteridae; genus Protopterus; species Protopterus annectens. Next base: position 316,282,277 of record NC_056737.1, on the reverse strand, counting down.
AGACGCTGTCGGCCGTCGGAGTCCGCCTCTCTAACCCCCAAAGTTCCTTTTCTAGGAATCAGAGGGGGCAAAAGAAGCTGTGGTTTCGAAAATCTCAGCAATCCCATCCTGCTGCGGACAACTCGTCCTCTAGAGGCAGAGGAGGACAAGGTGGACGCCGGCCCAGAGGCAGAGGGGGCCCGCGCAACTTCGGGTCGAGAGAACCTTTCTCGGAGGGACCCGCGCAACAGCCCTGAGGGCTTGCCCGACTGTCCCTCTCTGGAGGCAGTCGGGGGGGCGATTGTTGGAGCACCGATCAAAGTGGGAGTCCATTACAAACGATCAATGGGTGCTCCAGATTATATCCAGAGGTTACACGATACCTTTCTTGCACCCCCCCCCAAGCCCAAACATCTCCCCGATGTTCCACCCCATCAAAGGGAGTCCGCAACTTTAGAAATTTCGCAGTTGCTAACAAAAAGAGCCATCCAGCCCATCCCCCCAGATCAGTCCGGATCGGGTTATTACTCCAGGTCCTTTTTGGTGCCAAAGAAAACGGGGGACCTCAGACCCATCCTAGACCTTTCGTCCCTGCACCTGTTCATACCCAAGGAAAAGTTCCGGATGGTCGCCCTCCAATCTATTCTCCCCCTTCTGCAGGAGAACGACTGGATGTGCTCGTTGGATCTCAAGGACGCGTACTACCATATACTAATGGACAGACGGTCCAGGAGATTCCTCCGCTTCCGGCTAGGAGCCAGTCATTATCAGTTCAGGGTTCTTCCATTTGGCCTAACCTCAGCCCCCAGAGTGTTTACCAAAGTCATGGCAGTGGTAGCAGCCCACCTGAGACTCCAGGGCATTCAGGTGTTCCCTTACCTGGACGATTGGCTCCTCACCGCCCCCAACAAGCATCTTCTGGCTACAGCGAGAGACTATGCCCTATCTCTGTTTGCTCAATTGGGCATCTCAGTCAATTTAAAGAAGTCCTGCCTGTGCCCAACTCAAGCCCTAGATTTCATAGGAGCCAGGTTGGATACTCGAATCTCCAGAGTGGTTCTCACACCGACCAGAATAAACAGTTTGTACCGCCAAGTCTTGGATATTCTTCAGAGCCCAAACCCCCCCAGCAGAATTAGTCCTGAGGGCGTTAGTATCTATGTCGGCGGAAATAGGCCTTTCTCTCCATGCCCGTCTATGGATGCGTGTATTACAGTGGACTCTCCAGGTCCAATGGTCTCTGTTGACCCATCCTTTGGACATGCCGATTCCCCTGAGCAGGGCATGCAGGGACTCCCTACTTTGGTGGCTGCAGGCAGAACAACTCAAGGAAGGGAGACCCTTTGTGATTCCCCCAGTTGAAGCCACGTTGACCACGGACGCTTCCTGCCTCGGGTGGGGCGGGCATTATGCAGGCAAGTCAGTCCAAGGAACGTGGACTCCTCTAGAGACTGCATTGCATATCAATGTCCTAGAGATGAGGGCAGTGCTATTGGCGTTGCAAGCTCTCCATCACCTTCTACCTCTGGGGACTATTGCAATCCAGACGAACAACATGTCCGTGGTCTGGTACATAAACAAACAGGGAGGGACCAGGTCTTACCCCCTGTGTCGAGAAGCCATGAGAGTGTGGGAATGGGCTATTTCCACCAACCGCTTTCTGATAGCAACGCACATTCCAGGACGGACCAACAAATTAGCAGACAGCCTAAGTCGGATATTTCTCAGCCCTTACAAGTGGTCTCTAAATCCCTCTGTCGCGAAACAGATATTCCACAAATGGGGTCAACCTTGCTGCGACCTTTTTGCCTCTCCCCTAAACTCAAAATGCAGAGAGTACTTCGCGATAGTTCCCCCCAAAGGGGAATCTCCCAGGGACGCCTTGGTTCATGCTTGGCCGCTCAGTCTTCTTTATGCATATCCTCCTCTTCCTCTGATGATGAAATTCATCCAGAAAGCCTGTCGGTTGGGGAGCAGAGTGATTCTCATTGCCCCATTCTGGCCTCTACAAGTCTGGTTCCCCTTTCTGCAGTCTCAGTGTGGCTCCCCCATGGATCCTGGATCCCAGACCAGACCTAATCTCGCATCCGACGAGATGCCACACTCCAAACCTGGTCAGTCTCCGACTCACAGCCTGGCTGATCAGTTCTGTTAATGGCAAGGACTCCCGGTATCTCTTCCCTGTTAAGGCTATTCTGGTGGCAGCTCATAAGCCATCAACCAGAAAACTCTACAGCAGTAAATGGAAACGTTTTTCCATCTGGGCAAAGGGTAAGGAATTAGATCCCTTTACGGTTCCTATTCCAACCATTCTGGACTTTCTATCCCTCCTTTTTGAGCAGGGAGCTAGTGCGTCCACCATTAAAGTTCAACTTGCAGCCATCTCTCATTATCATGTGGGAGATGGCATAAGTTCCTTGGCTTCAGCCAAAATTTGCAAAGCCTTCCTAAAAGGTGTGTTCCTCTTAAAGCCTCCCATTAAACTGGCTATGCCTCCATGGGATCTTACCTTGGTCTTACAAGCATTAACAGGACCACCTTTCGAACCTGCGGCCTCTGTGCCCTTAAAATTCTTATCTTGGAAGACAGCCTTCTTGGTAGCGATCACTTCTGCCAAGCGGGTATCAGAGCTACAAGCCTTGTGCATTAAGTATCCATACCTTATTTTTCACAAAGATAGGGTTGCCCTCAGGACTAATCCTTCTTTTCTTCCTAAGGTAGCCACAGAATCTAACATTAATCAATCTATTAACCTCCCTGTTTTCTTTCCTAGCTTCCAAAACAAAGGTGAATACACATTGCACAAATTAGATGTACACAGACAACTGCGTTTTTACTTGCATAGGACTAAAGATTTCCGCAAGTCAGACCAGTTGTTTGTTTCTTATGCTAAATCAGCCATGGACAAACCAATTTCTAAGGTGACAGTAGCAAATTGGATTTCTCAATGTATCAGACAGGCATACATTTCAATTGGGAGACCAGCTCCGGTTGTCATTCGGGCACATTCTACCAGATCTGTGGCTACCTCAACATCATTTTGGTCTAGAGTTCCAGTTGACGATATTTGCTCAGCAGCTACCTGGTTCTCTTCCCATACGTTCATTTCTCATTACAAGCTGGACATGATCTCCAGAAGTAGGGCTTCCTTTGGCTCCGCGGTGCTTCGGGAAATCCTTCCGTAGGGACCACCCAGGGCCTTTAGGTAAGCTGGGGACTCTGTCCCACAGGTTGCAGATCAAATGAAGTAACTACTTCAGATATAGAAGTTATGTACTCACCATAACGTTCCATCTGAGTAGATACTTCATTTGTCTGCAACCGACCCCCCCTGCCATCCCCCGAACCTCGGTAAAATATTGTCCTGTGGAGAATTCTGTCCGTCTTTAGCTTATAGGGCAAAATAACTGATCTGAGGTAATGTGGTTGGTAGCATGGGATTATGGGTAGGGGGGAGGAGCTAGGAGCTCGGATCTTGAAGCTTGGAAAGCTGCCGGCTCGGATCCGAGGTCGGATCCGAATCCCACAGGTTGCAGACAAATGAAGTATCTACTCAGATGGAACGCTATGGTGAGTACATAACTTCTATTTTTTAAATAACAGCAATATTTGGTTTGTAAGAGGTGTGAGAACAAGTTTTGACCTTTCACTTTGAATGTATATTTTTAAAATCCATATAAAGATGTATATATGTATTTGAGTATATGGTTCAAGTAGTGTCCTATTAAGAGGTTAAGTTTCATGTATTCATTTCAAATATGATGTATACGAAGTATTATTCCAAAGCAATACAATGTAAATAAATGTGGAGTTTAAGTAAAAATCAATATTTTGGAAACCCTATAGTTCCTGCATTCCAGGTTGTGGTTTGCCAGAGAATAGAAATTCTAGTTTGTTTTTTTTTTGCATACCAAATAAGTTGTTTATTTTCTGTTTAATTTTGACATGTGGGGGAATTATTAGAGTTTGGCCAATGAATAAGATTTTAGCTAACAGTATCATTTTGATTAAAGTTAGTCTGTCTTCAAATGTGAAGAAGAGTATGTTCCAACTGTCAAACTAGTAATTGATTTTATAAGGTGTTGGTAATTAGATGTGTTTTTTTAATAATTAGATTCAGTGATGATACCTAGATATTTAATATGCATGCCCTCCCAGTTTGTCTCTTTTTGATCTAAGTTTCATAGTAACTTTTTTATTCACTAGAAGTGCCTGAGTTTTTTGTGATTGAATTTTAGACCAGAGATGTTTGCAAAGAAGTCTAGATCATGTAACAGGTGATCTACTGAATTTTCAGTATCATTAGAAGTTATTAGTAGGTCATCAGCAAACAGTTGTATCTTGGGAGATAATTTGTCTGATACTTTATATCCTTTAATGCTGTCATTATTTCTAACATAAATTACAAGAGGCTCAGTAGCCAGGGAAAGAGTACTGGGGAGAGGGGGCACCCCTGTTTAGTACCTCTTAATATTTTGAATGGGCTAGATACAGTGAATATAAGTGTACACATCCTTGTTAAAATGCCAGGTTTTTGTGCTATAAAACATAAGACCACAATAAATAATTTCCGAACATTTCCCACCTTTATACCTATAACCTGTACAGTTCATTAAAAAACAAACAAATCTGTTAGGGGAGAAATCATCATCATCTCCTTTCAGCTGTTCCTGTTAGGGGTCACCACAGCGGATCATCTGTTTCCTTTTCTTCCTGTCCTCTGCATCTTGCTGTGTCACACCAGCCATCTGCATGTTCTCTCTCACCACATCCATAAACCTTACCTTAGGCCTTCCTCTTTTCCTGTTACCTGGTAGCTTCATCCTTAGCATCTTTTTCCCAATATACTCAGCATCCCTCCTCAGCACATGTCCAAACAAAAAAGCATACAATAAGCTGGTTGCATAAGTGTGCACACCCTTAAACTAATACTTTGTTGAAGCACCTTTTGATTTAATTCCAGATCCAATATTTACATAGGCTATGGACTTTTCATATAGTTTTTTAATTGATCATATAAAGTTTGGGGAGAAATTGTATTTTTGCAGAGCTTTAAACAGATCTGGCCAACTTAAGGAGTCAAAAGCTTTATCTATATCAAAGCTTAAACTAGAAAGCTCCTTTTTTCTTCTTTGTGGAGTCTGTTGAGGACAGTAGTCTAATTACATTGTTTTGTACCTTACTGTTTTTGATAAACTAGGTTTGGTCTTCATGCATTCATAGTGAAAGAATATTTAATGTCTGCTAAGATAGACATGAATATAAGCAAAGTAATTGTCCTGTATGATGTGCAAAGGTTGGGCTCTTTATTTGGTTTTAAGACGGGAAAGATTATAGAATATTTCCATGAGGGAGGGATGTTTGCTGTAGTTTTAACTTCTTGGAAAGCATTGAATAAGATTTTCAAGATATTATCAGGTAAAGGGTTTGGAAAACTCCAGAATTAGACCATCCATCCCTGGTGCCTTTTTGTCTTAAGATATTTTTAAAGGAAAAGGGTTTGTCTTTGTTGTTAATATTGTGTTTGGATAGCTTCTCTTGAATATTATTAGCAAGAAAGTTGTCTATACTTTTTGTTATCACTTGTAGATGAGTTATTATTAATCTTGTAATGGTTTTTAAAACAAGATATTTTTTTAGATCTGTAACTTTGATAGTCTGATTATTTCTAGTGTATATTATTTGTTTTATATGACTTTTTTCATTTAAATATTTAGATCTAATCGCAATCCTGTGCATACTCTTCGGATTAATTGAGTAGGATTGTAATCTGATTTTTTCCAGATTTATTGATATTTTATGCTGCATGATATCCTGATATTCCTTGTTCAGTTTACATATGTCAGCTAATGCAGATTTGTCATTGGTGATGTAAGTTTTAGTTTTAGTTCATCAATTTCTTCTTGTATGTCTACCAGTTTTTTTCATCTCACTCTTTTCTTTCATTTTTATACCAACTTTTGACTTTACCATGTAAGACTACCTTTAAAGTGTCTCATATGATAATATCTGAAACCTCTCCATTATTATTGGCAACTAGGTAGAGCTTTATTTCATCTACAAACCATTCTTTAAATCCTTGTACTGTTACTAGATAAGCAAGTAGTCTTTGGCAGGAGTTTAAGGGGTAAGTATTAAGTGTTACACTGAAGGTGATAGCATTGTGGTCAGACATATAGGGCATGATGTCAGCATTACATTATCAGTTTTGGCCAGTAAAGAACTGGTTACAAAGACTTTGTCTGTGTTGGTCTATGTACCAAATGTGTAACAGTAGTGAGAATACTGCAATCTGTCCTTGATGGAGTTGTTCAAGTGCTTGGCAACAGGGGACATCTTGAAGGATGAGTTCAGTGAAGAGAAGCAGGTTTTAGAGGTCATGCCTACTTCCTGGAATATAGCACAGATTGTTTTTCATGAGTCTGTGAACTAACTGAAGCCTTTAGAAGCCTGAGCTTGTAAAAAAAAAGTTGTCAAAATTCCATCAAAAAAGTAAGTAGGCGGGAATTTTTAGTGAAGTGAAGCGTTTAAGTATGTTGTTGTTGTTGTGTCTTTTGGCTTTTCCCGGTTAGGGGTCGTCACAGCGGAACTCCGGTCCGCTAATGATTGGTAGTTGATTTTTATGTGCCGAGTTACATAACTTGCAAAATTATGAGTATTTAAAATAAAGGCTCCAAATTACCAACGATACACAGCTATAAGATGTATTAGCTAAATGGAGCACATTACAGAAGTTCAGTTAAGTAGTCAATGTATATATAATAATAAAATGTCAGCACTTTCGTTTTAATTATTTAACAGTAACACAGTAAGCATTTCTCTCTCCTGCAGTGATTACATACTATGACACTAGGACTAAAACAGAAAGGGAAGGCACATACATGAAGAAATAAGTATAGGATGTAAAAGAAATATATGAAATGAGTAAGTGATTTTATACTATTTCACTAGTGCTATTACATGTATATAAAGCGATAAAAGTATACAATAGTAGTTTGCAGTTGGATAAAATTTTGATTTACTTGAATTTTGAGTAATATGTATTATGTCTAAAGTTAGCATTGTTGTGGGAAAGATAATAGGAGAGAAAAAAGAAGTTACATTACCTTCTGTGCATGATTCCTCATTATTTAGAAGGGAGAAAACAAAAGCTTGCATGAAATGTGAAGTTAGGTATAATCACTTGCTTCTGTTTTTTTCTTTTCTTTTTATTTCTTTTTGAAGCTTGTCTTTTTAAGTTCATTGAAGAATCCATTGGGTTCAGGTTGACTTAAAAGGTACTTTTTTGGACAAATGTGGATGCTTCTTCAAGAGAATCAAACATTTTCTTCCCTTTGGCAGGGCTAATCTTATTCTTGCTGGGAATATGAGTTGTGCTTTGATTCCTTCCTTTTTTAATGATTTTATTAGAGGGACACATACTCTTCTTTTGGATATTACAAGGCGTGAAAAGTCATCACACTTGATAGTTTGGTCACCCACCCATTTTAATGGAGCAAGGGACCAGGCAGTTCTTAAAACAAGGTCTTTGTCTTGAGTGGAGATATATCTTACAATAATAGATCTTTGATGGCTGTTTTTACTGGATATAGAAGTTGTAGTTAGAACCTGCATGCCCTTTCTATCCCGAAGGATAGTGCTTCAGGTAAGTTTAGGATTTTAGGGATCCAAGAAGTCAGGAAATTAATCATATTGTCCCCTTCCATCTGCTCCGGGATGCCATAGATTCTTATTTTGTTTCTCCTGGTTCTGTTCTCAGTGTTGTCTGTCTTTTCAATGAGTCTGGTGTTTTCTTTTTTTTTTTTCAAAACAGGTTTATTGTTTTAACATATAAGAGAAATATCATAACAATTTTATACAAGTAATTAAAAATAGGTATTATTATAATATTCAACAAAACAATTAAAGTATTTACAAAGACATCCACTACAATCAGATCAATTAATTAAACTAAAATACCATGCTATTGAAATTAAAATTTTTTTAACAAATTTTGTAAATTATCCCATACAATATAATAAGATGTTTTTCTATTTGTTCTTGTCCTAATTGTGTTTATTTCCATATGGCACACTATATTCATAACATTTTTAAATTCATTGAACGAAGGAGGTGTATCTGAAATCCAATTTCTAGTTATTATTTTCCTAGCCACTGCTAGAATAGACCATAACAAGGGAAGCTTAACCTTTTTAACACTTTGAGGTACAGGTGTGTTGAGTCAGGTGTTTTCTTGAAGACAAAAGTTTGTGTTTTTATTTTTGTTAACCTCTAGTCCATATCTGATATAGAATCTTCCAAAGCAGCAATCTGGGCAGTTTGTTGTTTAAGGACTTCATTTAATAAGATTATTTGTTTGGTGATGTCTTCTTTTATATTGTCCACTTTTAAGTTTAATTTGTCTATTTTACCCAATTCTTGAAATGTAGTAAGGATTTCCTGTATTTCTTTCTTAATTGGAATTTCTTGCTGAGAAAATTTGAAGCTGCTCATCTTCATTTGTGAATGTGGTTTATGTCCCTTCTATTTGAAAGTTTGACAGGAAAATATGAAAGTTTTAGCTTACAGATTACACCAACTTGTAGCTTACAACTTCCAGAATCCGATTTTAGTAGTTTCAGGTCTTTGTTGGTGAAATTAAATAAAAAATCCTGTTAGGAAAAAAATGAAGACTGCAGAGCTGAAGAACTCTGCTGCTTTCAGCTTGCCATCCAAGCCACACCCCTTGTCGAAAATTATGATAGAGTTGGAATTGCCTAGAACATAGTAAGGCTTGCTGAGTCTAATTATGATGGCTGCCAAAAAAAGCAATAACTAGAAAATGATAATCAGTCTAAACAAACTGTACTAGAAGTAACAATGATAGTAACAGAAATATAACAACTGGAACTGGGATCTTTAGAAAAGGGTAGGAGTAAATTACACAGGAAAAAATGAGAAATGTGGGACCACTACATGTAGATGAGGAACAATGTTTAAAAGAAAGCAGGATCTGAATGAGCTATGCAATGGTTGACTGACAATGACTTGATGTATTAAAAGTGATGCTTAATGTTTGCAGCTACAGTTGTGTTGGCACGATTTGTAAGGTATAATGTTTGCAAGTGAGATTGCGCTGCTATGATTTTATTTTCATTTATATAAATGTAAGATTGTCTGTCACACATGATGATTTAATAAAGATGTTTCTTGTGTGTGTGTGTGTGTGTGTGTGTGTGTGTGTGTGTGTGTATATATATATATATATATATATATATATATATATATATATATATATATATATAAACTTGTCAGAGAGGATTGCACCCACTTTAATTTTCACGTCCGATCCCTCATTTATCCTCCTAATCAGCCTTAATAATTTTATCAGGGAATGCAAATGCATTCACTGCCCTGATCATAAAATCTCCACTTACTCTGTCGAATGCTTTCTCTGTGTCAAGTCCCACCAACAAAAGTGGTATTTTCTTACATTCTGCTTCCCTCTGGATCATTATTATTCTGTTAATGTTGTCAAATGTTTGCCTCCCCTCCACAAAACAACATTGATTCATATCTGTCAATTTTGATATCACCTTTACCTTTCTTTTAAAGGAGTACAACGGGTTTCTATAAAAAATTCCTCTACTTGTCTGCCCTTTTGCTCCCTATTTTCAGTTCCCTCCCTCAACCAACAATAAAGCACCATTTAAAATATTCCTATTTCACTATACTTCTGTGATCAGAGCCTACTTTAGCGTACAGTGTAGATTTACCTTTCAAATGCATTCTCTCGCGAGTCAGTAAAGCTTGCTGGAGGCACCAAAATACTGATTTCATCGAGGCCAGGCAGTTCAGGAACTTTTTCTTAGCTGTTCCCTCCCCCAAAGTTACATCACCATGGCCGGCCTCTGATTCCAAGTACAACAATGAAACCCACCCATTATGTGATGTCACCGCTACCTTGTCCTTCCCCTATCCCGGAGTGCTTAAAAACAGCTGTAGGAGGCAGGGAACTTTTTTCTCTGTCTTTGTTTCTAGTACGTTTATTTTTCCTATTGGAACGTGTTGTGCCAGTGTCTGTCTCTACACCGGATTCTGTTGTGCTTCATACATTGGTGAATGTGATAATTTATTTTGTAAATGTAAAGGGCAAAGTGTAAGTTATATTTCATTAATTGTGCTTTTTACAGTAAATCTTTGTTTCACTCCGGTCACTATACAGCAGTTCACATGTGCATCCCAAAAACCTTAACCATTGACTGTTTGTGAGCAGTTTGCTCAAAATTGTACTGGGTGCACGTGTGGACTTTTCATTTACGTTCTCAGGCTGCCGTTCCTATGTTAAATTATTTTCCTTTGCTATGGCGTTATAGTATACTGAGCTGGTGCACGTGGCTTTGTCGGTATTCCCTGTAGCAAAAGTTTGCCATGTCGGCTCAGCCTGTATAATGTGTGTGTGTCTGTTCATTTCTATATTGCTCTGTACATTTAACGGACACTTGAGAGATGATTTTTTTTTAAGTTGCCTGTTACAGTAGTTTATGGAGGATGAGTGGAGAGGGACAAATACAATTACCCGAACACTATCTTTCTTTGATGCAATATCGGCTTTAAAAGCTGGTAGTACATTTGTGGTCAAACCTGAGGACTGTTCCGTGTGTGCTTTCCTATCCTGAGTTTTTTTGCTAAGTATAGCAAGTTTAACGATGTCCAACTCTACACTGTTTTGTTTGCTTACAATAGCAGTAAGTGAAGTAATTTTAATAAACTAGAGTGATAGGCACGTTTTACAATGCTAGCGTCTTTTAGTAAGAAGTAGTTCCATAATGGCGGAATACCAAAACTGTTTCCGTATTCACGGTTTTTTTTTTTTTTTTTTTTTTTTTTTTTAATCAAGTAGTTTTTCTCTGCTGCTACCAAATATTTTCCTCTGTTAAGTAGGAGTATAATATTATCTTAAAAAGGAAAAGAGAAGTGTTGCCTATTGTCCAGAACTGTAAACTTATTGCAAATGAAACCTTAATGTTTTACTGATTTTTGTCAGGTAAATCTCAGGAAAGTAGTAGCCTCCTAGGTGTCATTATTAAAGATGCGTTTATAGCTGTACAGTGGGGGGGGGGGGGGGGGTTCTTCCGACTGCAATATCATAACAGTCTTGCTTAGTTGTCATTTACTAAAATGGTATTCTGTAAGCACTTTTTGGTGAAATGTGAATGGTTAATAAGTGGTATAGTAAGTTGTTTTGAATCCCTGCATTTGACTAAGAAGCTGATTACATAGCTTAAGCATAAGCTACTTTACAAACTTTATTCAGACAGTGAAACTCTCTCCTTGTCTCTTTACCGAGAGTATTTTTTTCTATCACGGTCATTACATTTGGAATGTTATTCCTCTTGACATTTTTGTCATTATCTTAAGTGGTTATTGTAAATAGTTAATGTTCTTTACTGTTTAGTTTGATGCCAAACAGATAGTATATTGTAATCAAAGCATACTCTTATGGCATATAAGTATAACTTTAGTGAATTCAGTGCTTAGACTGCCATTTTCCAACACAGCAGGCCTTTCTATTGTGGGTCCTGTTTCATTCTTCAGAACTGGCAAAGTTTGTAGATCTGTTCTTAACCTAACATTTTTAACTTTCCCTAACACACAGTAGAGGCTTGTTTTCTAAGCAATTATATATTCTAGACAATACTACATTTAATTATATAATAAAAACCACAATTACTAATTACAGTTGTGATAATAGGAGGTACTGCCAGCCGTGCCAGGAGAAATAGGGCAGTGGCTTTGTAAGATATTACAACACAGCTAGCTGGAATGTTGTCAATTATATTTCAGTTGTATATCAAACTGATTTGTACAGATGCTTGTGTTGAAAATGTATTTGTAAAGTTGCTTGTGTTAAAATGCATCAACAGTGTGCCCTGCTAGAAAGAAAAGAAATGTCTGTGCACTATTGCAACTGAATTAAATGTATATATTTCAACAGAGAGTACTGGCAGAGCCAAGGTTAATCACATGCCAGTTACAACAAACTGTAAAATATATCTGAAATTACATTACTTTATGGGTTTAACATAATGACGTTATCCCACAATTTTGAATGTAGCCAGAGACATGGGAGCAGCATGGCAGCGCTCCATGCATATGCATGAAGGCACACTGCCATGCTGCAATACATACAAGGCAATGTGTACGATCGCAGGGGGTTGTCTGAGAGCAGTGCTCTCACAAGATACACTCCCACCTGCACACCAAAATTGCCGTATGGCAATGTAAAAAGAGCGGGATCATGTAAACCCCCAACAAGAGAGATCCCCAGAGAATGTCTAGATTCCTGCCGTATAGTGTACGGCCGTGAAATATGTGGCCACTACCAAAGTACTGGCATATCATCATCAAAGAATGAAGTTAGAAAATAATGACAGAACTAAGTTTTATATGTCATACCCTTCGGAAAATGCATGTGACCTCAAAACCTGTTATTCTAACAACTGTCTGTAAGAGCGATATTTAAAAAGTGCCCATATTGTGTTTTTTTTTTTTTTTTTTTTCTTCACATCAGCAGGAAAGTAAGTGTAGCTGCCTGGGTGTGCCTATTGCTAAGCTAGGCTTAGGCCACCTTAAATTGCCCAAGAAGCTAAATAGCAATAGACAGCCACTGCAATCAGTACTGTAATAGAGTAGTGGTTAGAGTGTATACTTTGCATGTAATCAATCAGGATACCAGCCCCACTGCAGCCAGTTGTATCATGTATGTGACCTCACCACAAATGTAATATTTTAGTATATTTATGTAGTAGCTGTAGGTGGATTGGACAATCTGAACTGGCCCTAGGTGTCTGTGTGTGCGTGTGTGCCTTCTGTGGAAGGTTGGGTGCCAGGCTGGCAACTCAACACACTAAAACTGCACTGTCAATCATGAGCAGACAGGTGCTCTGCTCTGGCGACCCCTAACCGGGAAAAGCCGAAAGAAGAAGAAATGAGGACAGAGGCAGAAAGTGGAATGCCGTGTTGGAATGCTGTTCAGTCAGAGTAGCCTCTTGGTAAGGTTACCTAGTTTGCTTTGTACAATTTGTACAGCATTGTTGGGGGAAAAAAACAGCTATGGCTCTCTATAGCAACTGAGCTGTAAACCTTAACATTTTCAGATAATTGCACACACCTGCCAAAGTACACAATGTACTGTTTCAACTGGTTGCATGTGTGTGTGTGGAGCTTTGTGTTTTTTGTTTAATTTGGATTGTATGTGATTTTATTGGGAGGTAGTAAAAAGCTATCGAAGTATTATCGCTGTTGTCTATATTTAGATATGAATTTATTTATTTATAAAAAATTACAACTAACCAAATCAGGAACAGTTGGGAACTGGATTCCTTGCTCCAGTTACAATTTCCCTGGATCTTAAATACTCCTTTGAAACTTCTACTTATCAGGTGGTTAGAATTGTCTTTGCTCCTGAAGTAGTTCAACATTGGAAACCGTTCCTTACTACCTGTTATGTAGGTATCTGATTGGTTTCTGCACTTCGCTTCCAATACTGTTTTGAGGTAAGGAAGTATAAAGTTACCATGCATCTCTTCTGGGTCAGAATCTGTTTTTCACAGCCCCGCTGTTAGGAAAGGAATTGGTAAAGGAGCCCTCCTTCCTCAACTGGTTGCTTCCCTCTCGCTTTTCTTTCTCTCCATAGAGGCATTCTTACTTGCAGACTACCTCTAACAACATTTTTAGTTTCAGTACCATCTCTCCCAATGGTAAACTCCGTTACCTTACTCCAAAAGCAAACAGCTTTCCCACATACTAACTTCCCTTCTGATTGGCACTGTCTATTCAAGGTCATTATAGAACAAAATTTCCTGCTTTCGTATGAAGGCTTCTATAGTGGTCCTGCCAACATATTACCTTAGTTCTCTGCCCGGTGCCACTCCATATTTACATATGCAACATTACTAACTTACGCTTCACCAAGCACACATTCTCCTTACTGTAAGCACACCGCTCTCATTCTCTCCCTTCCTCATTTGGTAAATCTAGTCTGCTCACCTCTTAACTTTCATCATATTGCTTTTCCTCTCTCTCTCTCTCCCTCCTACATGTCATATTTACAGATGAAATACTGCCATTCGGCTTAGTGCATAAATCTTTAAGAAGGAGTACTGCTTAGTAGTGATCTATTGTTAAAATGTCGCTATTAATATTGTATACCTATTGTGAACCTAAAATGCTTTTTTTTCTTTAACCTTCAGTTGTATGCCCTGGACTGAAAAATGCTCCTTTGAGAAAAGCACCTTAGTCAGTCAATTGTATGTGTTGTGTTTTTGGATAAGTCAGTGAATGAATGGTTCCAAATCCATCCTGACAACAGGACAAATGCACCTTCAAAGTATTGTCTTAGAGAAAATGTGTACAACTTAGAGTACCTCAGGATTGGGTGCTCAGAGCGCTATTCTGTTTTTATCTGTACTCTCGTACCATTTCCCAGTTGTCAAATATAGGATATACTTTTTCAAGCCATGGAATGAAATAAAAATGTTTTTTTCCATTAGAAGTGGGGTGGGTGAATTTAAATCAACCTGTCAACAGACTTTTGTATCCTGTAGGACTTTTCTAACAATGATTTATCAGTGTGATAAATAGATTTGGCCATATAGCAAGTCTCTAAATTATGTATATGGCTCTAAATTATCTGACATTCACATAGTAAACCATGTATGTCTCAAATTAGCCACTTTGACAGTTTCTGTAATCAATAATGGATTTCAGAAACCCTAATTTTGTTCTGCAAGTGTTAAGTATGTTCGTCCTAAACTCCTTTTTTTCCCATTTTCGCCATGGGTTCAGGGTGTTATATCAACTGTCATCATCTCTCTTTCTATTCAATGCCACTCCCCAAGCTTCACTAACACTCATGCCTGACTGTCACAGGTCAGCTCTTACACAATCCTTCCACCTCTTGGCTCGACACCCTCATTTCCACTTATCATCTTTCTCTCCCAAATTTCATCGCCAGATTGTCTTTGGCTTTCCTGCAGATGTGAGTAAACCACCATAATGTGTTCTCTTTGACCCGTTTTGCAATTGGAGCTACTTTGGCTTCTGCTCTTTTGTCCTCATTTCTTTGTCTGTCCCACAGTGTGCATCATACCACCCATCTCAGGCACTTCATCTCCATCTCTAGCTTCCTCAGCTGCTCTGCCTTTACTGCCCAGTTTTTCTGTGCCATACAATATTACTGGCCGCACCATTATACACCGTACTCTTCAGCTTCTTTGACATTCTTCTATCATGTACTACCCCTGACACTCTGTGCCAGTTGGCTGCAGTCCCTCTGAGTCTAGCTTTGATCTCCTCATTCAACCTTTCCTTCTCCTCAACCAACCCTCCCAGATAATTGAAGCTGTTAACCTGTTCAACTCTTTTCCTATCTCAATTTTCATCTTTTTCTGACCCCCCCCCCCCATTTGCTGCCATTAGAGTTGTCTAATCAGTACTCGATTTCATCACATGAGCCTTCAGATTTTCCTGAATTGCTAGCTGGGACTAATGAGGAAGCTTTTTCCCTTTTGGTCCTAGCCCTTATTTCCAAGCATCATATTTTTTTTTTCTTTTTGTTCTACAACCTATTTATATGGATGGTCCACAAAAAGGGCTTGTTTTTGGAGTTTGCTCTAAGTTTTTTTTTTTTTTTTTTTTTTTTTTTTTTTGGTAATGCTGTTTCATTGCAGTTATTTATGTGCTTATACAGGGGTTTGATAAACAGTTTTACATGGGACGCAGTGTTCTCTAAGTTTGGAGGAGCTTTGAATTTAGATTTGCCATCGCTTAATATGAGCTAGTTAGCCTTATAAAAAAGATTTTAAAGGTTCTGAGGTTTGATGCGACTTTGTGCTTTGTCTTTATTTCAAGATTAACTTATTTCTTTAAACTGATCTGATATTGAAGACAATACAGCTGGGGGGGTACAACATTCGCTCATTTGTGAGAGCCAGATCCTACATATTCATACCCGTAGTAGGTATGCAGACTAGCTGTTAAGGGTGTTTGCAATGACAAAATCAAGGAATCTTTGAGCCTGTATGTAAGTGGCTGTATATCCCAGTTTATGATGGGACAGTTGAAATAGCCTATGAATGTGGCATTGGTCTACAAAGTGAGGGATTGCGGTACTTTGAAGTACATGATATGGTTATCCTGAGTCAGACAGGAAGCTGTAACTAGCAAGGATATGATATGGTACTTTATCTAAGGTTAGTTGTATATGGAGTAACGCAAACGGGTCATATTGCTTGGCCAGTCTTCAGGTCTGTTTACATTTTTTCTGTAGATTGATACAACCCCTCCTATTGTCCCTTCTTGTGCAAAATTTGGTTGAAATGTGTGGAAGGCATTATAGCCTTGAACTGCTCAGGTACCTTCCATGGTATGTGTCCGTAATTGTACAGATGCCAACACTCTCAGGGGTGAGTAGCATTTCCAGAAAGCGATTTCTTGTTGCTGCTCTTAGCATTGAGCAGTAACACCTTTAGTCTACTTTGAGTAGAATTTTCTATATTCAAAGGTTTTTCAGGTTGTCTTTGCTTAAAAGTGGTACTATTGGGGGGGGGGTAATGTTTTGGCCAATATCTGAAAGCCACGTGGGGGACAGGTGCAGACCACACCTTGGAAAGCAACATGGTTTGTTTATCGTGTCTTCCTATGCTGGCAAATACATGGATTAATGTAATAAAATAGACAAGTGCCATGTTTAAAAGTAACTAAGCCAATTGTTTAAGTCATTCTTTTTCTCTTTATATTGTGTTATCATCCTTGGAGAATGTATAATGCTGCTAACTGCTAGGCTCATACCTGCCTGGGACACATAATCTGAAAGATCTATTATTGCAAACCAGTGGCCCCCTGATGAGACAACTTTGGGTGCCAAGATACTTTGTGCTTAATATTTAAATTTCTTCTGGCTTGTTTTCATTTAATTAGCAGCTTAAATGATCGGTTGTTTAAAATGTCTTCATTGATTTCAGTGCATTTATTTATTTATCTTATTTTACTTACGTGGTAATGCATTCATCGCAAAGTACTAATTTTATAAAGGTTTACACCTAACCTCTTGATTTTTTCAACAGTGCTGTAGTTGGATATTGTGTCAAATGCCTTGGCTAGGTGAAGGTAGACAGTGGGAACCATTTTACCCTTATCCATTGCTTTGGTGACCTTTTGAAAGAAGCCCACCAGGTTGAGTAGGTGTGATCTGCCCTTGCCGAAATCAGTCTGGGTTGGATCCAATGTCTGGAGGTTTCCTATGTCGTTATTTATCATTTACATGATGATTCTTTCCATGGATTTGCATATGAAACTAGAGAGATTTATAGGTCTGTAGTTTCCAGGATCTGTAGATGACCCCACCTTTGGGTAGATTGATGACTGTTGCTGTTCACCATTCATTAGACATGAAGCCTGTTTGGAGGCTACAGTTTAAATAGCTATCCAGAGGGCCTGATAGGCCCAGGATGCCTTCTAAATAGCATGAAACATGATCCATCAGTGCAGTGTTCTTGGCCTTACAGAGAGCATTGAGGACCCTTTCCCTAGTGATAGCAGTGGGAGGTTGTAGGATCATAGAAGATTACTAGGCTGTCAACCTGGAAGTCATTCTAAGCCTTGCTGTTTCAAGCCAATGTAATACCATAAAGGTACTAGTCAGTACCCAAGATTGCATTCAGTGATGACTGCCCATGTCAAGGAGGGTTGTGGATGCTATCCATGGTAAGAATTTATGGTGCCCCATCCACTCATCCAGGTAGTGTCATAGAGGTGCTCTATTTCACATGAACTGGTAGCCTGTTTCAAAGATGTGGCATGTCATATTTAAATCACAGGCTATAATTAACTTCCTGGAATAGGTAGCCCTAGACCCATTTAACGAACATGCAGTAAGTTTATTAGTTATGGGTCTTGGGTTGCTCTGCAAGCCAGGCATAAGTCTCCCCTAAGAAGTATATACAATATGGAATATAGTGACAGGGATTTCAGTCAGTCCATGTAAGGCACATGCTGGAGGCCCTTGATGATCTTTGTTAGAAACCTCTGTGGTCTCTCTAATGTCTTCAGGTGCTTAGTACGGTACATACCAAATGGGGCATTATACTCAATTATGGGCCAGATAAGTGCTGAGTATAGGGGGGGTTATAACTTATTTTGCTCTCGAAGGGATGACTTCACTAATCAAGTGAGCTATGTGGAAAGCTTTACTTCGACCACCACGTGTTTACCATTGTAAGGATAGGTTGCAATCAACCTGTGATCCCAGGTCCTTTAATACTTTTTGTACTTAGGGTATTGTTATTGATTTGATGGTGTGAAGAGACATTGTGCCAAAGGGAATGATGCATTTCATCACATATTTCCTCTTCTTGAGGTGCTAGAGCCCTAAGCAATTTCTAGAAATGTGCTTTCTCTCCAGCCATCTTCTAGGTCTTCAGCGTGGTCTCTAACCTTTGAAGTCTTCTATGACCACTGCTTGCATCTGATTTGTGACAACCTGTGTTTTTTACTGTGGGTATACTGTCACTGGGGATGAATTTATGGTCACTGATTCTACCACATTGTCCTTTCCACATTAGGAAGTATACCCTAGTTGCACATTAGCCACTCTTGTATGCAATCTTGTGACAATATCACATTGTGAACCATGTGTTGGCTACTATCAGGACAGTTGGCAGACAGAGGTCTACAGTGGCCTCTCAGTCTTTATTTCTACTGCCCCACCAATGTGGACCCAGACAGTCCTCGTATCCAGTTGTGTGTCCTATGTGCATTCAGGTCCACCATTATCAACACCAGTTCCTGTTGTCCTGCTTTGTAAAGCATGTCATTACAATGAATGTGTGCCCTCTCATGCCAACCTCTGTTTCTCAATTCTCCTCTTGGGCAGCTATTTGTGGTTCCCCTGAGTTTTACAGAATTTATGTTTTCACATCTGTTCTAAGTGTGTTACAAGCTTATAAATAGGGCTCTTACAACTGTATGCATAACTTTATTCTCTTCTGCAGATGTCAATCTCCACTGCATAATTCTGTTTCTTGAAGTTAGTTACATTAACTGAAACATTGGACTACTTATATAAAAAAATAGTTATATAATTTCAATTTGTGGTAAGGAAAGCTTGAGTCAATTGGTGTACATGTTAAAATTGCTACAGTCATCCTTGGATTTTGATCTTTTTTTTTAAAAACACAGTTTTATTTCTTCATATCAAAATCAGGCAACATATACAAGAAAATATACAACATATGAATGTAAAAATCCCACAGAGAAAATATAGGGGGTACAAATGCAACTAAACTAATATACAATGTGCCAAACTTTCGAGAGTCAAATAAGTCATGTCCATAAAGAAACCAAATAAAAAGAAGAAAAAGTACTAGATATACTACAGCTTCACCTACACTGTTCATAACTTCATATTTACGGGTATTAGGGGGATAAAGTGAGTAATTAGTGCAGAGAGATTACTAGTCATCTGATAAGAGTAAAAAGATAGTCCCATACTGGATTTAACAATGGGTGCCAGCAGAGGTGCAAATGGTCATCTGCAACTTGATGAGGTGCATTGGTTTCTGGCTTGGTACTGCATTTCATTGAATTTAATAGCTTAGCATTTAAATGTTTCATTGTTTTATGCATTTCAATGTATGTATTTATCTGAAAGTGTTAACCAGTGTAATCTATTCATGTATTCATTAAAGTATTAAAGTCAGATATTGTCTAGGTGCATCATGTGGACAGACAAGGCCTGGCTTAATTGTTTGGGGGTGGATATGCTGTTTTATGAAGCAATGTGTGTGTTGCTTTCTACAGCATTCTGCTTGGTTGTGGAACTCACAGGTCAGACAAGGTGTTAGTGCAGCATTTTTTTAAATTAAATTAATACTGTTTTGTAAGATTATTACTTTTTGTGGTTGACAGTAGGATTATAAATAGGCAGACATCCTGTCTGGTGGACCCCAGCCATAAACAAACTATACAATAGAAGGAGGAAGCTACTAAATGATAGAGCAAAATCCCAAAAAGGGAAGGCATCACTGATCAGTATTAGCAAAAAACTACGGGCACTCATAAAATTGTCTAAGGCCAGCTTTGAGAGAAAAATTGCACAGGACACTAAGGATAATCACAAGGCTTTCTTTAGTTATGTTAGGAACCTGGGTGGTAATTCCCAGATATGCTCAGAATTAGTCCAAAATGACAAAAAATACACTGAACCCACAGACATTGCAACATCCTAGCTGACAGGTTCAGCGCAAACTTCTCCCCCCTCCCCACCAAAAGGGCAAATATCTATCCCAGCAGAGTGCTGCCCCCCTAACATCTCAGATGCTCAGGTAAGAGCCGCCCTCTCCAAAGCAAAAAACACAGCATCAATGGGACCAGACGGTGTCCCGGGCTGCGTCCTACATGAACTCCAAGAAGAGCTAAACCCAAACATAAAACTACTGTTCAGTCTCAGCCTTACTACAGGATATGTGCCCAAAGAGTGGCGTACAGCAACAGTGGTCCCTCTCCATAAAGGTGGTGCCTCAACGGATCCTGGAAACTATCGCCCCATAAGCCTGACTAGCTTGGTCTGCAAAGCTATGGAAAGGATCATCATGGACCTCATAAGTAAAGATATTTGGGACCTACAGACACTGGATCCTACCCAGTTCGGCTTTGTTAAGGGCAGATCCTGCCTCTTAAACCTGGTTGATTTCTTTGAAACAGTCACCAAGGTGATCGACGAGGGGAAGGTGGTCCACACAGCCTACCTGGGCCTCGCAAAAGCCTTCGATACAATACCCCACTCAGGAATTATAGATAAGCTCACCAGCTTAAATATAAACCCCTATGTCACTAGATGGATTGCAAACTGGCTCAAGGACAGAACCCACATGGTTAGAATTGCTGGAGCCATGTCAGACTCCAAACCAGTTACAAGTGGTGTCCCACAAGGCTCAGTCCTGGGACCTCTCTTGTTCGGTATATATTTCTCGGAGGTACAGGCCAACACGGAAGGACTGTGGCTGACCAAGTTTGCAGATGACTGCAAACTGGGTGCCATAATCGACTCTCCAGCCGACACAAGCATCCTCCAAAAGGGCCTCATAGAAACAGACAACTGGTGCCAGAGCCACGGCCTCAGGCTAAATGCCAAAAAGTGTATAGTCATCCCCTTTGGCAAAAACAAAGTGCCCACAAATTACCACATAGGTGGTAATCCATTAAGTACAGAAGAAGTAATTAGGGACCTGGGGACCCAAGTTGATAGCAATCTCTCATTTGACAACCACGTGGCCAAAGTGGTTAGAAAAACATTTTATATAGCCCACCTAATCATGAAGGGATTCACGTCTAGATCAGGGGAGCTCATCGTGCCTCTTTACTCATCCCTCATCAGGCCCATAATTGAGTACAATGCCCCTTTTGGGATGTACCTTACCAGATACCTGCAGCAACTGGAAAGACCCCAAAAGTACCTCACCAAGTGGATCAAAGGGCTCAAACAGATGCCATATGCTGCCCGGTTAAAGAAACTCCAGCTCTACTCAGTAGCATACCGCCTGTTCAGAGGCGATCTGTGCCTGACGTATAAAGCCATGTCCAACCCGGAATTAATGGACA
The DNA here is from genome assembly GCF_019279795.1 of Protopterus annectens. Classification (NCBI taxonomy): domain Eukaryota; kingdom Metazoa; phylum Chordata; order Ceratodontiformes; family Protopteridae; genus Protopterus; species Protopterus annectens. Next base: position 316,260,656 of record NC_056737.1, on the reverse strand, counting down.
TGCTGAACCTCAGAAAATCCAAATCCCATTGAGCTACACGCTCGAGAGACTTGAACCTCAGCACTGAAATAAATAGGACATGCTGGAGGGACAGATTCATAACCCAGAGGCTCCCTTCACTCTGGAATAAAATCCCAGTCCAGGTTAGGCAGAGTCCCTCATTGACTCTCCAAGAGGAATCTTGATGAGTGGATGGGAGATCGTAGGTTTACCCCGGGTATCACTTCTGTGTCACTGTTAGACAGAGGCACAGTATACTAACCTCGAAAAAGGGCATAGCAAAATTAAATTTAAAATGGGTGGCGAAAGCCAAACACATTCTGGCTAGGCTTATAAATACCCTAGGGCAGATAGCCTAGTATGAACCTATGAACCTATGTCAGTTTGCTATAGGTGACTTACCTTAAGTCTGAAAATGAATTCACATGCTCATGAACAGGAGTAGCTGCATATTGATGGCTAAAGGTGTATGGGCACGTCGGGTGGTTACTACACTGCAAAATCGGTATGTAATGGTGGAGATATTTGGAAGGCATGAGCAACCACACCAGTATATTAAAGCCATAGCACCAATTGTACTGGAGTCTGGCAAATGTTTAGTAAGGGATTTAGTCCATGCACAAATATTTCAACAGTGATTCTTTGCAGTGGCATCCATTACTTGATTCAAGGTTAATTAACCTCGATGTCCTTTATATATAAAAAGAATAAATTTACTTTGTTATAAGTGACTACTGGACACAAGAGAAATAAAGGGGAAAATATAGCACTGTTTGTATGTACAGAGAGAAATCCAGGGACACTGCAAAATGATTTTTTTTGCAAACCAACCAGTGGAGTAAAAAAATATGTAGGCAAACACTGAATTCCAACAGACTTTGCACATGTATATCATTTTTAACAAGGTGGAAGCATGGAGTGATACCTTAAACACTTACCTTAATAAAGATCTAAAGTGGTTAAGAGTGTAAATGTTTTATTTAGCTCCCTACATACTTGAATGCATTTGCATCCAGTTTAAGGTACAGTGCAGCAAAAAAAAAAATGTCCCCTGTAACAAAGGAAATGCTAGAGCAAAGATTGAATTACATGAGTCAAGCACCCTGCTGAGATCTGCCAGTCAATGGAATTACCAAGTCAAATTGCCCTCAGGACTTTGACAGCCAGGGAAGCTAAGTGTTACGGGGGAGGGAAGAAGTAAAAGGACTGGAATTCATTGTCTCACAAATTAGTGCCATTTAAACTAAATTAGAAAAAATGACAGCAGTAAACAGCACTTTGAGTGTGTTCTGTGACATTTGCACAGTTTCTGTTTTAAGTAGTCATTCAGCAGCAGGGAATGTTACTTTCACTGTTCTATTTTACTCAGAACTTTGTACGCATGCAACATCTATGAAATGACCGGAGCTTTAGGCAAACAGAGGCCTGCATGATGTAACATTTGTGAGCAAAACAATGATTTGTGGGATACTGAGTGGCAACCTGATTTATCCAAACCACGTCAGTATGCTGGCCTCCAGGTGGTCAGAGTCTGGAATTACATATAAAAATATTTAAAATCCTGTAAATAATCACAGAGTGCTGTTAAAGTGTAGGAAACATCATGCCATGATGTTTTAAACATGTTTTTTGAGTCTGTGGGTGTGGTACTCCTTTAATTTTTCTAAACATAAACACTTTATAATTATGGTTTAGTATTGAAATGGGGCTCTATGAAGCTGGGTCTGATGGGTCTTTACAATCTTTAGGTGTTATGCCACAGCTTTCTTCTAGGGTGTTGGTGCTTCTCCACCTTTTAAAATACTGTTAAACAAAATCCTCTAAAATACTGTTAAACAAAATCCTCCAGATCTTTTATCATTTTTTCCCTCCTAGCGGCCAAACGTCCACATAAACACCATCTGTTCCTGAGGACTTTCCTGTAGCTTGGTAATACATCACTTTTTTATCTCATCTCCTCCTATCCAGGGGCGGCTCATGCTATAGGACTGTGGGACTGCAGCCCCCCAGCTGTAAAATGCATAAAATAAAGTCCACATTCCCCCCACCGTAGAACATATAAAAATAAAAATATCTCTGACTCCGAGCATGCGTGCTTAGTTCCTGACTGCTGTGTTAGGCAGACCAGAACTCCAAGCATGCATGCTCAGGCATTCCTGAGCTCCAGACTGTTTAGTTAGGCAGTCCAGATAGGGAAGGCAGGAAACTCCGCCCTTCTAACCCAGAGATCTGTGTGGTGATGACTGCACAAACTGGAAGGTCACCAGACTGCATTGCCCACAGGCTGGACCAATAGCAGGAGGCTCCAGCCTCCTCGCATCTTGCGAGAGTCCACAGCATGCCCGGGCCAGTATGGAGGACTGATCGGGCTGCAGGATCTTGGCTTCTGCAGAGTGCAGGTCGCTATGGAGGAGATGGGCTGACCAATCAGGCTGCAGGAGTATGGTTGCTGCAGAGTACAGGTCGCTATGGAGGAGCTGGGCTGCTACAGTACTGCATGGCAGGCCGTTCTGGAGACAGGTGATCGCTGGGGAGAACTTAGCTGAGTACAGGTAGTGTGTTTGTGTGTGTGTGCGCGCGCGTGTGTGTAATGAAAGACTGGTGTTCTGTCGAGGATTACTTATGGGCTAGTACTTGCCTTGGCAGGCTAAAGGTTCCCTCTGATACAGAATACAGTAAAGCAGTTATCTGAGAAATGAAAGAAAAGAATACATGAACAAAATACAAAACATTTTATTTAATTAAAATGTTTCATTTTAATTATTTCTGTTCTGCTATGTTTGTCTCAAGGTTAGCAGTTTGATTAGTGACAGTATAGTTTCCAGCTGTTGGCAAAATATTGCTAGTTTAAATTGTTCTGTGAATTGATTTCTAATATTGCCTGTTTACATGTTAGTGTCTACTCGTTGGTAGTCAGTTCATGGTTAACACTTGCTACAAGGCCACTAACTAGTAAGTTGTCTTCTCATTGCACATAACACAAAAAGAAAGCTTTCTTGTACTTATTCTAAACAGAAAAAAGTAGCTGCAGTTTTTTGTAACTAAGAGAAGAGTATAAATGTGTTGTAGATGTAGTACATTTTTTCATTCTTAAGTTGAATAAATAAAGTAACAATGCAATTCAGATTCAAAACAGGTATAACTATAAGATTTGCACATTCAAGAATAGCCCTTGTAATGAGTTAAGGTAATTTAATAGAGAATAAAAAAACAACAGGAGCCTAGTATATCAACAGAAGAGAATGCAGCTTAGCTGGTATTCTGAGGATATGCTTTATATCGTCTTGTCAGGTAATTAAGACTCAAGTCTAAATGTTTATGCCCATCTGTTGTGTATTCTCACCAGATCACACTGTATTGAAGCTTACAGATTTGTAGCATCAGCCTCAGACTACTGATTCCAAGTTTGTCATTGTTTTTTGTATTCTCAGTATATTAGTCAGTTTTCATAGAATTTTCTTCCTGCATTCCAGTCATAGCTACATTATATGGTACCTTCATAAAAACAAGATGGTTATTCTGTACAAGAGGTATTGCTACACCTTGCAATGAATGACTTCAATTTATTACTCAGTGACACAGTAATCATTTGTTCATTTAAAGCTATTAGTTCTGTTGTTCATGTACTTATTTCATAAATAGATTGCCCTTTGTGTCCTAGCCCATGCTTTTGTTAAAAACACGCTTTCCTTGTGCACTAACCCTTAATGTAAAGTGAATATGACAACAGGTCAAAAGTTTAAGTACCAGAAAGGTATAAAGTGAGCATTTTCACTATAGTTGCCAATCTTGAGCAGACACAATCTCATAGCTGAGCTCGTAATCTTTGGGCTTTTATTGATTTATATCAGTCACCATCTGAACATCTTCCTGTAATTAAATATCTTTCTGCACAAACACAGTGCCCAATTCAGCTTTGAATTTTGAAATGTATGTCAACCAAAAAATAGTGCAAATAAGAATACATGTGTGACTTCACACAATTAATAGCCCATATGTTATTATTATACATGGCATTCTTAATCCTAATTTAATACATGAATGGACTGCTGTGACTGGAGACATGGCCAGCCTTAGGCATAGGCCAACATGTTGTAGGTAGACCAGGATGGGGGCACCAGGTGCTGGTGGGGGGCACCGTGGAGCCCTTTTGCCTAGGGTACCAGTTGGCCTAAGGCTGTTCCTGACTGGAGAAAAATAATTCAATCCAATGCAAGAGTCGTCTTTAGCAGTGCACTGTTATGATAAGTGTGCTCACTCTATTGTCTTAATTTCTTTTGGAAATAATTATGTAGCTGCATTCTCAACATCTGAACATAAAGCCAGGTAGTTTTACGACTAACCTAGTGTGATGGACAGCTAAACAGGATAACCTGTAACACTGCCATACAATGCCTTCATTGATTCTATATTGGAATTTAACATATAGATTTGGTAAATGTTTTCATGGTTGTCAGCAGTGCAGCCTAACATACGTTCAGACCTGAAACATTTTTGACATAATTGGCACAAATGACAGCAACCTAGCATATTGCGCTGTGAAAACAACCTTTCATCTGTTGCTGTATTTATCATAACAAAAGACAGTACATATAGTAAGCCACTTAAACAGGATCTGACTGGTCACAGGTAGGCTTTGTCCAATGTGAAGGGAATAAGAAGTTTATCAGCCTTTTCATGCATTTGATGCAAAGCAGATAACATCTAACATGTCAGTGTTTATCCTAGTATGTCTTTAACTTTTGTTCTCCTGCTTAGCAAAGAAAAGTAGTAGTTAAACAGAATGGCTCGAGACAGCAAATGCCATTTTAGGTAAATGGAATGAATTAAATATACCTGGTGGCTAGAGAGAGCTTAGGAAATATCCCTGGTGGGAGACTCAAACCCTGTACCTTGGAAGCAAGTAGCAAGAGCTTGAATTCCCTACCCACCACCACTTGTGAAATTTTTGTTAATTTCTGTTCCTCATAAAGTCTGTGGTTTTCTAGATTTTGAATTCACTAAATAATGCCAGGCATTTGATTTTCAGACTTCATATTCTTCAGAAAGTACATGGTAATACAAAACCTTTTATTCTAGCAAATTTCTGTTTATAAGATCAATATTTGAAATTTGTCCCTATTTTTGGGGCTGTATTCCCCCATTATTAGCTTTGTCCAGATTTCTTGCTCTGAGCTTGAGAGGTATAACAAATGTGTCAGGGCCATCAGCCAGAGACATTTCAAATTGCAACATACTTGTTGCACCTCACTCCCTCATGTAGTGACTCTGGATGTGTCCAAGCAAGGCAAGGAGCAGTTATGCAGTGTAAATGTGCAGAGTATACCCCCATCTAAGGTGACTTTTCATCTGTCCTTGATTTTGCAGAATGTTCTGATTTTCTGTCATATTTGTATACTGTTAAGTTATCTTCTTGTTATTCAGAAAATGCATGTTGTTGCAGTCCCTGTTGCTCTGTTTAAGTAGCAATTCTTTAATGACCATCAAGTAAGCTTGTCTGAGACTGTAAGATGCAAGTAAGCTTTAATAAGCATACTGTTAAAGAATTACCAACATTGAAAGCCTTTTGTTGCTGCCATACAGAGAATACTTGCATAACTAGATAGCGTATAAGCCTTAGGTATTGAAATGCATATGACAGTATTTGTAATAAAGGACAAGATTACAGTATTTTCAGAAGCTCATTACATTTGTTGGAGACTTGCAGTCATCTTTGCAGACTTTACCCATAACTAAACAGAATGCCAGTCTATCATGTGTGGTTCATAACCTGTGCAGTAATCCTTTAAGCAGTTTATCTTGAGCTTGTTTCTTGTTTGCTGTTCATTTTTTACTTTGATCATGTTTTCCCCATGAAACAAGTAGATAGTTGTTGTCCGGCTCAGGCAGCAAATCTTTTTTGGATAAAAAACATTTTTACAAGTGGGGGCATCACAGAGATTGCTACTTTCAGCATGTTATTTGGTACTTTTATAAAGCTGAATATAAATTATAATTAGAACTGCAGTGCAAGGAGAAGTGGTTTGAGTCGAGTGCTGCTTGTTTTTTTTATATTTGATTTTGACTGGCATTCCAGTAATATATTTAAAAAGTCATTTATGTTTTCATGACTCACAACCTTTTTGTTTCCATAGAGATATTAAGTAAGTTGTCATGTAGCCAATGCATTGAAATATTTTTTTCTACACTTCATTTTGTCTTGATTGGACTCTCATAATGACAGTTTGGCACCCAGGGCAGCATATTTAATTAAAATCCCAGTTTTTGTGGTTTTGAGCATAGCTCCACCCCTTCCTAGTTGGCTACACCCATTATCATTGGCCACACCCATTTAGCTGTTTCCTGCAGCCCCCTTTGATTTGAAGTCACCAGCCTCCACTGCTCCTATCCTGTTAGTAATTGAACCTCATCTACTTCTAACCTTGGCATGTTTAATTCTGTCATAAACATTACTATTTGTACCTTTTCTTGGTTTCCATATTTCTCTGCTTATACAGATTTTTATAAAATTTCCGAAATGTTTGTAGTACCTCTACAGCATCTCTGGTTATCTTCTTTGTTGTAGGCTCCCTAAGCTTGGTGACAAGCCTTTCTACTTTTTGTTGCTTGAGTCATTGTGCTAAATGTTTTTGTGCTTTGGAGTTATTAAAAAATAGTTGCTTAATAGCAGTCTTTCTAAACTCATGCATATTGAGATAATCCATTATATTCTGTTTAGCATTCTGCAATTGCTCCTGCTGCTGTTCTATGAGATACCCACTATTCTGAAATGCTTTAACCTTTGTCAGTCCCTCTAAATAGTAATTACTTATTAACCATATATTTCTTTTATTTCTACCCTGTTTTTAAAATCCACATTAATTTTAGCCTACTTCCTAGCAATATTTTCTGAAGAAATTTCTATCTTCCCTAATAACTCCCTAATATTTTCCACTACACAGTCATTAAATACCTCTCTTACCTGTCTTATTTTTACTTCATTACCCTGCATTTTTATTTTAGTTTAGTTATTATTGGCACATGATCTGAAAGTTATTGGATGCATATCAAAAATTTCAATTAAATACACATGTTCCTGTGAAATATATGTTCTGTCTAGCTTAGCCTATTTTATGTACCTTTGGGAATAATTTGTAAATTCACTCCAAACGCTTACTACTGAAGTCACATCATCTGTGCCATATATTTTCATAAATTTCTTCAGAAATCTGACCTCTTTTGTTATATTTTCCCTTCTGGGGCCCAGGACGCATCCTCACTTCTGCCCCTTAATACTACAAATCTACCATTATTTTCTTTTTTTCCCCTTAATCTATCACTATTGGAGCTGGAGCTCCTCTTGCAATTAATGTAAGCACTCTTCTTTTCCTTTGTTCCAGATATTCTGCTGAATAACCATCCTAAAATCCTTTCTTTATCCAATTCACATGCTTATTTCTTTCCAAATGAGTCTCCTATAGCTATTTGCACTCTACATTTTTAATATAGTTCACTACTCTTTTTTTGTATTTATCTGTGAGACCATTTACATTTAAAGATAATATAGAAAGTGCTGTCATTATGTTAAGAAGTTATTCTTCCCACCTCTTATGTGTAACTGCTTTTTTTTTTAATTTCTAGTTCCAGATTTTGTGTTACATGCATACAGTGATGTTTGGCAAGTTGATCTTTTATACTTGTTTCTTGTCATATCCATTTGAACCTATGTCACATCTTACAAAACTTTTGAAAACACTTAAATACACACACACATATGCCCAGGACACTCCTAAACCCTATTAACTTATTGCTAACACACAAAAATGTGTACATTTTCAGATATTGAAGTTTAACCTTCCTAATAGGAACAATTGTCCCAGACTTGACAGCCACACTCACAGACTTTGGAATAAGCTATCCATGCTAAGATGTATGATACAGCTGGTGCTTCTACCAAGTGCTGTCTCTTTTTGTCCTATCTTTATTCATCTCCCAGATTAGAAAAAAACTCTTGAAAGCCTTTGGAAAACATTATTTCATAGCCATTGAAAAAATAAGTTTTCTGTTTTTATTGCCCCTTACCAGATTGTCTCCATGTGAACATGAGAAACAGATACAGTTGCCTGTACAAGCACTCCTTTATTTGCTAGAGGAAAACTTATATTCAGTGGTTATTTATTTATTTGCTTCCCCTTAAAACGTGTTAATAGATCAACCAAGGGCCTCAGTCCAATAATTCCCCTATGCTTGAGTAAGAAAAAGCAAATACATTTTTCTCGTATCTTGCTATTTTGACCAGACTTTTCTTCCTTTTACATTGCAATGCCTACATTTGTTAAAACTGACCACAGTGAAAAAACAAACAAAAAAAAAACAGGGGCACCTTTAGTTTCCCTATTAAGCTCAAAATAACTGAGAAAGCTTTACTTTACAGCATACAGATTACATCATGCATTATAAAAATACTACTGTTAACTGTAAGTAAAACAAAATTTTGTTAACTCTTTCCTGCCTTCCCCTCTCCTAAATGGTCTTCCAAATGTTAATGACATAAAGTAGGTCATATGATTTGAAATCCCCTACAAGTTCAACAAAGTCAAAGAAGTCCAATATTTCCATTTTCTTTTGTTCTGTCTAGCTTGACAAATATAATTAATGCTTTGTAATCCCATATTTATTTGTCATTTTTTTTAAGTTGATGGTTTTCTTCCTGTTGATCTCCATTTCCCAAATTCAGTCTCTGCTTCATTTCCAGTGTACTCCCGGTTCCTCTAGTCAACTGTTGTGCTTTTTCTCTGTCCCAAGCATTTTCATTTGAAACAATGGAAAAGGTTCACTGGCATAGTCTCTCTATGGGCTTTATTACCAGAAGAACAAGAAACAGAATCTCCTATTTGAGAGTTCACTTTTTGTTGGACAAACTTTTATATTTCTGCCTTAGCATGTTCTGCATCAAAAATGATTTTGCCTCTCCAGGAAAGAATAGTTTGAAATATATGGATACAGCAGCTTGAATCTCATGGCTGCTTTTCAATATTCCCTAATTAATGGAATAAATTTACTTCCCTGCCTGGTGTACAGTGAGTAATCAATTTTCCACAAACACTCCACTGTCTCCCACAGTACTTTGTCACAGTTTTGCCAGAATCAGCTCTTCCTGTGGGTAGGATTGCATCTTTACTATTAAAGGTCTAGGTTGCTTTCTCATGCCCAGGTTTGGAGCACAAATACAATGTGCCCTTTCAGTTTATAACCCCTACTGTGGAATACCAGTTGCTTGTGTGTTCTTTCATAAAATTAACATAGTCTGTTCCTTCAGCTTCTCTGGTACAGCAGAAAATGTCAGGTTTTCCCTACATGCTTTGTCCTGTAATTTTGTTATTTTTTTTAAACATTTCTTCTTGAGCAGTTTCATACTCTGGCAGGGATTTCTTCATTTTGACCTCTTTTTGCAGTTTTGATTACCTCGTTCGAATATCTTTTTAAAGCTTCTTCCTTTTTTCACACCTTTTTGTTATTTAAGTTGATATGCTCATCTTTTATGTTTCATTTATTTCAATAAGCTCTGAGTACATTTGATTTATTTTTCCTCTAGGTTACTGGAAGTTGTATCTTGCTCCAAAACTGGAGCATGTGCTGCTTTTTGCTGAACAGCTACACAATTCTTCTCAGTCAGTGTTTTCTCCTCATCTTTTGTGAGTGCTTTTCTTTCAGAGTGTCTGAGTTTCTTTTTTGATCCAGGTAGTGTACTTACTAGCCAGTTACTGAAAATTTATCCAGAATGATAAGTTCACTGTTTCTCTTTTCTGAGTTTGTTTTCATACTAGGAGAGCTGAAATTAAACTGTTACTCAGTATAGAGCCATCTTGTAAATCCCAAGGCTTCAAATGCATTTATCATGCATTGAAGATATACATCAGTAGATTTGTTTTTTCTTTGTACAATAGCTTTTATTTTTGACCAGTTAGGAGTAGGTGTGCACAGTGTGATAATTATTTATAAGAGGTTATTTCTAGCAGTTAGAAATCTGTCATCTGTATGTTTAAGAATATTGTCTCCTAAGTTAGTTTTTTCCCACATTTTCCTAAAATATTGAGAGGCATGGAGGCTTTTAATACGGCTCTCAAATCTTTGAAAGTAGGGCTTTTCCAGCTGTGCATGTACTGAGATTTTTGCATATTTTGCCAAGTAGGTTTGAATATGAGGGGGAGAATCTACAATGATTTGAAAATCCACTTTAGTCCATGGCCATACCACTCTTATAAATAGGTGCAGCATCACTATCTCTAGCAGCTGCGGGGTTTGGTAATTCTTGCAAAGGGTGCTTTTTGGAAGGTGTGTCAGAATCACTTGAAAAGTCAGAATCTGTCTCTTCTCCTGTAAGTTGACTTACAGGGGATGTCCACTGGTATTCCTCCCTGTCAGTAATAATTGAAAATTGGGTAATATATGTTCAAAGATTCATAAGTGTGTACTAGGCTAATGGCCCTGGAGCCTTTACAAGCCTAGCCCATAGAAGTGCCCTGGCATCGTGCCGCCCAACGTTGGTTCCTAGTGCCTCTAAAAAGTAGAGCCACTGGAATGATCCCTAGGGTGAACTTTCTGTTTCCCATCCACTCATCAAGATTTCTGTTGAAGAGGGCCAGTGAGGTGTTCTGTTTGACATGTACGGGAAGTCTATTCCAAAAGCATGGGCAGTCTCTGGGTTATGAACCTGTCCCTCCAGCATGTTCTTTTGATTGTAGTAATGAGGTTGAGGTATCTGGAGCGTGTGGTACGGAGGGATTGGGATTTCTTTTGATGTAGCCTTTCTAACAGAGCTGGGTCAGACATGGCTTTGTAAGTCAAGCAGAGATCGCTTCTTAGGAGACGATATGAAACAGAATAGCTGGAGTTTTTTTTTAGTCTGTCTATGTAGGACGTGTGTTTAAGGCCTAGGATCCTCTTCTTGAGGTACTTTTCTGGCCTTTCCAGCTGTTGCTTGTGCCTAGTGAGGTACATGCCAAATGGGGCATTACACTCAATGATTGGCTTAATGAGGGAATAATCAGCACTGCCAGTTCTCGAACCCAGGACCCTGTGAACTACAATTGCAGCAACATACCACTACACCATCTGAGTTGTAAATAATCAGCCCTGCCAAGTCTCGAACCTAGGATGCTGTGCACTACAGTCACAGCAACGTACTTATTTTTACCACAAATGCTAGCTTTTGTTAGGAAATCTTGTTAATATTCCCCAGTATTTTGTGTTCATGATGTATTTGTTTTTCTTTATTAGCCACTTACATTAACATTTGGTCTGCGGGTATTACAGATTGATGATGATGACAAATTCTAGTGTTATTAGCTGATTTAGAAGGGAGACTGGAAGTGCTAGTTGTAACTTGGGCTGTGTCTGGAGATGTTAGTTGTTTTTGCTAGGCTCACCTCCACTTGACCTTTTGGAGAACAGATCTGTCGGTTTCAGGTGGGTCATAAGGTAAAGAGGGTGTAGAAGGTTAACTGAGGCCATTCATCATCATCATCAACATCATCAGATTATTCTGGCTGCATGCTGGTAGTTTTTCTGTCTTAAAGGATATATACCCCAGTAGTGGGACTTTTTTTCTGCACATTTTTGTAAAGTATTCACTGTTGTATTAGCTACCTGCCACTGTGACTTTAACCTATCTGGATTATATTTTAAGCTTCTAACTGCAGATTCCTTTTCCTTATTTTTAGGTTCTTCTTACTAGTCACTAAAAACTGACTAACAAGAGACTGGTATTCTTTTGTTACCCTTATGTTTCAGTTTATTTTGTAAATTTTCTAAAGTTTTCTTATCAAAAGTACCTTATTCAGGAAACTGCAAAGCGCTGTCATTTCTCATGAGCTGAGAACATTTACTAAATGATTACAGCCGTCTCTACTTAATTTTTTAAATGTATACCTGCTTGGAGTCCCATACTCTGGCTCCTTAAAGCCACTTGTACTGGCGTCAATTATAATAACCCAGTCTCATTCTAAAGGGATGGATATGCAATTGTAATTAGAGTCACTTACATTCCCAGTGAAGGAATCTTCTGTTCCTTTTTCTATATATTTTGATAAGAACCTGATGTGACTTCTGAGAAGGATACCCTGACGTTCTTCTAGGGAAACTCTTTTCCTTGTGAGAGGGATTATTTGTCCTTGTATTGATTAATAACCCTGATAGCAAACAATTATACCTGCAGTATATTAGTATAAGTGTTAACACAGACATCCAGTTTCCTTGATTCATGCAATTTAAACTAGTGAAGAAAGGTTTAGTAAAGCTTACGTGTAGAGATTTTAGACTCTGCTGAGATTTAAAAATTGTGTTTTGTTACACCAGAAACTTGCCTGTCTGAAAAACTCTCTCTCTCTCTGTCTTGGCCCAGTGGCAATTTTTAATGGAGCAGAACTCTGAGTAGCACAGCACCAGACTAAGGTACCAAATAACTTTCACACAAGAGAGGTCAGCAGAGAATAACAGTCTCCTTTACTGCATGGAAAGACACCTGTGTGCGAGACTAGGAAATCAAGATCCTATCATCTCAAGCTGCATCATAGTAGTTTATACATTTTTTCATTAAAAACAACATTATTGTAATAATCATAACGGTGCCACTGACCAGTTAGAAATGAACATTACACCAGTAATTTTGCAAACTAAGATCGCCTGACTGCTTGTTTGACATTCCATATTAGTTACGAGTTCTGAATTCCATGATAGAACTTTCTGCTCAGAACAAATCATCTACTTTTCATAACCTTGTCAACACTTGTTAATGTTAGACGGGAAGTAAATCAACAAATACACACTGAAGTTTACTCAAGATTCCATTGCGCTATGAAAGGTTATTAGAAATGAAGTGCATGCAATACCGACTTTTACATTTTCTGTACTTGTCATCCTTAATTTTCCAGTATGAACAGCTACCAGTTTCACTTGTCCCACCCCTGCACACCACTGAGGCTTTAGGCTATTCATCCATCTCAACCCCCCCCCCCCGAAGACAAAGATCTCAGAAGTATAGGAGTGACCCCGTTCTTGGTTGTCTTCACAGGAAAGCTTAGATGAGTCCGCACCCCTTTCAAGCCGCACAGGAAAAGACTGCCTAAAAGGAAGTGCATAGACTCCCCTTTGGAGTTCCCCTCCACTGACAAGGATCTCAGATTCACCCCAATCCCCCCTCCCCTCCAGAGGACACCAACTTCATTGAGATCCTTGAAATGATGAGACAGAGTGGACCATTGCTCAATGACCTCATCTACCTGAAGAAAAGCTTTTAGAAGAAGGCTGCAGGTCCTCAGACCACAATGGCTTGAGTGGTACCCCTGAAGGACAAAGTTATTGACTTGATGTGCACCAAGGTTTGAATCTGACATCATGCAAGCCCAACAGAGTATTGAAGATCTCCAAGGACAGGCCCCACTGGAGTAAGTGATCTCTTGTTAGCTACATTCTCATGTCATTAGCCACCACACACAAGGTCTCAGAAGGTGCTGAGGCTATCCATCCTCTAAACAAGGGTTCCAGGAAGATGTATAGCTTGCGAAAATGTTGAGTACCATTTCCATTAGGATGATGAACTAACTACCTGGTGCTTAAGGTGAGCTTTCAGTTCCCCAGTGGGGACTTTCAAAACAGTTGGAGGCCCAGGTGGCCACTGTTAATTCCAATACTTGCATGTGTAATATAGCAGATGATTCTGCTATATCTTCAAGCTCTGGTATCTCAGTGCAGTGTCGGGCCTGGCTTCACCTAACTGGTTTCATGAAACTCTTCAAGGCAGCTTCCATGAATGCCTCTTGTGATACAAGCATTCTTTTTGGGTAGACGTTTGAGGATAAACTACTGCACTATGAGCAGGAGGGCAAGATGCTCACAGTTCTTGGGGTCAAGTTGTTGGCCCCCCAACATCGTTTTAAATAAACTAGAAGATGACCAAGAACATCTGGTTTCAGAAGTCCCAGCAGCTTTAACACCAGCAGTAGTTTCACAAAAGTTCCCTGGGTAGAGGGAACTTCTTTGATAACGGCAGCCAAAGAGGCAGAGGTGGACTGCACTACCAAGGGTCCCATGGGATTCTTTCAGGGCTCACAGTATGAACCTTGAATGGTTGCTTGACTGTCACACTCTGGAAACAGTTGTGGGGGGCATGTCTTTCCTTGCATCCACGTGAATGTCTGGCCATCATGTAAGATGATTGGATCAGGGAAATTATATGCAGAGGTGTTTACTAGGCTAATGACTACAAGGGCCATTTTAAGCCTAGCCATGCATCCCAAATATCTGACAAGTTCTGGTACCCTTGATGAGTGTCAACAGGGACTTGGTAGATGAGACGCTTACAAGCAGGGGCCTGAGAGATGAACCATTTACAGGTTGCCTCTGTCCATTAGAGACATAGGTGCCAAACCAGGGATGAATTTTCTGTTGCCCATCCAGTTGTCCAAGTTGCACTTGAATTGAGTTAAGGAGGAACTCTGCTTCACATGGATGGGGATACTTTTCCAGAGACGGGGTAGTCTCTGGGATACATACCTCTTCTAAAGCAGGTCCTGTTTATATCACAGGCAAGATTTAAGTCTTTAGAATGGGTAATTCTGGTGCGCTTGTTTTGTGGATATGCAGGAAGTCCATCAGACTGGGGTCTGACAATGCCCTGTATGCCAGGCGTAGTCTTTCCTCAACAACCTGTAGGAGACAGAATACAGAGATAGGGCCTTCAGGCGGTCTACATAGGATATTTTACTTATGCCCTGTATTTTTTTAATGTGGAACCTCTGTGGATGCTCCAGTTTTTGGATATGCCTGGTTAGGTACATACCAAAGGGGGCATTGTACTCAATGATCAGTCTGATGAATGCCGAATACAGTGGAACAATGACTTCCTTGGACCTAGATGCCATACCTTTGTTTATAATTTGCACAACATAGAATGATTTCCTCACTTGTGTAGACATGTGGTGATCAAAGGCTGGATTACAGTCTGTGTGTCCCTAAGTGACTGACTACTAGGTCAGTCTTAAGGGGAGTGTTGTCAGTGTAAATTACCAGGGGTGGATGACTTCCTGAAGGATACTGTTATGCATTTCTTGGCATTTAGTTTTAGACCATGGCTCTGACACCAGTTGTTTGCGTCAGCCCTTCCTGGAGAATATTTGTGCCAGTGTGGGATTCAGTGATGGCTTCTAATTTGCAATCATCTGCAAATTTGGTCAGCCAGAGACCATTGCCATTAGCCTTCACTTCAGAGAAGTAAATGCCAAAAAGGAGCTGTCCAAGGACTGATTCCCTGAGGGACTTCATTTCTGACTGGCCTGTTTGTAGAGGTGGACTCCCCAATTCTAACTTCCTGGATCCTGTCTTTGAGCCAGATGGCTATCTACCAGATCACATGCGGATTTGTACTTAACATCTTTAGTTTGTCAATAATCCCTGAGTGGGATATTGTTAAATGCCCTGGCCAGTTCAAGGTAGACAGTATGAACCATTTTGCCCTCATTCGTTGCTTTGGTGACCTTCTCAAAGGAGTCCAACAGGTTGAGTAGGCATAACCTGCCCTTGACGAAACCAAACTGGGTTGGATCCAGTGTCTGCAGATTTATTATATCATTATTGTTCATTTTCATGATAATACTTTCCATGGCTTTGAATACAAGAATAGTTAGACTTATGTATGGGCCTGTAGTTTCCAGGGTCTATATATGGCCCACCTTAGTGCAGAAGGATGACTGCTGCTGTTCTCCATTCATGATGCAGGAAGCCCGATTGGAGGCTACAGTTAAGTAGCACTTCCAGGGGGCCTGATAGGTCATGTTTCATGCTATTTAATAGGCATCCTGGGATTAGTCTGTGTCCATTGATGCAGTGTTCTTGGCCACAGAGACAGCATTAAGGACCTGTTCCTTAGTGATAGCAGGGAGAGTTATATTTGATGGTATTTCCTGAGGGAAAGTTGAGGGGGAGAGAGGGATAAAGTTGCAACTGAATTTATTGGCCAGTAGGTTTGCTATATTTTCTGGCTTAGTATTGGTGGCACTATTTGTAATGAGCTGCTATTGCTTTTGAGGTTATGGACATAGCTAAATAATGCCTTGTGGGTTGTCCTTGGCCTGGGAGGCCAAATTTACCTCCAGTTTGGCTTTGGTAGACTTTATTTGTCCTCTGAGTTTGTTTGAGTGTGCTTTTTATCCTTCTGGGTGCTCCACCTCCTAATTTTTGCCATTTTCTTCCTTCTGTCATACAGCCTATTGATTTTGTGATTCCACCAGCGTGGCTTATTTTTTGAGTTAGTTCCATACTTCTTGGTTGGTACAGCTACCTCTATGCGGCTTTTAACATGCTGTGAACAGTTAGACATAGGCAGCAGTGTTCTCAGAGTTTATTGGAGCTCGACATTTTGCCAGGTTATCACTTAATAACAGGAAGCTAGCCTTAGGGAATTTCCTGAATATTCCAGGTTTAGCTGCGGGGGGGGGGGGGGGCGTCTAGGTTTTTTTTTACTTCAAAGGAGACCATTTTGTGGTCTGACCTTACCAGGGAAGACATTACACTAGGGGATGTGCACCACTTTACCATATTAGTGAGGACCAGATGTAGTATGGTTACACCCTTGGTTAGTGTATTGACAATCTGGTCCAGGGAGTTTGGGTTTACAAAATCCAGGAATCTCTGTGCTTATACATTTGGTGTCATACAGGATTCCCAGTTAATAGTGGAGTAATTAAGGTCTCTCATGAATATATGGTATTTGGTTGGATGGTGAGTGTTTCCAATAAGTTTAAATGCATGGTATGAGGTTACTGGGTCATACAGGGGGACCTATAGCTTGCAAGGAAGTGGTATTGGATTTTGCCTATGGTGATATGAATATGGAGCAACTCAAGTACATTGTCCTGTTTGACCAGCCTTTAGGTATATTTATTTTTGGTGTAAATTGAGACACCTCCACCTTTAGTCTCTTTCTGTGTAGTAGCTGGTCTAAATGTGTGGAAATCATTATAACCTTGCACTGTTGGTGTGCCTTATGTGGCTTCAAATTGTCTTAGTTGACCGCACAGATACCAGCATTCTCTAGGGTAAAGAGAGCTTCTAAGGAGTGGAGTTTTTTGTTTAGACTCCTAGCATTGAGCAATAATACCTTTAGATTTTCTTGGTTTTGATTTGCTATGTCAGAAGTACTTTCAGTTTGGTATTGCCTAAAAAAGGCACAATGGGGGAACACAACATTTTAGCTAATATTCAAAAGCCTAGAGGGGAGAGGTACAGACCATCCCTGGCAAGGCAGTGTGGTCTGACCATCTCCTTCCATACTGACAAATATTGCACCCCCTTAGAATGACACAAGAAATTAAGCCAAATATTAAAGTTGGTGATCTTTATTTGTGTTGTGACATCATCCCTGGAAAAGGTAAAAATGCTCAGTGCTAAGCTCATAACAGCCTAGGACACACATTCCAAGAGCTGCATGATGTCTTTCTTCATATAGTCTAGGGAGGTACATCATAGGTCATTTACCCCCACATGGACTATGACGGAGTCATACTGGCACTTGTGGTCCAATGACCTGAGTGCATGCATAATGTGGTGGATCTAGCTCTGATAAACAACTGACTGTGACGTTCTCCTTACTCAACCTGGTGAGAGTGACATCAGTGTGTCTCATGATGGAGTCTCCAATGACCAGAAATTTAGATTGTATGGTGGCTTACCTTATAGGCTTAGAAGTAGAGGCTCCATGAGATGTGGTTGTATGTGTTGATGTGGGTGTTGTTTTGAACAAGTGTATTTTGGGCTGCTGGGGGTATTTGTTATGGGTACTTCATCTAGGAGGTCTTTGTTGTTTAAGAAGGTTTCATTTAAGTGCCTCAGCATATGTGGATTGATATATCTGGTTTGAATTTTGTGTGTTGGGTGCAGCATGTGTACTACTAACAACCTTATTGACTTTAGGAGTACTTTTATGTGACAGCTTTGCATGCAGTGACATTGTGTAACTACATCTCACACACCATATCAGTTTGTTTGAGAAATAACTGGTTGTCAATGTTGTTGTTGTGTCTTTAGGCTTTTCCCGGTTAGGGGTCGCCAAAGCGGAACTCCGGTCCACTAATGATTGGCAGTAGATTTTTACGTGCTGAGTTGCCAGCCCTGATGCACAACCTTCAACAAAGGTACGCCCATTCATGCATGTCTCCACGCAGAAGACACTCTAGCTGAGAATCGAACCGGACAATGTCTTACTGTGAGGCGACAACGCTACTGCAGCACCACCACCACGTGCAATTAACTGGTTGTCAATAAACATGAGATAAATTCTACATTGCCTCGGGATGCCCATATCCACCAAGCTGGTAATGGAGATGGTGGAAAAGTCCATATCCATGGCAACAGACCATTTGTTATTGATTAAAAACCTGGAGTGGGACTGTAAAGCAATGTCAGGAATATATGGTTTGCAACTCTGGGTTAGTGCTTGTCACTGCAAACTAGTTGTCCTGTGTGCAACTAGGTATTGGTGAAATTTCAATCATGCTTACTTTTACAGAAAAAATGTCACTTAAGGTGTCTTTGTCTATACAGGGCACTGCCAAACACTTGAGGGGAAACTAATAAGTAGACAGTAAAAATTTAAGGGTGAAGTATTTAGGCAGATATTCTGAAGTTAGAAATAAATCAAGCAGTACTTACTGAAAAAAAAAAGAATTAGGTTGTCAAGAACGATGAAAAGAGGGGAGTCGTGTGGATGGCTTCATTTACTGGGATACAATGCTCCATTTCTTCTCTCACCAGAAGCAAAACATTAGCACCACTCCCAAGAGGAAAAGCAGGCCACAGCCTGTTTGGTGATCCAGTCTTGTCCCAGATGATGCAAGGTTCTGTAGGCTTGTTGTAGCCTTTTCCTGGTAGATGCCTTGAATAGCAACCAGATCAGTCAAGAATGTCAAGCATAGACACTCACTGCCCAACCAGAAACAGGAATTAGTACAGTCTGCTCCTTCTTTCACCAAGAGCAGAATATAAGCACAAATTCCAAGCTGTCACCTATGAAGCAGTTATTAGGCTTTCTGGTGATCAGCAGTCTCAAGGAAATAGTGTCACTGTGCTCCATCTTCTCAGCAGAAGAAAACAGAAGCACTAATCCCAAGATGACTACTTTGAGGCAGAATGTAGTCTCTGCAATAATTGGTTGTCTTGCTACAGATGTTGCATATTTTAAATATGAGATTAAAATAGGTTAGTATCCTAAGCACTGCAGTGTGCACTAAGCAGTTAGATAGGAAATGGAGTAACATGAGCTTTAGCTGTCTAAGTGGAGAGCCACTAATTTTAAAAGAGCAAGATAGACTGAAAGGGGATGGGCACTTTGTATTCTGGTTCTATGGAATACAGTGAGATGGCCAATAAATATGAGTAGTTGAAGGGGAGTGATTTCACAAAATTATTATTTTGTGCTTGCTCACAACAGCCAATGAAAAGGGAGAGGGAAGGAGATATATGGTCAAATTAACATAAGGGGCAGGCAACTAGAAAGACAGTTGTATTTAATAACACAACAGCACCAGAGAGGGATGGTGGGAAAAATTTGTGTGACTCATAAGAGACGCAGCCATGGTCTTTTTCTTAGTTTTAATATGCAATTAAAAGCTGAATGCAAATAAAACACAATGTAAAGAAAAGAAATTATAGTATACAAAATAGAAGAAGGCAATAAAGAAATACAAAATATAAGAAAGCAA